>NC_044976.1:41924964-42265583 GCF_008728515.1 Papio anubis
AATACAAAAATTAGCTGAACGTGGTGGTGCACGCCTGTAGCCCCAGGTACTAGGGAGGCTGAGGCAGGAGAATAGCTTGAACCTGGGAGGCGAATGTTGCAGTGAGCCGAGATCATGCCACTGCACTCCAGCCTGGACGACAGAGCAAGACTCAGTCTCAAAAAAAAAAAAGAAAAAGAAAAAAAGAAAATGACCATACTACCAAAAGCAATCTACGAATTCAATGCAATCCCCATCAAAATACCACTATCATTCTTAACAGAGTTAGAAAAAACAATTCTAAAATTCATAGGAACCAAAAAAGAGCCCGCATAGCCAAAGCACGATTAAGCAAAAAGAAAAATTCTGGAGGCATCACACTACCTTATTTCAAACTATACTTTAAGGCCACAGTCATCAAAATAGCATGGTACTGGTATAAAAATAAACATATAGACCAATGGAATAGAATAGAGAACCCAGAAATAAACCCAAATACTTATATCCAACTGATCTTCGACAAAGCAAATAAAAACATAAACTGGGGAAAGGACACCCTTTTCAACAAATGGTGCTGGGATAATTGGCTAGCCACATGTAGGAGAATGAAACTGGATCCTCATCTCTCACCTTATTACAAAAATCAACTCAAGATGGATTAAGGACTTAAACCTAAGACCTGAAACTATAAAAACTTTAGAAGATAACATTGGAAAAACCCTTCTAGATGTTGACTTAGGCAAGGATTTCATGACCAAGAACCCAAAAGCCAATGCAATAAAAACAAAGATTAATAGCTGAGATCTAATTAAACTAAAGAGCTTTTGCATGGCAAAAGGAAGAGTCAGCAGAGTAGACAGACAACCCACAGAGTGGGAGAAAATCTTTACAGTCTATACATCTGACAAAGGACTAATATCCAGAATCTACAACAAACTCAATCAAATCAGTAAGAAAAAAAAAATCCCATCGAAAAGTAGGCGAAGGACATTAATAAACAATTCTCAAAAGAAGATATACAAATGGCCAACAAATATATGAAAAAATGCTCAACATCACCAATGATCAGGGAAATGCAAATCAAAACCACAATGTGATACCACCTTACTCTTGCAAGAATGGCCATAATCAAAAAATCAAAAAACAGTAGATGTTGGCATGGATGCGGTGAACAAGGAACACTTCTACACTGCTGGTAGGATGTAAACTAGTACAACCACAATGGAAAACAGTGTGGAGATTCCATAAAGAATTAAAAGTAGAACTACCATTTGATCCAGGAGTCCCACTACTGGGTATCTACCCAGAGGAAAAGAAATTACTATTCGAAAAAGATACTGGCACACACATGTTTATAGCAGCACAATTCACAATTGCAAAATCGTGGAACCAACCCAAATGCCCATTAATCAACAAGTGGATAAAGAAACTGTGATATATATATATAATATATATATTATATTATATAGTATATATGTCTATAATATATATTGTATTATATAGTATATATGTCTATAATATATATTATATTATATATTATAGTATATAGTATATACATCTATAATATATATTATATTTTTTATATATATGGTGGAATATTACTCAGCCATAAAAAAGAATGAAGTAATAACATTTGCAGTGACCTGGGTCAGATTGGAGACTTATTCTAAGTGGAATAACTCAGGAATGGAAAACCAAACATTGTATGTTCTCACTGATATGTGGGAGCTAAGTTACAAGGATGCAAAGGCATAAGAATGATACAATGGACTTTGGGGACTTGGGGGGAAGAGTGGGAGGAGGTGAGGGATAAAGGACTACAAATAGGGTGTGGCATATACTACTCATAAATCACCACTAAAGAATTTACTCATGTAACCAAATACCACCCATCCCCCAATAACTTATGAAAAATAAAAAAAAAAAATTAAAATTAGCCAGGCGGGTGGCTCACACCTATAATCCCAACATTTTGGGAAGCTGAGGCGGGTGGATCACTTGAGGTCAGGAGTTCAAGATCTGCCTGGCCAACATGGGGAAACCCCATTTCTACTAAACATACAAAAATTAGCTGGGCGTGATGGTGCGTGCCTGTAATCTCAGCTACTCGGGAGACTGAGGCAGGACAATTGCTTGAACCTGGGAGGTGGAGGTTGTAGTGAGCAGAGATCGCGCCTCTGTACTCCAGCCTGGGTAACAGAGTGAGACTCTGTCTCAAAAAATAAATAAAGCAAACAAACAAAAAGTGGTTCCTTCTATCTCTGTCTCCTGGTATTCATGCCCCCATGTACCGCCTTTCCCTTGTTTGTGAGCTGGACCTAGCAACTCACTTCAAACAAGCAGAATATTGCAGAAGTGGTGTGATGTCGTCTCAGAGACTACATTGCAAAAAGGCTGTGGCTCCTGTCTTGGCTCCTTTCACTCTTTCACTCACTTGTTCTGAGGAAAACCTACTGCCATGTTGTGAGCTGCCCTGTGGAAACACCTATGTGTCAATGAACTGATGTTCTGGCTGTTATGGACTGAGTGTTTGCGTTTCCCCAAAATTCATATGTTGAAGTCCTAACCACTAATGTGATGGCATTTAGGAATGAGGCCTTTGGGAGGTGACTAGGTCTAGATAAGGTCATGGGAGTGGGATCCCATGATGGGATAAGTGTCCTTGTAAGAAGAGGAAGAGAAACCAGAGTTTGCTCCCCACCCCCCACTCTCTCTCTCTCTCTCTCTCTCTCTTTCTCTCTGGACACATTGAGAAGGCAGCATCTGCAAGCCAGGAAGAAAGCCGTCACTAGGAACCACATCTGCAGGCACCTTGGTGTTGGACTTCCCAGCCTCCAGAGCTGTGTGAAATTCATGACTATTGTTGAAGCCACCCAGTCTATGGTATTTTGTTATCACAGCCCAAGCTAATACACTAGCCAACAGCTGGCAAGAACCTGAGGCCTGCCAACAGCCACATGAGTGAGCTCAGAAGCAGATCCTCCCTCGATTGAGCCTTAAAATCCCTGTCCCCTGCCCCACATTTTGCTTACAGCCTTGTAAGAGATACCCAGCTAAACTATACCTGGTCTCCTGACCCACAGAAACTCTTTGGTAGGAAATGTTTGCTGTTTTAAGTCACTGAGTCTCAGGGTAATTTATTAGCCACAGTTGATTATTAATAGAGGATCTCTTTCTTTTTCTAGGAACAATTCCCTTGTTTGGGGGAACTATATCACTTTCACCACTTCCTCACCTTAATGTGTGAATGGAACTATCATCTTCTTATATGATTCTTTCTTCTGAGTCGTAGTGATTAGTCAGTGAGTGGGCACCTGACCCAAGCTGGCCCAGCCACAATACCTCTTTCAGATGTTGCAGGTTGCCCATCTGATATATGTTTCCTCTTTTCTCCATCCTAATAGAACCATACTCATGGGGACAGTCAGCCAGAGCTAACCGTACAAAGAGAAGTGGCAAAGAAAAACCAAGAGAGGCGTTATGTTTAGCACTTGGAGCTTCTGTAAGGGAATCAACCAGGTTGGCCTTCTTTTTTTTATTATTATTTTTATTTATTTATTTATTTATTTATTTATTTATTTTGAGATGGAGTCTCACTCTGTCGCCCAGACTGGAGTGCAGTGGCACAATCTCAGCTCACTGCAAACTCCACCTCCCAGGTTCACGCCATTCTCCGGCCTCAGCCTCCTGAGTGGCTGGGATTACAGGTGCCTGCCACCACGCCTGGCTAATTTTTTGTATTTTTAGTAGAGACGGGGTTTCACCGTGTTAGCCAGGATGGTCTCGATCTCCTGACCTCGTGGTCTGCCTGCCTCGGCCTCCCCAAAGTGCTGGGATTACAGGCGTGAGCCACCGTGCCCGGCCAGGTTGGCCTTCTTACTTCATCTTAACTGTTTCCAAAATCAAGATAACCCAGAACTAACTTGCTTTTCCCATCCAAAGATCTAGCATTGTGCACATTGCAGGAAATACTTGGATCTCTCGGTAAAAAGAAATTTAAAGACCCAAAATCTGGGGCTTTGGGGCTATGTATTTATATCAATTTATGAATTTATATAATTTCATATAACTTACAGTGGAGGTTGGGACAGAGAATTAGGGACTTCAGTGTCTAAGAGCAATCTTTGTCTTTCACACATTATACTAATGTGTTTTATTTCATCCAGTCTTCTTTAAACTCTTTCCTATCTTGTTCTAAACAAGAGCATCCTCATTTCTATTCAACTTTCTTGTTTGAGCTACTAATCTTTCTACTACTTTCCTACAGTCTGCTCAAATCAGATTCCATATATCATGTTATACATTTTCACACCCAACCATGTGTTCAGTTATAGCTGTCTAGATTTAGGAATATCAACATTCAAGTGTCACTCTATTATTATTATTATTTTTTGAGCCATTGAGCCTGCATTTCTGAAGCTTCGGAATTTTTCTTTCCTACTTTACTCAATTTTACCAGTAATAGTCCATATTATATGGATTCATGACAGCTTGTAACAATGTCAAAAAGGAAACTAAATCTTGGGTAAAATTTTTCTTTCATAGTTTTCTATTATATCCAAGCATTCATATGGGAATATCCATGGTACATCTACGTTAGAACTCTATAACTAAAATTTCAGTAGATTTAAACAGAATCATCTCACACACAGTACATTGAATAATAATAGCATTATACAAAACAGCATTGAGTCACTTTAGAAAATGTGTGCTTGCATGAGCTATCATCTATATTCTTAGAAGAATATTATAATATTTGCTGTTCCATGTTATACATTTTTGTCTTTAAAAGGAAGTTCCTATCACCGGCCCTGTATCTTTAGTTTATATTCTATTCTTGAGTGGTAATATTCTGGATCTCATCCAGAAAGCTTTCTGGGCCCCTCCCTTACATTTGCATCCTGTTGGTAACACACAAAGGCCCTTGGCAGTCTCAACTTATGGAATGGTAACTAACGGCACACTCAACCACATGCAAACTTAAATACAACCAGCATTTGTATAACTCAAAGGGTACAGGTGTAAACAGTTTTTTACATTAAGTTTGTAATTTGGAAAAAATCTCAGTAACCCTGACTACACAATCCTATCCTTCCCTCGTTTAATGTTTACACTCATGAATTTTACCCATGGTGTTATGTATGTATTTTTTACAACTTGGTTTTTCCCCTTAGCAATATATATAGGAAGTCTTCCCTTAAAAAAATAAAATCAGGCCAGGCACAGTGGCTCATGCCTGTAATCCCAGCACTTTGGAAGGCCAAGGCGGGTGGATTATCTGAGATCAGGAGTTTGAGACCAGCCTGGCAAACATGGTGAAACTCCGTCTTTACTAAAAATACAAAAATTAGCCAGGCGTGGTGGCATGCGCCTGTAGTCCCAGCTACTTGGGAGGCTGAGGCAGGAGAATCACTTGAACCTGAGAGGCAGAGGTTGCAGTGAGCTGAGATTGTGCCACTGTATTCCAGCCTGGATGACAGAGCAAGACTCCATCTCAAAAATAAAAAAATAAAATCAATTTACCTTATTGTGCTCTCTCCCTTTAGCCAGTCTTTCAACTGTGTTTATATTAAAGATATGTTTTTATTGTTTCCCTACTGATAGGTAACAATATTGTTTCCAAATCTTTACTATAACAAGCAATACACATCCTTGTATATGCTTTCTTGTGGCATACAAATATGCATATTTCTGCAGCTTAGGTCCCCATAAATGGACTTTCTGGGTCAAAAGATATGCACATTTAAGGTTCAAATTCACTGCCAAATTGTCCTTCAGTTTTATCAACTTATATTCCTACTAAACAGCCCCTAAGAGTGTCTGTTTCCCCGTGTCTTCATCAACACTGGATAATGTCAGTCTTCAAAATGTTTACCAACCTGAAGGGGAAAAAACGTTTGTAAGAATCAAGTCCTCAACTAGTCCTGAGGTTGAACATCTCTCCAGATATTTATTGGCCATTAGTATCTGGATAGATGTTCAACCTCAGGAGTAATAATAATAAAAATTCTGGCCGGGCGCGGTAGCTCAAGCCTGTAATCCCAGCACTTTGGGAGGCCGAGGCGGGTGGATCACGAGGTCAGGAGATCGAGACCATCCCTGGCTAACATGGTGAAACCCCGTCTCTACTAAAAATACAAAAAACTAGCCGGGCGTGGTGGCGGGCGCCTGTAGTCCCAGCTACTCGGAGGCTGAGGCAGGAGAATGGCGTGAACCCAAGAGGCGGAGCTTGCAGTGAGCCAAGATCGTGCCACTGCACCCCAGCCTGGGCGACACAGCAAGACTCCGTCTCAAAAAAAAAATAAAATAAATAAAAAATAATAATTAAAAAAATAAAAATTCTGTGAGTTGCTTATTTGAAATCTTCGTCCCCCTTCTTTTTTTTTTTTTTTTTTTTTTGAGATAAGATTTCTCTCTGTAGCCCAGGCTGCTGGAGTGCAGTGGCACAACTGTAACCTTGAACTCCTGGACTCAAGCGATCCTCCCTACTCAGCTTCCGAAGTGGCTGAGATTACAGGAGCGCACCAGCTAATTTTTATATTTTTTTGTAGAGATGGGGTCTTGCTATTTTTGCCCAGGCTAGTCTCAAACCACTGGCCTCAAGTGATCCTCCCACCTCAACCTCTCGAAGTGCTGTGATTACAGACGTGAGCCACTCTGCTTGGCTATTAGTTGGATTCTCAGTGTTTAATTAATCAGTTTAGAGGAGTCCTTTATAAAAACTCTGAATATTAAACGTTTAGTTGTTTTTGCTTATCTTTCGATTTTATTTAAAGTGTCATTCACTATTCAAAATATTGGCACTCTCGGGACTCTGTTCCTTTGTGGAAGGAGCCTTTGAGAATAAGGCTCCTGGCCTCTTGCCCCACCTTCCCAGTCTTACCCTGGGGATGGGAAGTGACTCAACTGGTGGGTAACTTTGGCAGAAGAAGAAGCCGAAACGCTCAGCTCAGCCACATCCTCCCTTCCCTCTGTGAAAAAGCATGCACCCTGTTCTGCCTCCATGCCTGCCCCTAAGTTTTACAGGAGCCGGCCCTTGCAGTTGACCTCAGGAGTGAAATATTGGCAAACCTGTCTGCCTAGCAGACCTAAGCCATATTGTCCAGTATCAGTTTTGATGGTAATAAAAGTAATATTTGTATTTCCATCTGCCACATTTCTGTGTCTATCTCTTAATAGGTTCTTGAATCAGTCAGAGTCCAAACAAAAAACAGATGGTACGCTCAAATTAGGATAATTCAGGAGATTTAATAACAGGACTATTTATGAAGGTGTAGGCAGAATCTAGAGGAGATACAGGGGGTACTGCAGCAACCTAGGGCCTCTGAGGCCTACAAGGGTGATGAGGGGCACAGGAGTTACTGGAATCCAGGAGGAGAGAGTCATAACTGCCCTCAGAGGAGCAGAAGCCCCCGGCTGTGGGAGACAGGTAGCCAAGGCAAGCCTACAGGGAGGAAGCCCGAGAAATAAATAACCTGACCTTACTCTCTTTTCTCCCTCTAATCTCCTGCTAGACCTCCCTGCTTGATAAAGCAAACAGAGTCAAAGGGCAAGGGAAGCCATTGATGTAATCAACACAGGTCCATCTTACTTGGGCAGAGAGAGAAGAGGAAAGAGATCTGGGGGCATAAATAGAATATATCTGGCACAGTTCTCTTTCTTCCCTCAGTATACACTTTTATCTTTGATATGGGTGAAAAATTCGTGTCCTCATCAAAGGGAATGCACAAAGTCCCACTGGCTACTGTTTTATCAAGAGGCAAACTCAATCTGGCATAATTCCCCCTGAAACCTAAAGCATGACTTCCACTGGTGTTCTTCAAATAAGGAATTGGGTAAAAGTGAGGCGTGGTGTGGTAGGCAGAATTCAGAGACAGCCTTTCCAAATTCCTGCACCCTGAAGTGCCACACACCTTCTCCCAGTTATTCAATCAAACACAAATCAAGGGGCTGCTGTGATGGGAGTTTGCAGAGGCAATTGAGTTCCCAAATCAGTTAGAAAAGGGAGGTTATCCTAGGTAAATCTGACCTAATTGGGTGAGCCTTTAAAAGGAACTGGGCTCTTCCTGGTGAAAGAGATTTGAAGTGTGATACATGAAAAACCCTCCATTGGTGGCCTTGAAGATGGAGAGGGCTTTGTGGCAAGAAGTGTGGGTGGTTTCAGTGAGCTAAGAGCAGCCCCCGGCTGACAGCCAGCAAGGAAATGGAGCCTCAGTTCTTTAGTCACAGGAACTGAATTCTGCCTCAACCGTGTGAGCTTGGAGAAGGACCCTGAGCTCCAGATGAGAAGGCAGCCCATGCAGTACCTGGATTTTACTCCTGTGAGACCCTGAGCAGAGAATCCAGCCATGTACACCAGGCCTAGACTTCTGACGTACAAAACTGTGGACTAATAAATGGGTGTGGCTTTAAGCAGCTTAACTTGTGATAATTTGTTATATAACCCTGAAAACTAATACAGGAGGCCGGGAGCAATGGTTTATGCCTATAATCCCCCAGCACTTTGGGAGGCCGACAGAGAAGGAGTTCTTGAACCCAGGAGTTCAAGACCAGCCTGAGCAACATAGTGAAACCCCATCTCTACAAAAAGAAAAAACATTAGTTGGGTGTGGTGGGGCACACCTCTAGTTCCAGCTACTTGGGAGGCTGAGGTGGGAAGATCACTTGAGCCTGAGAGGTTGAGACTGCAGTGAGCCAAGATTGCACCACTGCATTCCAGCCTGGGTGACAGAGTGAGACTCTTTCTAAAAAGAAAAAAGAAGAAGCGGAAGAAGAAGAAGAAGAAGAAGAAGAAGAAGAAGAAGAAGAAGAAGAAGAAGAAGAAGAAGAAGAAGAAGAAGAAGAAGCAGCAGAAGCAGCAGCTAATACAGGGAGCAAACAGTAAGCGAACATAAAACCAGTTTTTATAGTCCCCATTTCCATAGCTGGGAATGGGGCCTAAACTGCTAATCACTTCTGCCTTCTTCCATCACTCGATCCAGGTTCCCTTTGTCCTCATCCAGCACCTCAGGTGGATGGGTGTCTTTACCTAGTGAAGTGACCGTAACATTCTTAACATTCTTTCTTGTAGGATCTGAATCTTTGATGGTCTTGACATTGTTGGGTTGTCACAGTTTTCCACTGACCAGGACTTTAGAGCAAGAGAGGACTAAGAGGTGCTCTGAACATCATTCTTCTGGCTCTACCATATACCAGCAACAAAATTATCCTCTGGAAATCAGGACCAATTGCCCCAGTGAAGAAAGAGGGCTTCTTATTTGTCTGTTCACTGGAACAACGGTCATTTTTCCTGGTAGAAGAATTACCACTTTGAACACTAGGACCTTCAGATCCATGGAGCCTAAGATTGCAAGGATAGTCTTTAAGTCTTTAAGTGGATTATTAGGTATGATAGTGAGAGGGACCACTCCCACCACTCTCCCTTTGTTCTTACACCTATGCAGCCTGGCTATGGGCACCATATATTGACTTCTGATTGAAAGCACACACTGTATCCTGTGAGAGAGCACCCCAACATTGGACGGTGTTGCCTTCCAGCAGGCACTGTAATGAACCTTTAGTAATCTGTTCCACCATTCTCTCAAGCTACTTGCTTCCAAGTTGTTGCAGGATCCCTGGGTGTTGCATTTCCGGCTGGAAGCCTCTGTGGCAAGTAATGCCTTTGCCCGAGTGTTGCTTGGGCCCACTGGGCTCATTCCTCCCACTCAACCTGGCAGGCTGCACTCAGCTCATGCCACTGACCTGGACGCCATGCCTGCCAAGGGCAAGCCAGGCGTGGAGTAGTAAGGGGTATGTGAGTGAGCAAGCATGGGGTCTGGCCATTGCTTACAGGCAAGCATGCTGGCTGCTGCAGTGGGGTGGGCAGCTCCAGGTGTCAGCACAGGTGCTGGCTCTCGGAAAGGCTGCAACTGGACCAAGTGCACCACAAGCAGCTTCTACGGCTGGCACCAGAGAGCATGGTGGCACCTGGAAGCTTGGAGACTCCAGGAACTTCAGAGCCTCAAAGAGGGAGTCACAGCCCTGGCTCGGGGAGCTCCCAGGTCTGGGCTCTCCAAAGGGCCACAGCTCTTCTCTCCTCTTCTCCCGCAATGTGGTGAGCAAGGGGTGTGTTTCAGCCGTGTTTGTGTTACAGCTCTTTCAGCCCCGCCATTTGGCAGGTCCTGCGTCCAGGAAGAATGAGGTATGCGGACAAGTGCAGGATGAGCAAGGCAAAGAGGAGTTGTATGGAGTGACAGAATAGCTCAGAGGAGGCCCTGGAGTGGGAAGCTTCTCTCTACAGATGGTCATCCAGACATCTGTTCAGCTATGGCTAAGCCTGGGGCTTTTATGGGCCTCAGAGAGGCCAAAGTGTGGACTGGTTAGTCCATGGGTAGCCATGGGTGGGCCCAGAAAAGGCACCACAAGTTCAGACTGGCAGTCCCACCCCCAGCTTTTCCCTGGCCTGAAGGTGGAGCCTCACCACAGACCCATTCCCTTCTGTGCAGCAGGCCTTCTGTGCAGGAGCTTGTCTGCCTCCTGCTGCTGTTGATGGTGCCCAGGCTGTTTGTGCCAAGGAGCAGGCCTGTGCCAAGATGCCCTCAACTTCCCCTTGGCTTCCCTCCTATACTGATTAGTGCCCAAAGTCTGGAGGGGGCCAAGGCGACAGGGGGCTGGCATGTTAGCACTGCCCCAAGCGTTCTCACGCCCAGCCAGGCTATGACAGCACTCAGCCTTGGCCCCAACCTTGCTCTGAGATCGGAGCAGGCATGGGAGTGGGAAGAGGCCGGCAGTGGGAGCAGACACCTCTGAGCCTGCAGGGGGAAGGGGGACGCTCCCAGGCCCCTGAGAGTGCCCAGATGCCTGGGTCCACAGCTGTGGCTTGGGCGGTTGCACCGACACCCAGATAGGTGAGGCTTCTGCCTGCTCCTGGACCCCCCAAGAGCACAGGGATGCCTGGGTCCACAGTCATGACTTGGGCAGTTGTAACTGTACCTGGAAGGGTGGGGCTTCTTCCTGCTCTGTGGAGTGAAAGGCCTGAGTCCGCAGCCACGACTTGGGCAGCTGCAGCTGCACCACCCAGGGAGCTCGTGCCCCACCAACGCAGAAAGGGCAGGGCTCCCACTTGTCCTCAGCTCCTGCTGGCTCTGTGGAGTGTGCAGCCCTGGCCACACCTCCCTGCCACAGCCAGCATGATGATAGCAGCCACTCCAGACAGGCTGCCACTGCCATCAAAGTGATAAGTCACATCATAATACCAGAGAATTTTATGGGCGGGAGCCCACTGCCGTACTTCCTATGCTGTAAAATGGGTCCCCTTATCAGAGATGATGTTGTATTTGATTCTGTGATGAAGAATAAGGCATTCCGTAAGTCTACAAGTGATGCGGGAAGAAGCACTTCAGGCAGAGAAGACAAATGTGTACCCAGAATACGTGTTTACTGCATGAAAGAAAAACTCTATTCCTTTCACGATGGAGGAGTCCAGGGTCGGCTTCCTCCAAACCAAATGTGTCTCCATCATTGTGTTGTGAAATTCAAGGGCAAGCAACTTGTCTCCCACTTTAGAGAAGGATTACCCAGACCAATGACCCTCTAGAAACTTCACTTACATAATATGCCTCTTGGTCTCAGGCACACATATGTCTTACAAAGGCATCTAGAGTGCTTGATGCTTCCTACTCACCAGGTCCAGTTAACATAATTCCATCAATGTCATGGACCAGAATGACATCCTGTAGGGTATCAAGATGATCAAGTTCCCATCACACAATATTATGAGAGAGAAAAGGAAACTTGATATTGTCCTGGTGTAAGATAGCAGAGGTATACTATTTGCCCCGCTATGTAAATGCAAACTGCTTCAGATTTTCCTGGGGGGAAAAATGTTTTCTAGGTCAGAAGCTGAATGCCAGGTGTTATGGGCTGTGTGGAATTGCCACAGTAAATATTTCACATTTAGTGCTGCATCGGTGACTGACATCAGTACGTGAATAAATGTACAAAGATCTCTTTCTCCATGCCCCGTCTGGCTTTTGCACTAGCCAGGTGAGTAAGTTAAATGGGGATGTCCTGGGAATTGTCACGTTTGCATATCTCAAGTTTCTGGTGGTAGCATTAATCACTGCGGTTTCCCCCAGGTTGAAGTATCATTTTTGACTTTCTTGGTGTGGTAGGCATGGAAGTGAGCATTGGAGGGATCTCCACCAACAGGAGCTTCCACTTTGCCCTCCTTTTCACTACAAAAGCCTTCATTTCATTGGTCAAAGGACCCATCTAATCATTCTGCTAGTTATTACATATCTCCCTTTTCTCTACACATTCTAGGAGTCAGGGGAAAACATAGGATGAATACCTGATCCTGTGGACACCATGTTAGACAGACTAGGATGTATGGGCTAGGATTCCATACATCACCTGATTTTCATAAGTTCCAAATCTCACTAGTGGATGATGGTGGCACCTCAGGGTTCTGGGGATCAGAGTGAGTTCAGGGCTAATATCTATTAACCTTGGGAAGATCTAGTATATTTCCTTCTCACTCGTGTATAGCTGGTATTTCCCTGGTAAATGGCTGCAGGCCGTTCTGAGGAAGGCTTTGGAGAAGACACATAATATACATTCGTGACCACATTGCAGGGACCCTCCTCCGTTGAGGGTCTCCAAGTTTATGAACTGACTTAGGTCTGGGAATTGGGTAAAAGGCCGAGAATCCTCCTCCAGTTTCTACCCAGAAACCTAGAATGTTTCACCTGTATTTGTCAGGCAGCACCTTCACAGGCTGCCCAAGTATTTCATTTCAAGAGAGCTGCGCCACAATTCCCTACAGATCACAGCACTCTGATGGCCACTCTGCCTCTGTGGCTCACAGGCGGCTACCTCCTCTCTGACCAGCAAGCATGGTCACCTTGCCTCATCTACTGTGGGGTCCCATTATTCTCTTTAAGATCAAGGAACTCAATTCCTTTGCATTGTCCCCAACTCTCATCTCCAGCCTATAGATGACAGTCACCACAGAGCTCTTCAAGGACTTCCGAATACCTTAGTGAGGGAAGCGTCCTTCAGACCTTCTCGGGGGCCGTGGTGAGGGAGAAGTGAGCAGGTTTGCAGAGCACAGTGCTGCTCGCAGTGCGGTGATTCTGAGCCACGCCAAAGTTGGAGAGCCACCGCTGTGGAACAGGCCTCTCCGACTTCAATGCGCATGCACAGCACCTGAGCATCTTTTTAAATGCAGAATCTGGGCCGGGCGCGGTGGCTCAAGCCTGTAATCCCAGCACTTTGGGAGGCCGAGACGGGCGGATCACGAGGTCAGGAGATCGAGACCATCCTGGCTAACACGATGAAACCCCGTTTCTACTAAAAAATACAAAAAACTAGCCGGGCGTGGTGGTGGGTGCCTGTAGTCCCAGCTACTCGGGAGGCTGAGGCAGGAGAATGGCCTAAACCCAGGAGGCGGAGCTTGCAGTGAGCTGAGATCCGGCCACTACACTCCAGTCTGGGTGACAGAGCGAGACTCCATCTCAAAAAAAATAAAATAAAATAAAATAAATGCAGAATCTGGCTTGGTAAGTCTAGGGTGGGGTCGAAGGTTCTGCATTTTCTGATGCAGGTGATGCTGATGCCTCTGATCTGGGACAACAGCTCTGAGTAGCAATGCTGTAGAGCAAGGCGTCTGAAGACTCAGGAACATGGGAATCTAATGGATCTATTATGTCAGGGAGTTGGGGGGTCTCAAACTTTAGGGCGAATCAGAATCACCTGGAGGGCTTATTAAAACACAGATTTCTGGGTCTCACCCCTACAGTTTCTGATTCTGTAGATCTGAGGTTAGGCCTGAGAATTTGCATTTCTAACAAGTTCTCAGATGATGCTGATGCTGTCAGTCCAGGGACCACACCTAGAGAATCGGCGGTCTACCATCCTCCCAGTCCACTCCCCGACCTTTCCCTTGACTATCCTGACGACTGTCCACCTCGGCAAGGTTTTGCATGTCTTTAAGAGCACAGCTAGCTTTTTCTGGAGCAGGCCTTGTACTTTGTTATGGGCCTGAAGGTAATAAGAGGTAAGGGAGGGGACCTAAGGAGAATTAGCATTAGCTTATCGGGCAACTGCCCTGGGAACAATGATTGTAAGGTTTTTGTGCAGAGGAGAGATAGCTCCTTCAGCCAGAATAAAAGGTTCAGAGGACAACAGAGGTTCAAAAGTCTCAGCCCCATCAGGCCTGCCTTTCGGGCATCCTGTATCCCCTTCCTGTATCTGACAGTCCCACTCCTCCCCGAGAACTTTGCCTTGGCATAAGAGACTTGGCCATGTTACGCATTTAATTGCTGCTGCAAATCTACAACTTTAACAGTCAGATCCTAGGCTTAGTTCTTAGCCATATTTACCCTTCAATTACTAGAAATAAGGAACCCCTCAGTGCCATCATAGAGGCATTCTGGTTTTCCACGCGTCTTTTTAATTGTATTTCCATAGCTTTGATTTTCTCTTTTTCCCTATATAAACTTCTTAGGATAGTAAAAGAATCCAGTTGGTTCTACTATTTTTTAATCACCATTGTTGCCATAGCAATTAAGTGCCAGCGCCACTTGATCTCTTAACGCCTTGCCCATCACCTGCAATTCCTCCCATGCTTCCACCATTGATAATGTGGGTGATGATGATGTCACCACATGCCATGGATTATTCACTTCCTCATTCTTCCCCAGCAAGGTTATCGCTGTGTTCCTCAAATACATGAGCAACGGAATTCCAGAATCCCATTTTGAGGAACTATTCTCTGATTTCACAATTGCTATGTCAATCTGAGTTCAAATAGGAAACAGATGGCACACTGAAATTACTATAATTCAAGGAGGCTTTTATGAAGGGGCCATTTATGAAGGTTTGGACACGGTATAGGGGACTCACAAAGGATAACGTGGTCATCCAGAACTAATAACAGCAGAATTACTGACCCCCCCTAGGCCTGAAGGGATGAAGACAGGGAATGGTTTCTGGAATCCAGAGGGAAATTCCTGTAGACTGGGCCATGTGGAGAGCAGTGGAGACTTGTGGTCAAAGGATACAGCCAGCCCAGGACCTGTAAGGGAGCTCTCTGGCTGGGATCTGCATTGGCTGAACCCAACACGAAGCCAGGAGGCAAGGACTCTGCTGGCATAGACCATGCAGGGGCTCTCCTAGGAAGGCGCAGGGGGAAGAAGTGTGGAGAGTGGATTTGGCGTGGTGAACGTTTCCCTAAACTTTTCCTGATACTGTTTCTTTTTCTTTACATTTAAATCTATCATCTTGCTCTTTGTTTTCTATTTGTCTCATCCGGTTTTTGTTCCTTTATTTCTCTGTCCTTGCCTTCTTCAGGACTAATTACTTTTGTTACTCTATTTTTTCCTCTATTACCTTGTTAATTTTATTAATACATTCTTTCCTCATTCTTCAAGCGGTTACTATAGAGATTAAAATATCTCCTTACATCACTATGAACTCATGTTTAGTTTAATATAGACACAGATAATTACATCTAGAAATATGTTTATATATCACACATACATACATATATACATAGGACCTACATCATACATACTTATATATGACATACACATATACATACATGTGTGTGTACACAGGCTAGTGCACACACATAGCTTCCCTTACTCTGTCAGCTGAGAAGGCCTAGGAACAAAGAACACCCCTAGCATCCAGTTCTAATGCCATTCTCATAACAGCAAGCAAGGCTTCTCAGAGAAATGGATGGCTTAAGTTGAAACAGAAAATATACAGGAGGACCCTGAATCATATTGTAGCTCCAGAAAGTAAAGGAGTGTTAAAAAATGATGAGAGCATGCCAAAAGGACACATGAGTCAAATGAAAGAGCTCCCAATGGGCAACACTGAAAATTTTTAAACAAAAAATAAATAAATAAATAAAATAATAAATAAAATAGTACTGAATTATAACTCAAAGTATAAAATAAATATCCATGACTCCGGACTGATATAAATGAATGACTAAATATATAAATAAGTGGGAGAGGAGAAATCTCTCTTACACAACAATTCCAAACAATTTATGTGGATACTCTGCCCTTGAAGAGGAGGGAAAGAATAATACCCCACTCCTTAATAATGGGGTGTACATAGTGACTTCCTTCCAAAGAGTACACTATTGAAAGGTGAAATAAAATAATTTTACAGTGGAGAAACCTGACAAACACTACCTCTGCTGGGTGATCAAGGTCAACATCGACAGCGATAGGTCGTGTGGATAGTGGGTTCCCCTTGATGGGATGTGATGCTAATGACAATTTACCACTAGTCCTATCTTCCTTCCAAACAGATCCCCCCGATCTAATTATGAGAAAAACATCAGACAAATCCTAGCTGAGGGACATTCTGCAAAATACAAAACCAGTGCTGCTCAGAACTGTGAAAAACAAGGACACATGAATGTATATGTGTATGTCATATGCATATCCATTTGAGAGACTGTCACAGCCACAAGGAGCCTCAGCAGGCATAACAAGTAAATGTAATGTGGGATCCTCGATCAAATTCTGGAGGGAAAAAAAAAAAGGACAGTAGGTAAAAAATAGAGAAATGTAAATACAGTGTGAACCTTAGCTAATGTATCAATATTGATTCATTACTTGTGACAAATACATCATAATGTGAGATGTTAATAACGGGAAACTGGATGTGGGGCACAGGAAAGCCCTCTGCACTATCTTCTCAATGTTTCTGTAAATCTAAAACTATCTAAAATAACAAGTATATTTTAAAAATAGAACTCCTTGGCTCACTAGAGTTTGCCTTAAATTAGTACTTTTATCTTTTATTACTTCTCAAACAATGAAAGATACTTACAACAGTTTAATTCCATTTATCCTCCTCTTCCTCCCTTTTGTGTAATTTTTGTCATCTATGTTACTTCTTTTTTCTTTTTTTTTTTTTTTTTGAGATGGAATCTTGCTCCATTGCCTAGGCAGGAGTGCAATGGCATGATCTCGGCTCACCGCAACCTCCATCTCCCAGGTTCAAGGGATTCTTGTGCCTCAGTCTTCCGAGTGGCTGGGATTATAGGTTCCTGCCATCATGCCTGGCTAATTTTTGTATTTTTAGTAGAGACGGGGTTTCACCATGTTGACCAGGCTGGTCTCAAACTCCTGACCTCAAGTGATCCATCCACCTCGGCCTCCCAAAGTGCTGGGATTACAGGGGTGAGACACTGCGCCCAGCCTGTTATTTCTACTTGTTTTAAACTCCACAAGACATTATTGTTGTTGTTTTAAACAATCCATATTCATTTAAACATACACTATATGTATGATATATGACAAATATATGAGGGGATATAGACAAATGGATATATATCATATAAATGTATATGCATATGTATGTGAAAGATATAAAATACTCTTGGCAGGCACAGTGGCTCACGCTTGTAATCCCAGCACTTTGGGAGACCAAGGTGGGTGGATTGCTAGAGCCCAGGAGTTCAACACTAGCCTAGGCAGTATGATGAGACTCTGTCTCTACGAAAAACACTAAAATTAGTTGGGCATGGTGGTACATGCCTATAGTCCCAGCTACTCTGGAGGCTGAGGTGGGAGAATTGCTTGGGCCCGGGAGGTTGACGCTGCAGCGAGCTGTGATCACACCACTGCACTCCAGCCTGGGCAACACAGAAAGACCCTGTCTAGAAAAAAAAAAATATATATATATATACTCTCCACCCTTTCTCCCCCTTCCCTTTCCTAGGAGAGCCCCCGCATGGTCTATGCCAGTGGAGTCCTTGCCTCCTGGCCTCGTGTTGGGTTCAGTCAGTGCAGATCCCCAGCCAGAGAGCTCCCTTACAGGTCCTGGGCTGGCTGTATCCTTTGACCACAAGTCTCCACTGCTCTCCACGTGGCCCACTCTACAGGAATTTCCTTCTGGATTCCAGAAACCATTCCCTGCCTTCATCTAGGGGTGTCAGTAATTCTGCTGTTATTAGTTCTGGATGATTACATTATCCTTTGTGAGTCCCCTATACCCTGTCCCAACCTTCATAAATGGCCCCTTCATAAAAAGCCTCCTTGAATTATAGTAATTTCAGTGTGCCATCTGTTTCCTATTTGAACTCAGACTAATATAGCAATTGTGAAATCAGAAAATAGTTCCTCAAAATGGGATTCTGGAATTCCGTTGCTCATGTATTTGAGGAATACAGTGATAACCTTGCTGGGGAAGAATGAGGAAGTGAGTAATCCATGGCATGTGGTGACATCATCACCACCCACGTTATCAGTGGTGGGAGCATGGGAGGAATTGCAGGTGAAGGGCAAGGCCTTCTTTTGGACTGAATTAATGTTTTTCTCTCATTGCATTTTTTCCTCTACAAGTTTTGAAAGCATGCATTCAAATTGTGTGCTTTTAATGGTTACTCTAAACCAGTTTAGCATTCATATTTCATCTCAAAATGTCTAAAGTCAATATCTGTATCATCCTCCCAATCAGGTCAAGGATTTGGGGATGTACGAACTCCAACTGTCCCACTTCAGACATACGTGCTACCGTTGTCCTGTGTGTTAGATCTACCTTGTTGTCTTTAACCTCACAAATTTGACATCAACAAAATTTTGTAGTTTTATTTTTAGATTTATTCACATGCTTTTCATGTGTGTTCACGATTTTTTTCTTGCATTTAAGGTGCTGCTTATGAAATTTGCGATGCTACCTTATGCCTGATACACATTCACTGGTGATGAGTAAACTGGCTCAGGGGTGGGGAAAGGGCCTGAATTGTAGTCAATTTCTGGTGTGGAAATGTACTCCCACCATGGCTTATTCCAAGCCATCAGCGTAACATCATTGAATGTGCACGTGCAAAGAGATGTTCAAATTTTGTGGGCTCCAGCACAGCACTGAATTTTTTCTTTTTCTTTTCTTTTCTCTGTTTTTTTTTTTTTTTTTTTTTTTACAGCTTTATTGAAGTGTAACTGATGTGCAATTAACTATATGTATTTAAATTAGATAAGCTCTCACATCATCATCACCAAAATCAAGATAGTGAACATACCCATCACCTGCAAAAGTTTCCTCATTTCCCTCTCACCCCTGCCTGACCCCATCCCATCCCCAGGTAATCACTGATGTTTTTCCATCACTAAAGATTAATTTGCATATTCTAGCATTTCATGTGAATAGAATGATACAGAATGTCCTCTTTTTGGTCTGGCTTCTTTTAGCATAATTATTTTGAAGTTCATCCTTTTGTATGTATCAGTATTCATTTCTTTTTATTGCCAGATAATATTTACATCATATGTATATTCACAATTTATTTATATAGTCACCTGTTTATAGACTTTGGGTTGTTTCTAGTTTTTTGCAATTACAAACAAAGCTTCTATAAACACTAGCCTGTCTCTGTGTGGACAGATATTTGCATCTTTCTTAGGTAAGTACCAAGGAATGTAATGACTGGACTATGTGGTAGATGCATGTTTAACTTTTTAAGAAAATGCCAAACTGTTCTCCAAAGTGCTTGTACCACTTTATATTTTCCATCAGCAGTGTATGAGAGTTTCAGTTGCTCCACTTTCTCACCAACACTTGATAAGGTCAGTCTTTATAAATTTTAGCCATTCCAGTAGGTATGTAGTGGTATCACCGTGGCATTAATTTGTATTTCCTTAATGATGAGTATGTCATGTGATTACCCTTTAGCAGTTTATTTAGTCAACTGAAAGTAAATACAGCGTATTCTGGTTTTGTTTGCCTGAAAAATGCCTATATTTTGTCTTCCCTTTTGTTTTTATTTCTGGTTTTTAGAGACAGAGTCTCCTTATGTCACTCAGGCTGGAGTGCAGTGACACAATTATGGCTCACTGCAGCCTTGACTTCTTGGGCTCAAGTGATCCTCCCACCTCAGCCTCCTGAGTAACTGGGATTACAGGAGTGTGCTACCACACCTGGAAAAGTTTTGTGTGTTTTGTAGAGACAGGGTTTCACCATAACCAGCCCAGGCTGATCTGGAATTCCTGGCCTCAAGGGATCCTCCCACCTCGGCCTCCCAATGTGTTGGAATTACAGGTATGAGCCACCACACCCAGCCTGCACTCACTTTTGAACAAGATTTTGCTGAGCATACAATTGAACAATTGCTTTTTTCCAGTATTTTGCAGATAGTATTCTCCCCTCTTTTTCGTTTGTTTCTTTAAAAATGATATCTGTATTTTAAAAGTCTTAAAATAAAGAGACAATGGTTAAACACATAGAATTAAAAATTAGAGTCCTTGTGGTTCATCACAATAGTTAAATTTTGCCCTTTGTTTCTGGAAGAATGCCCTATAACAGATAATTTGAAAAATTTTAAAGTAACATAAAAGGGGCCGGGCACGGTGGCTCATCTGGTAATCCCAGCACTTTAGGAGGTCAAGCCAGGTGAATCCTTGAGTTCCACAATTCAAGACCAGCCTAGGCAACATGAGGAAACCCCATCTCTACAAAACACACACACACACACTACACACACACACAAATTAGCTGGGTGTGGTGGTGTGCACCCGTAGTTGGGAGACTGAGGCAGGAGGATCACTCAAGCCCAGGAGGTTGAGGCTACAGTGAGCTGAAATTGCACGACTGCACTCCAGCCTGGGCAATGCAGTGAGACCCTGTCTTAAAATTATATATATATGTTATATATATACACACACACATATATACATACAATAAAAAGGGAGCCAAATACCTGAAATTTTTAATAAAATAAAGCAAAAAAAGAAAAAAAATTTATTGCAAGAGATGGAATTTACAGTTTAAAGGCTTAAAATAGCAGAGAAATTCACTAAACAACAGGCCCTTCAGAAAGATTACTGAAAAGAAAATGGCAAGTAGTTTGGGGACTATCAGATTCTGAGATATGGTGGAAAGTTCACAGTTTGGCACTGGTTGGACAGCTTTGTTTTCTTTTATTCTTTTTTTTTTTTTTTTTTTTTGAGACGAAGTCTTGCTCTGTCACCCAGTCTGAAGTGTAATGGCATGATCTTGGCTCACCGCAACCTCTGCCTCCGGGGTTCAAGTGATTCTCCTGTTGCAGCCTCCTGAGTAGCTGAGATTACAGGCGCCCGCCACCATGCCTGGCTAATTTTTGTATTTTTAGTAGAGACAGGGTTTCGCCATGTTGGCCAGGTTGGTCTCAAACTCCTGACCTCAGATAATCTGCCCTTCTCGGGCTCCCAAACTGTTGGGATTACAGGCGCGAGTCACCATGCGCAGCCAATGCTCCCATCTTTTAACTTCTACTGTGGCTATTGAAAAGTCAGCTTTTAGTCTAATTATTTTCCTCATATAATAATCTGTCTTTTCTCTCTTCTCTTTATCTTTGATGTTCTACAGTTTCACTAAGATGTGTGCTGATGTATATTTCTTCTTATTTATACTGTCTGGGAATAGTGTGTCCTTATGAATCTGATATTAAGAATTAGCATATTTTATCTAGTATTGAAATTCTCAGCCATAGTCCCTGAATATTGCAGCCCCTGTTCCTTCTAGAATTCCTGTTAGGTTTATGTGAGATCTTCTCATTCACTCCTCCATGTCTCTTAACCTTTCATATTTTCACTATCATCATCTCCTCTTAATGCATTCTGGACAATTTCCCAGATTTATCTTCTTTCCACCTGTGTATAAACTACCCTTTTGACCTCTATTTTTTTCCCATTTTATTTTCAGTTTTCAGAAGTTCCATTTGGTTTCTTTTCAACTCTGCTTAATCCCTCTCAATGGTCTGTTGTTCCATTGCCAAATCATCTAATAATTCTGGTAGCTATCATAGGTACAGGTCTGCTTCTGCTGTGTGTTGTTTCTGTTGATTCACACATAGTGGCTTATTATCTCCTATGTTTGAGGACTTTTTTTTTTTTTTAAATGTATGTGAACTCACATACTTTGGAAATTTATCTGTGAGAATTGAGCCCTGGATGAAAATGTGTTCCTCCATGGAAGATTTATGTCTGTTTCTTTTTCTTTTTCCTTTTTGTTGAGACAGAGTCTTACTCTGTCACCCAGTCTGGAGTGCAGTGGCGTGATCTCCGCTCACTGCAACCTCTGCCTCCCAGGTTCAAGTGATTCTTCCACCTCAGCTGCCTGAGTAGCTGGGGTTACAGGTGCCTGACACCAAACCTGGCTAATTTATGTATTTTTAGTAGTGATGGGGTTTTACCATGTTGGCCAGGCTGTTTTTGCTCCTAACCTCAAGTGATCCTCCCATCTCGGCCTCCCAAAGGGCTAGGATTACAGGCGTGAGCCACTACGCCCAGCCAATTTATGTTTGTTTCTATGGGGCAGTTTGGGGCACTACAATCCCAGAATCACTTTAACTAAATCTTAGGCTTAAAGATTTTCTTTTTGAAGCACACAGTTATGAAGCATTGTGTGCAAGTGAGGACAGTGCCATGGTTAGGAAACAGGTAATCTTCATTGTCCTTTTCTGTTGGTGGGACTTTTTTAGTTTGCTCAATTCTCTAGTTTATCCTCAGGGAACCTCAGCTTTATGTGGGGAGTTCCAACCCAACCTTCCTGCCCCTTAAGCCTCACGCTTCAACTCCTGTCCTCTGCACTTTGCTAGTTCTCCAGGGATTGGCAGATGTCACCAGGCAAACACCAGCTCTGGCTGGAATTTTTCTGGAGTGGTGTTTTCTCCTTATTTCTGATAATTCTTCTTCCTTTTCTGACAACATTGCCATGCCTTTAAAAAGAAAGATGCTCTTGTATTTCATCCAGCATGTTAAGTGCTCTATACTGGGAGGGTTTCTCCAGACAGCAGTTGCTTGAAATAAACTATTTATGTTTTTTACCCATCTGGAACTTATTTTTGTGTTGTACAAAACAGAGGTCTAAGAGTCCTGCTACCATTTTCACTGTTCCTTCTTTTTGTTCAGAAGTGATATCTTTGAATCAACTTTTAAAACAATATTTCCCCACTATTTTCTGTTGCTCATTGCCAGCTGGATATCTAAAAAAGTCATAGAAACCTGCTTTTAAGTGAAATATCCCAAAAACAAAATTATCATACTATTGACTGGCGCAGTGGCTCTGAGTTTTTACTCCTGTGCATGGCTTTAAGAATTGGTCCAGCACAGTGGCTCATGCCTGTAATCCTAGCACTTTGGGAGGCCGAGGCAGGAGGATTGCTTGAGGCCAGAAGTTTGAGACCAGCCTGGCAACATGATGAAAACTCATCTCTACAAAAAATTAACCAAATGTGGTGGCGTGCACCTGTAGTCCCAGCTACTCAGGAAACTGAGGTGGGAGGATCCCTGAACCCAGGAGGTCGAGGCTACAGTGGGCTGTGATGGTGCCACTGTACTCCGGCCTGGGCAACAAAGTGAGAACCTAAAAGAATAAATAAATAAACAAACAAACAAACAAATAAATCTCTTGAAATTTATATAACAAAAATGTTTTGCCCTAACAATCCAATTTTATCATTTGATCAGAGAGAAAAGGGTTCTAGGTCCTCTCCTGACCTAGAGATGAAGCAAACACAGGTCAACAGCATTTTGCATTAAAAATTCATAACTGAAAGAAGAAAGAATTCGTAACTTTGTTTTCTCAAAAATTATACTGGAACAGAGTTTAATATCAGTTTGAAGACCAAGTCAACTTCATATCAGCCAAATTCATACCACAGGAAAGAAAATTGAACATGTTGCAAAATAATTTACCGTGTGTTTTTCATAAATGTTAATATAAATGGATTGAATTATACACTGCTCAGCCCCATTCACACATAGACAGACAGACGTTTAAAGGAAAACATCTGTTGCAGTTTTCACAACATAGATTTATAGCTTCAGTCATGTTAAATTATTACTTGGAAAGCACAATCCCAAGGAAATAATAATTTCTGAAGCCCTATACATGCTGGGTTTTATTTGATTAACTCTTCATCAAGCTAAAAATATCAAAGAAGACTTCTCAAACCAAGCTAATTTTTCAAAATTTCAATCCCCCTAAGAAGGAAAAATATGGAGAAAAGTTAGGCATATTCTTTAAAGATCCTTTTTTATTTTAATCAATGGATGCAACTTTTTTTTTTTTTTTTTGAGACAGTTTTACTCTGTCACCCAGGCTGGATTGTAGTGGTGTGATCTCTACTTACCGCAACCTCCACCTCTCAGATTTCAGCAATTCTCTTGCCTCAGCCTCCTGAGTAGTTGGGATTACAGGTATTTGCCACTACGCCCAGCTAATTTTTGTATTTTTAGTAGCGACAGGGTTTCACCATGTTGGTCAGGCTGGTCTCAAACTCCTGACCACAAATGATCCACCCACCTCGGCCTTCCAAAGTGCTGGGATTACAGGTGTGAGCCACCGCGCCCATCTAAAAAGAAAAAAGTTATTTTATATTTAACTATATGCATACCCTTTCCAGTACTCTTTATTTCCCTGTAGATCCAGTTTTCTATCTGGTAATTCTTTCTTTCCAGCTGAAGAACTTCCTTTAGCACTTCATGTAGTGCAATTTGTGGGCAAAGAGTTCTCTCAACTTTTGCTTATCTGAAAATGTTTTTATTTCACTTTCATGTTTAAAATACATCTTTAGCCAGGCATAGTGGCTTATGCCTGTAATCCCAGCACTTTGGGAGGCCAAGGAGAGAGGATTGATTGAACCCAGGAGTTTGGGATCAGCCTAGACAACATAGTGAGACCTCATCTCTACAAAAGATAAACAAAATTACCTGGGTGTGGTGTGGGCACCTGCAGTCCCAGCCACTTGGGAGGCTGAAGTGGGAGGATCACTTGAACCTGGGAAGTTGAGGCTGTAAGTGAGCCATGGTCATGTCACTGCACTCCAGCCTTGGCCACAGAGTGAGACCCTATCTCTAAATAAAATTTTAAAAATAAGATCTATTTTCACTGAATATAGAATTCTAGGTTGAACTTTTTCTTTCAGTACTTTGAAGATGCCATTCAATTGTCTTTTGAACTGTATTGTTTCTCATGAGAACTTGGCTGACATTCTTATCATCGTTTCTCTATGTATAATGTGTCCATTTTCTCTGGTTGCTGTTAAGATTTTTTTCCTTTATTTCTGGCTTTCAACGGTTTGACCCTGATGTGCATCGGTGTTATTATTTTTGTATTTATCCAACTTAGGAATTTCTGAGCTTTTTGGATCTTGAGTTGTTATACACTTTTATCAAATTTAGAACATTTTCAGGCAAACTTTTTTTTAATTAAAAAATTTTGGCCAGGCGCGGTGGTTCATGCCTGTAATCCCAGCACTTTGGGAGGCTGAGGCAGGTGGATCACGAGGTCAGGAATTCAAGACCAGTCTGGCCAAGATGGTGAAACCCCGTCTCTACTAAAAATACAAAAAATTAGCTGGGTGTGGTGGTGGGTGCCTGTAATCCCAGCTACTCAGGAGGCTGAGGCAGATAATTGGTTGAACCTGGGAGGCAGAGGTTGCAGTGAATGAGACTCCATCTCAAAAAGAAAAATTTTTTATTTGTATAGATAGGGTCTCACTATGTTGCCCAGGCTGGTCTGGAACTCCTGGGCTCAAGCAATCCTCCCTTCTTGGCCTCCCAAAGTGTTTGGATTACAGGCATCAGCTGCCACGTCCAGCCCAAAACTTCTTTTTCTTTTTTTCTTTTTCTGAGACAGAGTCTTGCTCTGTCACCCAGGCTGGAGTGCAGTGGTGCAATCTCAGCTCACTGCAACTCCACCTCCCGGGTTCAAGCAATTCTCCTGCCTCAACCTCCTGAGTAGCTGGGATTACAGGCACCCACCATCACACCCAGCTAATACTTGTATTTCTAGTAGAGACGGGATTTCACCATGTTGCCCAGGCTGGTCTCAAACTCCTGACCTCACGTGATCTGCCTGCCTGGGCCTCCCAAAGTGCTGGGATTACAGGCTTGAGCTGCCACACCTGGCCTCCAACACTTCTTTAAATGGAATCCAAACATGTTTTGTGCTCCACTCTATTTCTCTTCTCCTTATGGGACTTCAGTTACATGGGTGTTACCTTTTGATGCAATCTCACATTGCATCAGATCTCACATTGCTCATTGAAGAGCCCTTCTCTCATCTCTCTTTTCTTTTTTCCATCTCCATGCTTTGGTCTGGATTATTTATATTGATCTATCTTCAAGTTCCCTAATCTTTTATCTGATTATGTCTAATCTGCTTATTTTTAACTGAGATGTAATTCACATACCATAACATTCACCTTTTTAAGTGTACTATTAGTGGTTTTTAGTATATTCACAAAGTTGCGCAACTACCATCACTATTTAATTTTGGAACATTTCATCACCTTAAAAGGAAACTTGATCACCATTAGCAGTCACTTTTTATTCCCCCTTTCCACCATCCCTGGGCAACTAATCTACTCTCTGTCTCTATGGATTTGCCTATTTTGGGCATTTCATTTGAATGAAATCATAAAATATTTGACATTTTATGTCTGGCTTCTTTCACATATCATAATTTTTCAAAGTTCATCATGTTGTAGTATGAATTAGCACTTCATTCCATGTATGCATGAATAATATTCTATTGTATGGATATATCACAATTTGCTTATGCATTATTTAGTTGATGGACATTTGCATAGTTTCCACCTTTAAGCTACTATGAATAATGCTGTTATTGACACTAATGTATAAGTTTTATGTGGACATATGTTTTCATTTCTCTTGGAAATATACCTAGAATAGAATTACTAGATCATAACTCTTGTGTTTATCTTTTTTCTTTTTCTTTCTTCCTTTTTTTTTTTTTTTTTTTTTTGAGGCAAGGTCTCACTCTGTTACCCAGGCTGGAATGCAGTAGTGTGATCACAGCTTACAGCAGCCTTGAACTCCTAGGCTCGAATGATCCTCCCACCTCAGCCTCCCAAGTAGCTGGGACTATAGGCATGTGCCAGTATGCCTGGCTAATTTATTTATTTATAGAGATGGAGTCTCACTATGTTTCCCAGGCTGGTCTCAAACTCTGGGCTCAAAAGATCCTCCTTCCCTGGCATCCCAAAATGCTGAAATTATAGGCATGAGCCACCTGTATTCGGTATTGAGCCTGTATATTTAACTTTTAAATAAACTGTCAAATTGTTTTCCACAGAAGCTATACCATTTTACATTTTACCAGCCTTGCATGAGTCTGAAATTTCTCCACAGCTGTGCCAATGCTTGCTATTGCTCTTTTAAAATTATTATTATAGCCTCATTCTAGTGGGTGTGAAGTGATATCTCTTTGAGGCCTTGATTTGAATTTCCCTGATGACTAATGACATCAAGCATATTTTAATGTGCTTATTGGCCATTTGTAAACCTACTTTGGAGAAATACTTATTCAGATCCTTTGCCTTTTTTTTTTTCTTTTTTTGTAATGGGTTTTTGCTCTGTTGCCCACACTGGAGTGCAGTGGCTTGATCATGGCTCACTGCAGCCTCAACCTCCCAGGCTCAAGCAATCCTCCCACCTCAGTGTCCCAAGTAGCTGGAACCACAGGCACAGGCCACCACACCCAGCTAATTTTTTTTTTTTTTTTTAGGGATGGGATCCCACTATGTGGCCCAGGCTGGTCTTTAATTTCTGGCCTCAAGCCATGCTCCCATGTTGGCTTTCCAAAGTGCCAGGATTACAGACGTGAGATGCCACATCCAGCCCCCATTTTAAAATTGGGTTGTCTTTTTTTTATTATTGAATTGTAGGAGTTCTTTCTATTCTAGATACAAGTTACTTGTCAGATATGTAAATTACAAATATTTTCTCTCATTCTGTGGGTTGTCTTTTCATTTTCCTGTGAGTGCCCTTTGATGCACAAAGGTTTTTAATTTTGAAGTCTAATTTATCTATTTTTTAATTTAATTGCTTGTGTTTTAGGTGTCATACCTAAGAAACTATTACCTAATCCAAGATCATGAAGATTTAGCCTTATATTTTCTTCCAAGGGCTTTATAGTTTTAGCTCTTAAGATCTTTGATCTGGCTGCTGGCACTGTGGCTCATGCCTATAATCCTAGCAATTTGGGAGGCAAAGGTGGGAGGATTGCTTGAGCCCAGGAGTTCAAGAACAGTCTGGGCAATATAGTGAGACCTTATCTCAAAAAAAAAAGACAAACTTTGATCCATTCTGATTTAGTTTTTTGTACATGGTGTGAGTCAGGGGTCCAAATTCATTCCCTTGCATGTGGATATCCAGCGTCCTACTATTATTTGTTGAAAAGATTGTTCTTTTGTTCTTTTCTCCATTGCATAGTCTTGGCATCCTTGTTGAAAATCAATTAACCATAGACTCTCACTTTTATTCCATTGATCTATATGGCTGTCCTTTTCCAGTACTACACTGTCTTAATTACTGCAGCTTTACAGTAAGTTTTGAAAATCAGAAAGTGGGAGTCCTCCAACTTGGTTCCTTTTCAGGATTATATTGGCCCTTCTGGATCCTTTGCATTTTCATATGACTTTTAGGATCATCTTGTCAATTTCTGCAACAGAGGCAGTTGAAATTTTGATAGAAATTGCATTAAATCTGTATATCAATTTGGAGAATATTGCCATTGCAACAATATTAAGTCTTCCAACTTAAGAAAACAGGATGTTTTTCCATTTATTTAAATCTCCCTTAATTTCTTTCAATGGTGTTTTGTAGTCTTCAGTATAGAAGTTGTATTAGACTATTCTCACGCTACTATGAAGAAATACCAGAGACTGGGTAATTTATAAAGGAAATAGGTTTAATTGACTCACAGTTCCACATGGCTGGGGAGGCCTCAGGAAACTTACAAGCATGGCAGAAGGGGAAGCAAACACGTTCTTCTTCACATGGTGGCAGGAGAGAGAAGTGCCAAGCAAAAGTGGAAAAGTCTCTTATAAAACCATCAGATCTCATGAGAACTCACTCACTATCATGAGAACAGCATGGGGGTAACCGCCCCCATGATTCAATTACCTCCTGCCAGGTCCTTCCCATGACACCTGGGGATTATGGGAACTACAATTCAAGATGAGATTTGGGTGGGGACCCAGAAACAGACCATATTAGAAGTCTTGTACATCTTTTGTTAAATTTATACCTAAGTGTTTTATTCATGTTGATGTTATTATAAATAGAATTGTTTTCTTAATTTTATTTTCAGAGTTCATTGCTAGTGTGTATTTTATGAAATACAATTGATTTTTGCTTGGGTGTGGTGGCCCATGCCTGTAATCCCAGCACTTTGGGAGGCTGAGGTGGGCAGATCACTTGAGGTCAGAAGTTCAAGACCACACTGGCCAATATGGCGAAATCCCATCTCCACCAAAAATACAAAAATTATCTGGGCACGGCGGCCCGCACCTGTAATCCTAGCAACTCAGGTTCTGAGGTGGGAGAATCACTTGAACCTGGAAGAAGGAGGGTTCAATGAGCCGAGATTGTGCCGCTGCACTTCAGCCTGGGTGACAGAGTGAGACTCCATCTCAGAAAAGAAAAAAAATACAATTGATTTTCGTATGTAATCTTAAATTCTGCAACCTTATGTATCTTGTTGATTATTTCTAATAGTTTTTAAGTGGATTCCTCAGGATTATCTATAACAGCATTATGTCATACCACTTACAAATAGAAATAGTTTTACTTCTTTCTTTTCAATCTTGATGAATTTTGTTTCTTTTTCTTGTCCAAATGCCCTGGATAGAACCTCTAGTACAATGTTGAGTATAAACAACAAAAGCAGACACCTTCATCTTGTTCCTGATCTCAGTAGGAAAACATCCAATATTTCACCATTAAATATGAAGTTAGATGTGGGTTTTTCATAGATGCCCCTTATCATGTGGAGGATGTGCTCTTCTACCCAAAAAAGACCAAATGCACTTTATTCTCAAGTGCACATGGACTATTCCCCAGGATACACCACATGTTAGGCATAAAACAAGTGTCAATAAATTTACAAAGATTGAACTCATACAATTGAACTCTCCAACCACAGTAGAATAAATTCAGACATTAATTTCTAGTTTGTTGAGTGTTTTATCATGAAAAGGGTTGGATTTTGTCAAATGTTTTTTCTGCACCTATTGAGATGATCATGAAATTTTGAGGTTTTACTCTATTGATACAGTGCATTATGGCAATTGATTTTCAGATATTAAACTAACCTTGCATTCCTGGGATAAATCTCACTTGGTCAAAGTGTATAATTGAGTTTATATGTTGCTAGATTCAGTTTATTATCTTGTTGAAGTTTTGCATCCATATTCATAAGCGGTATTGATCTGTGATTTTCTTGTCTTGTGATGTCTTTGTCTGGTTTTGATATCACAGTAGTAGTGGCCTCACAAAATGATTTGGGAAGTGTTTACTTTTCTCCTATTTCTTGGAAGAGTTTGTGAAGAATTTGTATTAATTCTTTAAATGTTTGACAGAATTCACTAATGAAGCCATCTGGGATGGGATTTTCTTTGTGGATAGTATATTATTATTATTACTACTACTACTACTACTACTATTAATTCAATTTCTTTACTCGTTATTATGTCTATTGAGATTATTTGTTTCTTTTTGAGTCTGTTTCAGTAGTTTGTGTCTTTTTTTTCTTTTTTTTTTTTATACAAAGTCTCACTCTGTCACCAGGCTGGAGTGTAGTGGCATGATCTCAGCTCACTGCAACATCTACCTCCTGGGTTCAAGCAATTCTCCTGCTTCAGCCTCCCGAGTAGCTAGGATTGCAGGCATGCACCACCATGCCTAGCTAATTTTTGTATTTTTAGTAGACCATGTTGGTCAGGATGGCCTTGATCTCCTGACCTCATTATCAGCCCACTTCAGCCTCCCAAAGTGCCGGGATTATAGGCATGAGCCACTGCGCCCAGCCTAGTTTGTGTCTTTCTATCAATTTGTCCATTTCGTCTGGAGTATCTAGCTTATTGACATAAAACTATAGTCCTTTTTTTATTTCTGTAAGGTCAGTAGTCCCCACTTTCATTCTTAATCTTAATAATTTGAATCTTCTTTTTTTAAATCTGTCTAGTAAAGGTTTGTCAATTTTGTTGATCTTTTTAAAGAACTAACTTTTAGTTTTGTTAATTTTCTCTATTATTTTTCTATAGTGTATTTTGTTTATTTCTGCTTTAATTTTTATTTTTGCCCTTTTTTACTTGCTTTGGATTTAATTTTCTTTTCTTTTTCTAGGTTTTCAAGGTGGAAGTTTGGGTTGTTGAATTGTGAGCTTCCTTCTTGTTTTATGTATGCCTTTAACAGCTATAAATTTCCCTCTAAACATTGTTTTTCCTAGATACCTTTTTGGTTTTTTTGAGATGGAATCTCGCTCTGTTGCCCACGCTGGAGTGCAGTGGCATGATCTTGGCTCCCTGCAAGCTCCGCCTCCGGGGTTCATGCCATTCTCCTGCCTCAGCCTCCTGAGTTGCTGGGACTACAGGCCCAGGTTAATTTTTTGTGTTTTTAGTAGAGACAGGATTTCACCATGTTAGCCAGAATGGTCTCAATCTCCTGACCTCATGATCTGCCCGCCTTGGCCTCCCAAAATGCTGGGATCACAGGCGTGAGCCACTGCACCCAATCTTTTCCTGGATTTTATAAGTTTTGTCATGTTGTGATTTTTTTTTTCATTCTGTTCAAAGAAATTTTTAATTTCCCTTGTGATTTCTGTTTTTTGAGATAGGCTCTTTCTATGTTGCCCATGCTGGTCTTGAACTCCTGCCCTCAAGTGATCCTCTTTCTTTGGCCTCCCAAGTAGCTGGGATTAGAGGCACACACCACTCTGCCCAGTTCCCTGGTGATTTCTTGTTTGACTAATTGATTATTTAGGAATGTGTTGTTTAATTTTCACATATTTATGAATTTCCATATTCTTTTTGTTTTTTATTTCTAATTTCATTTTGTTATGGTTGAAGAACATATACTGTATAAGTTCAATCTTTGTAAGTTTATTGACACTTGTTTTATGGCCTAATATATGATCTATCCTCAGGAATAGTCCATATGCACCTAAGAAAAATGTGCATTCTGCTATTGTTGGGTGGAGTGTTCTATAGATGTCCACAGTGTTGTTTAATTCCTCTTTTTCTTTGCTGATCTTTTTTCTAATTGCCAATTTTTGCATTTGTAATTTGAAGCTATCTCCAAAATCACTATTTCTTCCATAAGATCAAAGTTGTTATTTAGCCCCTCTAGTGAATATTTTATTCTAGTTATGGTATTTTTCAACTCCAGAGTTTCCATTAAAAAAAAAAAAAAAAAATTTCTCAGCCAGGCGTGGTGGCTCATGCCTGTAATCCCAGCACTTTGGATGGCCAAGGTGGGTGGATGGCCTGAGCTCAGAAGTTTGAGACCAGCCTGGACAACATGACAAAACCCTATCTCTGCCAAAAATACAAAACATTAGCCAGATGTGGCATGTGCCTGTGGTCCCAGCTACTTTGGAGGCTAAGGTGGGAGAATTGCTTGAGTCTGGGAAGCAGAGATTACAGTGAACTGAGATTGTGCCACTGCACTCCAACCTGGCTGACAGAGTAAGACCCTAGCTCAAAATAATAATAATAATAATTTATATCTCTCTATTGATATTTTATACCTGGTGATACATTACAGATACAGATACAGATATATTCTCATACTTTCCTGTAGTATGTAGTATTCAGACATAGATTTTTTTCAGTGTTTTGAACATATTTAAATAGTTGATTTAAAGTCTTTGCCTAGTAAGTCCAACATGTGGCTTTCTTCAGAGGCAATTTCTATGTATTCCTTTTTTCTTGTGAATACAATTTTGTTTCACAACGTTTTGTTGAAATTGGACTTTTTAAATGCTGTAATGTGGTAACCTGAAAGTCAGAGTCTCCTCCCCTCTCCTGTGTTGTTGCTGTTGTTACAGCTGTTTATTTATTCAGTGACTTCTCTGGATTAATTCTGTAAAGTCTACATTCTTTATTGTATGTGGCCAATGAAGTCTCTAGTCAGCCATCTTAGTGGTCAGTTAATGATTGGCCAGTGATTTCCTTTATTAACTAGAAGCAAAAAAATCATCCAAGTCTTTACTGAGGGGCGCTGTGTGTGTGTGTGTGTGTGTGCGCATGTGTGTGTGTTGGGACACACTTTTTTTTTTTTTGAGACAGAGTCTCGCTCTGTCACCCAGGCTAGAGGGCAGGGGCATGTGATCTCGACTCACTGCAGCCTCCACTTCCCATGTTCCAGTGATTCTCCTGCCTCAGGCTCCCAAGCAGCTGGGATTATGACACCCACCACCATGCCCAGCTAATTTTTGTATTTTTGGTACAGACAGGGTTTCATTATGTTGGCCAGACTGGTCTCAAATTCCTGACCTCATGATCCACCTACCTTAGCCTCCCAAAGTGTTGGAATTACAGGCATGAGCCACCTTGCCCAGCCTAGGAGGCTGAGGCAGGAGGACTGTTTGAGCCCAGGAGTTCAAGTCCAGACTGGGCAACATAGTGAGAAGCAAGACCCTGTCTCAATAAATAAATAAATACTCATTGGACAGGATTAAAAGATTGGGAAAATAGCCTCCAAAAGACCCTCCAAAACGGTGAGCCACCTCACCCAGCCTAGGACACACCTTTAACACTCAGCCAGGTAGTGTCCAACTGCACCTTAGCCTTCACTTCCTACTTGCACAGAAAATCAAAATCAGCCACAAGTGAGAGCTTAGAGCTTTCCCATTCTATCCTAAGCACACACACAGCCTTACACATGTGTGTCAGCTTGCAAATTTCCAGGAATATGGCAGAGTTCTTCGAGGCTCCTTTGGGCATCTAATTTCCCAGCCTTTCCTTTTAAGCCTTTTAGTTAGTCTTAGTTTGTGGGGGATGGAAAGGAAGTTCTCTGTGTGTGTGTGTGTGTGTGTGTGTGTGTCCCAACTGTAATTCATTGCTTCAGGTAGCCATGAAGTTAAAACATTTGCCTTTAATTGTTTCCAACAAACATTTCTTCCTACCCAGGAGGAAGGCTATTCACAATGGGCTAGCTTCAAGTCATCCTTGTAACTGGGGTCTTCCAAGGAACTACCAGATAGGCCAAATAATGACAATTTCCTTAAGCACAGGTCTTTGGAAGGGTTCCACCTCTATTTGCCTCCTCTAGTGGCTGCCAAGAGGACTTCCTAAGAGGGAATGCAAGCTGTTATTTTTCAAGGCTACTGCCAAGCTAGTGAGTGGGGAATGAGACTAGGGTAAGTTAAAATGGCACAAAGCTTGCTGTTCTTACTGAGATTCAACTTTTGTTTCTTCTAAGTACACTGTCCCCAAGTAGCTGCAAGCCTTTGGTTAATTTTCAGAATTTTGAAAAAGTTGATTCTACCTATTTTTGCCAGTTTTTGTTGTTGTTATCATTGCTATTGCTGCTTATGGGGCCTGAGGGGGTAAAGTTTTGGAGGGTCTTTTGGAGGCCATTTTCCCAATCTTTTAATCCTATCCAATTAGTATTTATTTATTTATTTATTTATTTATTTATTTATTGAGACAGGGTCTTGCTTCTCACTGTCGCCCAGTCTGGACTTGAACTCCTGGGCTCAAACAGTCCTTCTACCTCAGCCTCCTGGGTAGCTGGGACTACAAGTGTGCACCACCATGCCCAGTGCCAACGTGTTGCTGATGGTTTCCATGTGAGTAAACGAAGGGGGATGAATGCAGAAATAAAGATAAATACAAGAGGATCTATTTTAAAAGAAGAGGTCAGGGGGCTCCTTGCTTCTAGTGAGCAAATGCAGCCCTGAGCTTCCACAGCCCTTCATATTTATGAGGTGGAAAGAGCAGGGAGGGAGAGGTAATGGTTGGTCAGTTGCTTGATTTATCACAGGTACACATAATTTCTTTTTTTGTACAACAGGCTTCAGATTTCCTATAGATAATCACACGGAACACTGTGCTGGGGGTGGGAAAGCCCTCAGTATCCCTTCTGGCGGCAGATGCAGTTGTCAGTTTTCCAACATCCTGCTTTCATGAAAACAGTTTTCCGTTTGCTCATATAGTCTCCAGTGGTATACTGAGTTGGTCACCACCCCCATTTTCTCGGCCTGTAACACCAATGAGTGTTTTTAGTTTAGTTAGTATGTTTTTAGTACAATAATTTTCATTAGGGTGTTTTGTTTTGTTTTGTTTTGTTTTTGAGATAAGGGTCTCACTCTGTTGCCCAAGCTGGAGTGCAGTGGTGTAATCATAGCTCTCTGCAGCCTCAACCCCCTGGGCTCAAGTGATCCTCTCACTTCAGCCTCTTGAATAGCTGGAACTATAGGCATGTGCCACCACACCTGGCTAATTTTTTATTTTTTTGTAGAAATGAGGTCTAACTATGTTTCCCAGGCTGGTCTCACACTCTCGGGCTGGGATTACAGACGTGAGCCACTGTACCAGGCCAGGCTTTTTTTCTTTTTAATATAATAGCTTTATTCAAACACAATTTATATACTATACAGTTCACTAGCTACAGTGTACAATTCAGTTCACATTTAGAGTTGTGGTATAATCACAGAGTTGTGGTTTTTTTTTTTTTTTTTAACCATTTTTATATCTCTATTGAAATTCCCCATCTCTTAACACATTATTTTTAACTTTTCCTATGGGATCTTTAACACATTTATCACTTATCTTGCCTGCTAATTCCAACATTGGATTATCTGATAATTTGTTTCTATTATCTTATTTTTTTCTTAACTAAGAGTCATGTTTTCCTGTTTCTCCACGTGTCTGGTAATGTATTATTGCGTACAGGATGTTGCAGGTAAAACATTGGGGAGATTCTGGATTCTATTACCTGCCTTCAAACAGAGTTGAGTTTTGTTCTAGCAGACAGGTAGATTACTGGCATATCACCCAGATCTAGTGGAGGCTTGGTTTTCACACTTTTTAGAATGCATTTATTTTAGTTTTGTCCTCATTCCTAAGGAGAATCTCTTGGACATGGACATGGTCCCCCTGGGATGTCAATGGAAAGCCCGAGGTGTTTACCAAGCTCGCCTAACATAATGAGACTCAAACTCCAAACACTGTTTCCCCTGAAGTGCACAGGTACTGACATCTCTGCTCAGCAATTTCAGGCTTCCAGCTGTTATTTTCCCCTAATCTCTTTGGAATCTCCACTCATGTAGTTTAGGTGTCAGCCACAGATTTGAGAAAAATGTGCACATAGATTCGGTGCTCTGCTTTTGTAGCTCCCTCCTGTCCGGTTTTACCTCCTCAATTTCCTGCCACTCCAGCAATCTCCAACTCTGTCCTCCGACTCCTCAGGCCGCAACTTCTAGTTGTTCTGTGTCCCCATGTTCCACAAGAACTGGGAGGTGCTCTCCAAAGAAAGCTATAGAAATGTGGCTCTCACCCAGCATGGTTCCTTTCTTTTAAGAATTAAATCTCATCAAGTTTCTGCCTGGTTTTTTTTTTGGTCATTCTCCAGCAGCTTCATACCATTTAAAAAAATATTTAGATCAGAGTTTATCATTGTTATCTTAAAGAGAACTAGTCTGATATAAGCCACTCTGCTAATACCAAAAGTTAAGACCTTGTTGCAGAACTGTTACCCTTGTACTATGTCATTAGGTATTCATTACCTATTTTATTGTACAAGTAATAAATACTCATATATTTAAAAATTGCCAAAAGATACAGAAATATACAAAAGAAAATTTAATTTTTAAGTAGTTAAAAAATTAATCACTTTAATTCTTTCCATCCCACTCCCCTCTCCATGATAATTTGGCATGCATCCTTACAAACACACACAGACACAAACATGGCTTTTACATAAATAGTAAGATTTTATGTGCATTATTTAGTAATCTACCTTGTTTTCACTTAGTATGTTTTTTAGCGATTTTCTGTGAGTACATATTTATTCTTTCATTAGGTATTCATAAAGCATTTGCTATGTATCAGGCACTGTTCTAAGTCCTGGAGATAAATCAGTGAACCAAACTTGCCTTCATGGAGGTTATAGTCTATCTAGGGTGGGAGGAGGTGAATCAGAAATAAACAATTAACAAAATAAATAAGGTGTTACATGCTGTGGAGAAAAATTAAGTGGGAAAGGCAATAGGATTGCTAACGATCTGGGAAGAGAAGGTGTTTGCAAATTATTTAAAGAGTGAACAAGGAAGGCGACGTTTGAGCGGCTCAGAGGAAGTGAGGTGGTATGAGAAAACAACTCTCCAGGCACTGGGAACAGCAGGAGGGAGGACTGGGCAGGTGCCTGCCAGTGAGTTTGGGGGAACAGTCAAGGCCAGTGTTTGTGATGTGGAGTGAGCAGGTGCAGTAAGAGATAAGGTCACATTGCTGTAGAGGCCCAAGTGGTACCGCGCCTTGAAGACCACTGTAGTTTCCTGTCTCTACATGTCATTCTGTGAAAGTGGGTTAGCTGGATCCCCTTTCACTTCAGCTGGCACCACAGGGTGTTCCTGTTGAGCCCCGTCCCCCACAGTCTGATGAATGTGTCTCTACTCTGTGCTTTCTTGCTAGCCTGAGTCTTTCTTAGTGGTGCTGCAACTTAGCTATAGATTCTCAAAACAGCTTTCCCTGTGATTTCTTGGATACTTGCTTTGAGTCCAGATTCTCCCTTCATGGTGATTTCCCCACTGGAAACCATGGTGTGTTCTCCCGCCAGCAGACCTACTTCAGGATCAGGCTTCCCCTGACCAGGTCTCTCCCCAATCTCAAATATCAGAGAAGAGGGGCTAAAATGACCATCCACTCCTTCCTGGAAGGCCTTGGACTTCTTTGCAAACCTGTTCACCTTCTCTTCAAAAACCAAGTCTACATATTGAAGACATATGTAAGAATCCTGCTTTTATGAAGCCATAAAGGCTCCATTTCACCATTCTCTTAGGGCAAGGAGTCCCTATCTAATGTACACTGCCATAAATAACAGATACCACTAAAGTTATCCTGCCCTGAAAGGAAGAGACCTGTTTCAAGGTGAAACATTCAATCCATACAAGCAGAGAAGAGGGGCAGCCCCTTGGCACTCTCTTACATATGGATGTACTATAATTTAATTGGTCGTTCCTCTACTTTTGAATATTTCTTTTCCTCCTTTTTTATTATTATAAATAATTCTGCAATGAATATCTTGGCATGAGTGGAAAATATTTCTTGAGACTAGATTCTTGAAAGCAGAATATTGGGTCAAAAGACATAAGCATTTAAATTTAAAACATTCCCAAATTGCCCTACAAAAATGATTTACCAATTTTTATTCCCATAGGAATGTCTGCTCCCCCCTCCATCACCATCACTAAATATTAAGAATCATTTTTCACCTTTGATATTAGTATTGTTTCAATTTCCATATCTCTGGTTGCTAGTGAGGTGGAACTTTTTTTACATTTATTAGCTGTTTTTCTTTTTCTGTAAACTGACTATTCATAACCTTTGCTTTCTATTGGATCGTTTGTCATTTCCTTATCTTGCACATGTTGCTTTAAGTTTATTCCTAGGTATTTTGAAGTTGTCGTAAATGATTACTACAGATGAATAGAAAAGCTATTGATTTTTAGTACATCAGTCTTATTTCTGGCATTATTCCTGAACATTTTTCTTGATTTTAATAGTTTTACAATTGATTATCTTTTTTGCCTAGGGAGACTATTGTATCATTTGCAATAATGGTTTATTGTGATTACTGATGTATTTGGACTTATGCCTACTATTTTTATTATGTATATATATATACGGTTTTTAAATTTATTTTTATTTTTATTTTTATTTTTGAGGCAGTTTCTCTCTTATTGCCCAGGCTAGAGAGTGCAATGGCGCTATCTTGGCTCACTGCAACCTCCGCCACCTGGGTTCAAGTGATTCTCCTGCCTCAGCCTCCTGAGTAGCTGGGATCACAGGCACCTGCCACCACGACCGGCAATTTTTTTTTTTTTTTCAGATGGAGTCTCGCTCTGTCCTGGAGTGCAGTGGTGCGAGCTTGGCTCACTGCAAACTCCGCCTCCCGGGTTCACGCCATTCTCCTGCCTCAGCCTCCTGTGTAACTGAGACTACAGGCACCCGCCACCACGCCCGGCTAATTTTTTATAATTTTAGTAGAGACAGGATTTCATCGTGTTAGCCAGGATGGTCTCGATCTCCTGATCTCATGATCCGCCTGCCTTGGCCTCCCAAAGTGCTGGGATTACAGGCGTGAGCTACCGCGTCTGGCCACACCTGACTAATTTTTTGTATTTTTGGTAGAGATGGGGTTTCGCCATGTTGGCTGGGCTGGTCTCGAACTTCTGACTTCAAGTGATTCACGCGCCTCGGCCTCCCAAAATGCTGGGATTACAGGCTTGAGCCACCGCACCTGGCCTCTATTCTATATTTTCTTCCATTGACCATGCTTTCTGGTTTCTTTTTTCATTGCCTGCCTGTTGAGGTTTGGTAGCATTTCTTTGTTCCTTTCGTGGTCTGTAAGTTCTGTATTCTGTTTCTATTGCTCTTGCATATTTTGTTAAATACTGAAACAAATTTTTCTGTCAATGTCAGAAATCCAATCAATTCATAAGCCCCCCTAAACAAAATAAAATCATTAATACACTTGAACCCAACTTCCCAGGCCTCATTTCCCTTGTTTTGTTAAAATAATTTGAGATCTTAGTACTAGATTGGGTTTTTTTAAATCTTTTTTCACATTGTGTCTCTATTACTTAGGGATACTTTATTTTTTGCTTTTTGCTATATAGAAGTTATATTTTCTTTTGTCATCTCCCGTGATTTAAAAGATAGTAATCCCGTTTTTAATTTTACTACTGATCGACTTTTATATTCATGAAATTTCTCTAATGATGAAAGGTAAAAACAATCAGTATCTCCTAACTCCCTTACTTGATGTCAAATGAAGGTTTTAATGTACCTTTACCCGCCTTGCCCACTTCTCACTCGTTTCCCAGTCTTTTAAAATTTACTGTGGGTTTATAAATCCAACTAGCATTATAATTATGTGCATCTTTTTTAAGAATAGATTTTTTTGTTCAATTCTTATGATTTACTTAGTTGGTTTTAATGCTTGCAACCACTCTTCTATATTACAATGTTCCTATTTCCAAGATTTAATTTTAATTTCTCTCTCGAGTAGCTGAAGTTTGTCTTCAAGTTGTTTACTTAGGGAGAACACGTTTCTACATCATTCTTCATAAATCTGGATGATATTTCTGTTGTTTTCGCACAACAGTGACAACTTGTTGGGTACAAAATTTTCATGACCATCTTTTGTACTCAAAACTATAACCATTGCTGCCTATCTTCTGGTGTTTAGCAAAACCTAAGGCCAACCTAAATTTCCTGCTTTGTAACACACTTTCGTGTATGGATTCATTTCTTTTTTTTTTTTTTTTTTTTTGAGACGGAGTCTCATTCTACTCCCTAGGCTGGAGTGGAGTGGTGCAATCTCAGCTCACCACAGCCTCCGCCTTCCGGGTTCAAGTGATTCTCCTGCCTTAGCCTCCCAAGTACCTGGGACTAGAGGCACACGCCACCATGTCTGGCTAATTTTTTTTTTTTTTTTTTTTTTGTATTTTTAGTAGAGACGGGGTTTCACTATGTTGACCAGGCTGGTCTTGAACTCCTGACCTCATGATCCACCTGCCTCGGCATCCCAAAGTGCTGAGATTGCAGGTGTGAGCCACCGCACCTAGACAGATTCATTTAATATTTTTCCTTCATCTTGGAAAAATTCTTTTTCTTTTTAGAGACAGGGTCTCATTCTCTCACCCAGGCTGCAGTACAGTGGCATGATTATAGTTCACTTTAGACTCGAACTCCTGGGCTCAGGTGATCCTCCCACCGCAGTCACCCAAATAGCTGGGACTACAGGCATGTGCCACCCCACCCCCAAAAAAACACAAAATTTTTGTATTTTTTTGTAGAGATGGGTTTTTACCATGTTGCCCAGGCTAGTCTCGAACTCCTGGACTCAAGTGATCTGCTTGCCTCAGCCTCCCAAAGTGCTGGGATTATAGGGGTGAGCCACCACACCCCCAGCTGAAAAGACTTTTTTCAGTAAGGCTAGGTCCTGGTATATAATCCTGTATAAATTTTCTCTGGAACTTATTGATTAGTTTACCCAATCATTTTCAGCTCAGGAAATCACTTCCTCTTGGGTATGTGACTATTACATCTGTTTGTTTGGTTGTCTTGATCACTAATATCTCTTGGCTGTGCCCTCCTCTCCATCAGCTCCCACCAGAGGAACACAACAGCCTTCAGATGGATCTCTCTGATTTCCTTCAGCCCACTTCTCCCTTTTCTGTCAATGTCAGGAAACAAATTAATTCATAACCTCCCTTAAACAAGAAAACATCATTAATACACTTGAACCCAATTTCCCAGGCCTCATGTCCCTTGTTTTATTGAAATCATTTGAGATCTTAGTACCAGTTTTTTGTTTGTTTCTTTGTTTTGTTTTTCTTGGAGATGGAGTCTTGCTCTGTCACCCAGGCTGGAGTGCAATGGCGTGATCTCGGCTCACTGCAACCGCAAGCCTCTTGGGTTCAAGGGATCTCCTGTCTCAGCCTCCTGAATAGCTGGATTACAGGGGTCCGCCACCAAGCCCGGCTAATTTTTATATTTTTAGGAGAGACAGGATTTCGCCATGTTGGCCAGGCTGGTCTCAAACTCCTGACCTCAAGTGATCCACTTGCCTTGGCCTCCCAAAGTGCAGGGATTACAGGCATGAGCCACCGCGCCTGGCCAGTACCAGGTTCTTTTTAAATCTTTTTTCACATTGCATCTCTATTACCTAGGAATACTTTTATTTTCTGCTTTTTGCTATATAGAATGTTCTATTTCTTTTGTCATCTCCCGAGATTGAAAAGACACTAATTTTCTCCACTTCCATTTATTACTTTTGAGGGCAACGCCCCTGACGGCTTCACTTACTACTGCTAATGTTGGCTGTCTATGGCTCTCATAATATGACCCAAACTCCTTAGCGCGGCCATGGCAGCCTCTGGTGAGTGTCCCCAACCTTAGTGGCCTCACCAGCCATGACACTCCTCCCTGCTGCCTGTGATGTAGCTGCACTGGCCTCCTCTTTCTCCTTCACAGACACCTGTGCCCTCCTGCCTTCTCTTCACTTTCTGTTCCTTCTGCTTTCATGGTCTGGCCAACCCCTCAGGGTTGTTTAGATGTCAGCTGAAATGTTGCTTCCTCAGGAAAACTCTCCCTAACTCCTCACCTCTACTCCTCTTGATGTTCTGTTACGGCTCCCTAAACTTTGTCTTTCATTCCTTTTTCCACATAAGTATTTATTGAGTGCCTACTATGTGCCAGGCACCATTCTAGACATCAAGGATACTGCCATGAATGAAAGAGACTAAGGTTTCTGCCCTCATGGAGCTTAATTTCACGGATGCTCCTTCATAGCATTTCTCAGACTTATTATTTAAACTAATTGATCGTGGAATTGTTTTTGTTCTGTCTCCCCCACAAAACCGTAAGCTCTATGAGGGCAGGGATCAAATCCACTTGTTGAGTCTTGTAACCCTAGGATATAAGATCATGCCTGGTATATAATAGACGTTTGATGGGTGAATTAATGCTATTTGTGGAAGTCAGGACTCTTTCACGTTGCAATCCATCTCAAACTAGCTACAGCAAAGAAAAAAAAAGAACAAGGGGTGGATTTATCAGCTCACTAGCTGGGAAGGCTGTGGGCAGCTCTAGCATCCGGCACAGCTGGGTCTGGAGTCTTGCTCAGTGCCAGCAGGGCTCCCTCTGCTCCCCTGCGTGTGCTGATCTTATTTTCTCCAGCTCTAGATGGATTTCCTCCATGTTGCCAGGGGAGATGGGTACTGACAGTTCCAAATTCACATATCCTCAGCTTAGCAACACCAGGGGAAAAAAAAAAAAAAAGAAAGAAAAGAAAAGCACTTGCTTCTCTCAGCATCTGTATATACACAGGGCCCAGACACCTGGGCACTGGTCCGGCTTACATCCCCTGGTGTTTTTGCTCTGTCCAAAAGAAAAAACCATTCTGATTGGCCAGGTCTGGGTGGTCCACCACTCCCTAAGGGTCTGGGAAAGTCAGGTAGGCAGGGCAGCACAGTTGACCTTTGCCCCAGGAAGTCTCAGAGTTCAGGAGGTATAACAGGTATTACAGGTGTTACCAACAAGAAGAAAGAAGTGTACCACCTGGACAAATGCAGTAGCTCCCCCATTTTTTGCATAATGGGCTTCTTGCCTTCCTTACTCTCTGCAGCCAGTGCTTTTCACATCTCCCTCCCTCTCAGCCTGCCCGTCTGTCTTTTCGTTAGTAACAGTTTCCTGAAGGTGCTGGCTTCGTGCTGAGGGTGAGAAATGGAGGAGTCCACGGCACCTTGTACCTGCTCTACACAAAGCTACATTTTGAGGACAAGGGCCTCAGGTGGCGTCCTCATACTTTGGGAAGCTCTGCATCATGGGCACCATCGTCATGATCCACCGGAGAAGAGCTACACAGACTCTATCAAGTCATTCAAGTCATTTTGCCCCTCTAAGCCTGAAAAGCAGGTTAGTAGAACCGCCCCCGCCCCCGATAACCCTCTGATTTCAGGTGTAGAGAAGCTAGCGTTTCATCTAGCCTGCCCACATGCCCACTTCCCTGACTGTGTTCAAGGGCCAGGCCACAGACTAGAGCACCCCTTCATGCATGTGCAGTGCCCTCAGCATCTGCGGCATCAGTTTAGAGGCTCCAAGTCCCAGGGCCACACGGTTCTGAGGACACCACACACTGTTTTCATATAACGCAGAGTTAGGGTCTAGATTCAGATCATTATAAGCAGGTTTGGCACTTGCATGGAAGTCTAGCGTGATATTCCCAAGTCAGGCAGGATGTGGAGCCATTCTCCACTGTGCAGGATCGTCCCGGGCTCCCAGAGCATCCAGCGTCCCTGGCCCCTGACCACTAAATGCCAATGGCACACACCCCTTTAATCATTGTGACCACCAAAAAGTGACCCCAAAATTTTCTAAGTGCAGCTGGGGGATTGTCTACACATGGTTTCTCATCTTTTGAAGGCTTTGAACCTGGATTTACTGCTCCCCATACCTCCTAGACCTGCCGGTACCCCGAGCCACTTCACTCCCTCACGGATCCCCTCTCCAGGACCGCGGTAACTACAGTGTAGATCAAGGGAAAGTGACCTTTGTTTTGCTTAGAACTTTTCCAACAGTTGCTCGGCACTTAGGAAAACCACTGGGAGCAAAGCCCCTTGAGGTATTTTCGTGCCAACACATCACAGTGTCTCAGGCTGCATTTATACCTGTGATTGCCTGTGATGTTCAGTGACTGTACATCCACATATAGGCCTGTGGCCCCTGCATGATGTCTACAGTGTGGTCATTGATTGAGATCTAATCCTGTATCATATTCCCTTTATGTCACCTTTATGTGACTGTGGGGCCCTTATTTGGATATTTTGACATTTGAACATGTTAGATGTTTGAAACTGTATACATAGTAGGTAATATTATTTATGCATTTGTTTCTTCTTCTTTTTTTTTTTTTTTTTGAGAAGAAGTCTTGCTCTGTTGCCTAGGCTGGAGTGCAGGGGCATGATCTCGGCTCACTGCAACCTCCACCTCCTAGGTTCAAGCAATTCTTCTGTCTCAGCCTTCTCAGTAGCTAGGACTATAAGTGCCCGCCACCATGCCCGGCTAATTTTTGTATTTTAATAGAGATGGAGTTTCATCATGTTGGTCAGGCTGGCCTCGAACTCCTGACCTCAAATGATCCGCCTGCCTCAGCCTCCCAAAGTGCTCGGATTACAGGCATGAGCCACCACGCCCAGCCTATATATGTATTTATTTCAAGATGGTAAAGAGAATGTTATTTGGTTGGTGCAAAACATTTGTTATAAATATGAATTGGGTGTGATAGACTTGAGAACAATAAGCCTAGAAGTTAGGCAGATGTCAGCAACAAGAAGGAATATTTTTTTATTGTTGTTCAGAATGATCTTACTTTTTTTTTCTTTCTTTTTTTTTTTTTTTTTTGAAATAGAGTCTTCCTCTGTTGCCCAGGCTGGAGTGCAGTGGTGCAATCTCAGCTCACTGCAACCTCTGCCTCCTGGGTTCAAACAATTCTCCTACCTCAGCCTCCCTAATAATGTGCCACAATGTGAAGCTTTTTTTTTTTTCTTTTGTATTGTAAATTTTTTTTTGTATTTTTTAGTAGAGACGGGGGTTTCTCCATGTTGGCCAGGCTGGTCTCGAACTCTTGAGTTCAAGTGATCCACCCGCCTCGGCCTAGTGCTGAGATTACCGGCATGAGCCACCAGGCCCGGCCCAATCTTATTTTTCTTAATAACAGACCCATAGCAAAGACATAGGACCTGCCTTTCACCAGGTGTGTCAGCCTTTGATACAGCTGGGGTCCCAAGAGCACCATGCTTCCAATTCCTCCACCTGTTACTCTCACAAGCATCACACCGAGACATTTCTGCTCCCCGGTCGGCCAGCCCTGGAGACAGAGAGTCCTGGCAGTGACAGACTGGCCAGGCTTGGAGAGGGCCCCTCCTCCACATAGCAGTGGCATTATCACTTGCTCAAGGCCACTGCTTTTCCCAGGATCTCCCAGAGTCCTTCCATTTTTTCCTGAATCCTTTATAGCAGTGAAGGACTCACACTTCATGGGCCTAGGACCCAATTCAAGACAGGCACTGGGGGCTCCCCAATCCCCTTTTCCCCAGACACAGGTCCCCTGAAATATTCTCCAGGCCAGGGCAGGCAGTCTGGCTGGAGGTGGTCTCCAAAGGAACACAGCCCGCACTCCCCATCCGTGCTAGAGAAGAGCTGGGCGCCTTCTCTGAATCCCGTAGCCATTCTTCTGTCTTAACTGCCCTCTTCGGACTGCATGGAATCATGTTTGTTCTGGAAAACAGAGGAGCAGAAATAGGAGGTCTTCATTTGGATTCCAAGCACAGGGTCCTCTCTCACGTCCCCACTTGAACCTTCTCTGGGTCTCGCTGGCTTATCATGTCGCCTGTGTGAGTGGACTGTGCCGGGCTGGGCCTGCTCCTCCTGACAGCCTTGAGGACAGTCCCCGCATGTTACTGCATCCCAAATAAACAGAATTCCAACTCCAAAGGCAGTGACGGATAATGTGGACTTTTTACTGAAGGTTTTGCGAGATGACTCAGGAGTCATCATGCTCCCCACAAGCTTGTTCCCCCAAGTTCCCCATCCACAGCAGCTGCACACTCCTCTCCTTGTCTCCGACCTTTCTTCCTTGCCTTCTCTTTCCATGTGCTCCAGCTTCCTCCCTGACACCCTCTCAAAGTTAGCGTGCAAAACCTGGGCATCCTTAGCCAGCGGCCCCCTAGGAGGCCTTGGTTCATCTCCCCACCCTCTCCTGCTGGAAATACTTATGGTCTTCAGTAAAGAGAAGTGGATGTGTTATTTCCAGCTCCAGCCCAGCCCCACAGCACCCTCCCTGCCTCCCCATATTCATTGCCTTCAACTCTGAAACTTTGCTTATGGATATCCTTGCCAGCCCCAGCCTGGCCCGCAGGGGAACCCTGTGATTACCACCAGCACCCTGGACAGGTTCCAGGTGATGTCCTGGAGCCTGTCTGACTCTGTGGAGGGACGTCCACAAGACCTGGGATTCACCTGGAACAGAGCCAGCCTGCCCAACCTGCCTGGGGCAGCTCCTCCCACCCACGACGGCACCCTGACCCATCCCTCCCGGGGGAAAGGTAGTCTTTGCCAAGCTCTTTCTCCACATCACCGTCTGCCACAGATGGCATTCACTGCCGTCAGCCATACATGTTTCCAGGGCATGAGAGTGTGGAGGGTGCCACAAAGTCCTGGGTTGTTCTGGGCTGTCCCTGAGGCTGTATGACCCTGGCCCTGCAATCCCAATGGATTAAACTTGCCCCCTCGGAGACATACCAGGAGCGGTGTCCCGCCAGGGCCAGGGGCTGACAGACGGCCCCTCAGAGCAGGGCCTTGTCTATTGAGATTGGGACCTGCTCATCTTAAGCTCCCCACATTCGTCTCCCCTGTGATCCCAACTCTGATTTAGGTTGCCTCCCTCTCTGCCCACCCACTAAGGGCTGGGATGCGGTGACCCTCTAGATTCTGGAGGGTCTAACATTGTTAGGAAACCCTGGCTAAATTGGTCCCACTCCAGCTGGCTTCAGACATTCTAGATTCTCGAAGCTGTGCAGTGCCCCTTGTCAAATTCATTCCGAACACCTCTGGAACTCATGCACATGTGTGGAGCGCCTTCCCGCATCTGGTAACCTGGGGTTACTAACTCAAGACCTGGCCTCCTAGCTGTCCACCATCAGGGGTCAGAGCCCTCAGCTCACAGAGCCACAGGGACAATAGCTTTAGCAGCTGGGAGTTCGATGTGGGTTCCCTCTTCAGAAGCAAACCCTGGAAGGAAGATTCACATGCAGGTGATTTAAGATGTACCATATGACCCAGCCATCCCATTACTGGGGATATACCCAAAGGATTATAAATTATGCTGCTATAAAGACACATGCACACGTATGTTTATTGCAGCACTATTCACAATAGCAAAGACTTGGAATCAACCCAAATGTCCATCAGTGACAGATTGGATTAAGAAAATGTGGCACATATACACCATGGAATACTATGCAGCCATAAAAAAGGATGAGTTTGCGTCCTTTGTAGGGACATGGATGCAGCTGGAAACCATCATTCTTAGCAAACTATCACAAGAACAGAAAACCAAACACCGCATGTTCTCACTCATAGGTGGGAACTGAACAATGAGATCACTTGGACTCAGGAAGGGGAACATCACACACCGGGGCCTATCATGGGGAGGGGGGAGGGGGGAGGGATTGCATTGGGAGTTATACCTGATGTAAATGACGAGTTGATGGGTGCAGCAGACCAACATGGCACAAGTATACATATGTAACAAACCTGCATGTTATGCACATGTACCCTACAACTTAAAGTATAATAATAATAAATAAATTTAAAAAAAAAAAAAAAAAAGAAGAGTTCCCAGGAAGAGCCAGTAGGAGAGTGAGGCGTGGGGACCAAGAAAGGAAGGGGGTTGAGTAAGGGTGGGCTACTGAGCAGTGTCCCACAGAGGGTGACTTTGGCCCAATCCCTTCACAGGACTTTGAGGCCGGTGCAGGGCACATGTCAGTTGGCCCTGTCCAGGGAGCAGTGGAGCTGCAAGGTTTAAGCCTGAACCCCTTAATCCCTGGTAAAGGCTGCCCTTGCCCCACATAAATTCCCAGGCACTTGCACCCTCCTTGCATTCACTTAAAATGGGTTCCAGGAGCCTGAGCTCAGCCTCTGGCAAAGATAGAGTGCAGGCTGTCATAGGTGAAAGCACTCAGGTTGCTGGTGTGCAAAAGTGACCCGGGGTATAGGGGCAAAATGCAGATAACATTGGCTACAGAGTCTCTCTGTAATCATTTCTCAATGCAAACTCTTTCTATTCCAGGCCTGCAAACCTCTCATGCTCCCCTAGCATGTTCCAGCCTCCACTCTCAGCCTCTTCCTATCCTGGGAGCAGAGCCCCTTGCTTGCTGCAGTGTCTGTCGCCTGGCATCTGCTTACCAGCAGGTGAGGCAGGCCTGGAACCCAATCCAGTCCAAGGGTCTCTGCTCCCAGCTCCTCTCCTCTCCAGAAAAGGATTCAACCCCTTAAGAAATGGGAAGTCTGTTGAGGTTGGAGTTTCCTGTATCCTCATAAAGGAAGATGGAAATCCCTTCCACATGAAGGGCAGCAAGGGCCTTGGACATACCACCTGCCCCACAGAGCAGCCAGCCTCTAGACAAGTGGGAATGTTTGTCCTAGGCAAAACCATCCTCTAAGCCCTCACCTGAATGATGAGTGGATTTCTCTGAGCCCCCAGGGGAGCTGAAACATGCCCCTCTGCTTCAGCACCAAGCTCTCCACCTGCCACTCAGGCTAGGAGGGAATCACCGGTCCTTTGTTGCTCCTCTTTTTCCTCTTCATTATATTTTGCTGTCTCCAGATTAACTGTGGTGGAGAGACTTTGGGAGGCCGAGGCAGGTGGATCACTTGAGGTCAGGAGTTTGAGACAAGCCTGGATAACATGGCAGAAACCCCGTCTCTACTAAAAACACAAAAAATAGCTGGCTGTGGTAGCACATGCCTATGGTCCCAGCTACTCAGGACGCTGAGGCACAAGAATCACTTGAACCCAGGCAGTAGAAGTTATAGTGAGCCGAGATCGCCCCAATGCACCCCAGCTGGGGTGACAGAGCAAGACTCCATCTCAAAAAAAGAAAGTGTGGTGGAGAGGCTTCCCACATCCCCACAGATGTATGGGTGTCTCACCCCAACCTAGGGTCAAGGTATCACTGGGTTTTCGTTTCAAAGAGTCACCGGTCAGCTTTGTCTCCCCATCCTCCTCCTCACCATCCATCTCCTACTCACTCCTCATCAACAAAGAAGGCTGGCTTCTCTGGGGCATTTCCTGTTTAGGTTGTCATGGGAGGTATAGTCAGTGCCCTCAGACAGGTGGATTCCCACTCCTCCAGGTCTCCTTTGGGTGGCTTGCTGTTTGGACATACCACCTTAACAGTCCTGGCCTCTGGTTGCATGTTAGAAACTGTCAGGAGTCCTGCCCCATCCCCTCTCAGATATGGAATTTTCTCGATTGCTAAGCTATCTCCTGCCTATCTGGGGCCACCAAACCCATTTTGAAACTCAATCTCCAGTCTGTAAACCTGGCTCTACACCTGGATACATTGAAAGAAATCTTTCAGTTGCAATAACAGAACAGCAGCTCAAATTACTACAGGGAAAAAAGGGGGATTTGCTGGTTCGTTCACTGAAAAATCACAGAGGCAGTTAGCTTCAGGCTCAGCTGGATCCAGGTGCTTAAACAAAGAGTTGGTAAATGACAGCCTGTGAGCCAAATCTAGCATGCCGCCTGTTTTGTAAATAACTTTTTATTGGAATGCACCCGTGCTTATTTGTTTACATATTGTCTGTGGCTGCTTGTACCCTACAACCACAGAGCTGAGTAGTTGCAGCCAAGACCACGTGGCCCACAAAGCTGAACATGTTTACCATTGGCTCTCTATAGAAAAAGTTTGCCAACCCCTGGCTTGAACAATATCATTAGGAATCTGCCTTTATCTCTCATTGCCTAAAGGCTGTCGTTAATGCCCTTGCCCTTCCCCCTAAACTGCAAAGACTGAGAGTGGCTGAGGTGTGACTCCCCAAGTAAAGACTGGGGAGAAGGATAAATGGCTTTGGAGCAGGCCAAAACAACAGATGTCTGCTCTACAGGCTCTGATCTTGTTTTCTGTGCAGTGACAAGCCATAAGCCACTTGGAGTTTATCCTTCAGCTTGGTGGCATCCTGAATGAGACTGTCCCTGTCTCCTTGTTGTCAAGCCCAAAACAAAATCAACAAGTGATCATGGCTGCAGCCCGACTATCAAGATAGACTGCTCAGTCAGCAGCACCGTTCCGGGGGCAGCGTGTGGATGAGGACATCTTCACACCAGCCCTACAGCCCTATCCGATTTGCATAGAGCGTGCCAAGCACATTTAATAATGTTCTGTTCAGTCCCTTGGGCTCGGGAGTCCCCTTGGGGAACAATTCCAGTCTTGCCAATTGAAGTTCTGCGGGTAAAATAATTCTTAAAATCTCACCATTTTTTGGTGAGAAGATCTCAAAACAGAAGATCCAAAAACTGAAAAGAACTTCTCCCACCACCCTCCTGCCACCGAGGATGCTGCTTGATCCTTGCTGGGGTAGCTGGGCACGGGAGGAAGTATGCCCTCCAGACTTGACTGTCCAGTTTCAGAAGACAGCAATCAAGGTGTGCCATTTTCAAAGAGCATCCCACGCTAAGTCATCTCCAGACGGGCGGGTTGGTGGGCAGTGTTTTCTATGAACTGCACTGGGGCGCAGGTGTCACATTTTATCTGGACATCCTCTGCCATCCTGGGCCAAAGGAATCATGCCCTAATTAGCCCCAGCATCTGTTCCCTCCCCAAGGCCTAAAATCATCATGCGTGGACTCAGCGCCACGGGGTAGCCTGTTTGAAGCAGTACCAACTGCTTCCACAGACCATGTATGAGGCACAAGGAATCCTGTAGAATACCTAATAATTAGGGCAATTTCTGTCATTCCTAGAGAATGGCGTTCAGGCGGTAAGAGAAGCTTTGTACCCTTCCTGCCAAGAGACCTACTTCTTCCCTTTCGCTGTCAACCACAGCTAGACATTTTCCTAGCAAAGCTCTTTGCCAGTCCCCCACATTCATCTGGGGCAGGGAGCTAGATTTGGGTTATATAATTCAAGGCTCTAAGTACAGCTTCTGAGCATTGCCCTAGGCTGTCAGCCAAGCCTCCTCTTTTCCAGACCCCTTTGCCATTCCAAATGGTCTACGCTCCCTCATTAAAGATGGTCTCAGTGACCCGAGGACATGACCTTCGTAACATAGCAGCTGTACCTTCGGAGCACACGAAAACAACGTCGGAATTACAGGCCACTGGAGCATCCCCCAGCCTGCGTCCCAATACCCAGTTCAGTGCTGGGAAGTGAAGGGTGCGACAGCCCACACCTGAAGGGTGCTCCAAATTCACATTCCTTAGATGTATTCTGATAATCCATATCAGCATTAAAAATGCTGGTCTGGGCCTGTGGCAGTGGCCAACACTTATAATCCCAGCACTTTGGGAGGCGGAGGCAGGAGGATCACTTGAGCCCAGGAGTTTAAGACCAGCCTGGGCAACATACTGAGAATTCATCTCTACAAAAAATTTTTAAAACTTAGCTGGGCATGGTGGCATGCACCTGTAGTCTCAGCTACTCAGGAGACTAGGGCAGAAGGATCTCTTGAAGCTGGGAGGTCTAGGCTACAGTGAGCCATGATCAAGCCACTGTATTTCAATATTTCAGCCTGAGTAACAGAGCAAGATCCTGTCTCAAAAACAAAAAAACAAAAAAACAAAAAAACAAAAAAAAAAACCTGGTCTGTTCATGGAGTATTGGACCTTACTGCCAAATGGCCATTGATGAGCAACATCACAATTTTATTATCCCCATCGACCTGATATAACACCACCTTCCATCTGTTTGTCCTAGATCAAGATTGTCTGCTGGCATTCTTTCCTTTAGGGAACCACCCCTTCCTCATTCCATGTGGCTTAGGGGGCACTGATCCCCACTCAGTCCTCATCCTCAAGACCCAAAGGTGGGTGCGTGACACGAGCCTGCAAATCAGACTACTCCATTTCCAACTTCTAGCCATAGTGATTAGTTCAGGGATGGGCACAGGACCAGGATGGGCCAATCAGAATCTTCCCTGGGAGTTTTCTGTCAGAACTATCAAGAAAATGCTCCTGTATTCTCCGAGAGTGGAAGATGGAGCTGCCTTAGCCATTTTCACTGTCCATGTGAAGGAATAATTCTGCAATAGAAGAGAATGAGGGTAACAAGCAATGTGAACCAGAGAATAAACCAAGATGAGAGATGGAGGCGGAAGGAGGCACAGAAACAGAGAGAAATGTGATAACTGTTATTTGAGTCCCTGAACCCAGCCATTTCTGAGTATCTAATCTAGGCTTTGAGAAAATAAAATATTATAAGCTCCAGTCTATTACTTCATTTTTGTTTAACATTGTAATTGAAACCAGAGGTTTCAATCCCAATAAATAAGGAATCTTCAGAGAATGAATAGTTATTGACACAGTGCTTTTGAGAATGCAAAACACTGGACTGGACATAATTTTTTGTGTGGCAAAAATTAGGAGTAAGGTGAAAGGTACAAAGTACAGAGAAAGGGAGATAAATACACACACACACACAGAGAGAGAGAGAAAGAGAGAGACTATTAACCATATGGAGTTAAGATCTTATTTCAAATTACATTTATTCTTATTTTATACCTTGTCATCATGATATTGAGTAGTTTGTATGCATGAAGCTCTCCTCTGACTTTCTACTCTAACTGCAATGGTTTATTGTTTTATAACCCTTAACCCTGAGACTATGACGCTTGTTTATTGTAGAAAATTGTATTTACTCCTTGTAAGTTTGTTATAAGGAATTGAACTTTCCAGCAACCCTGTAATATTTCACCTGAGCTGAGTATGACTTCAGTACTCTTGTTTTATTTAAACCAACCAGCAGTACAAGGCTGGTATACTTTCTTGGTGTTGGGAAAAAAAGTATTTGTAAAGTTTTTTTTTCCCCCTTGCATAAGTTATACAAGAAAAACAAATACTGGTTTTAACGGACTCACATTAAAAGCACAATGCACAATTTGAACTTTTTCTTCCACACCCTGGGCTTTTGAGTTATCTCAACCAGTATATTGTCCTTTCTTGTTCAGGTGCAACAGAAAGAATCTTGAGTAATACACCTTCTGAGTGGGAGTGGTGTGGGAGGCAAGGGCTACTTGGGGCAGCAGGGTGAGGTGAGAGCATGGACTAGCTGATCCCTACTGTTCCTAATACTCTACCCTCTTTCAGGGCCTGAGGCTGCCCCTGACATTTTCAAGATACCTGGATACCATCTCTGAGCTAACACCGATTTCTAGAACTCCAGAATGCTACCGTGATGCCGTGGTCAGAGTGGGAATATACGGGGTCAGGGTAAACGGAGCTGTTGACCTGAGTCCACCCCACGGAAGGCCCAGCAAGGCCCCAACCGTATCTTGCAGTCACTCTCCTGGCTTCCGAAGGTGTCGTTGAAATCCACCGCACCAGCACCCTGCATTTCCGCACCAGATCCCCACTCTACGTGGATTAAGGGCTTTCTTTTTTTTTCCAGAGGAAGGACCTAGTGTGATCTCCTGCCTTCTCCTTCCCTAGCCAAACAAGATAAAAGCTATACTACATCCCTGGGATAATCAGAGATGTTAGTGAAACCACAGACAGCTTGAAATACACAGAGTTGGTGATTGCTACCACAGACCAGCTAATTCTCCAATTTGGCTGTAGCCAAAGAAAGACAGGCCTTGGAAAGTGGCAGTGGATCACCATGTGGTTCGTTAGTGACAACAATTTGCGGCTGCTGCCTCAGACCTGGTCAGGTCACATGTGTCCCCACAGCTGTCTTCCCAGCTGCCTCTCCTAGAGGTTGTCTGTGGCTGTCCGGTTGAACCATCAGTTCTCAATAACCACATCCCCCGGCAGTGCCAGTGCCTGAGAGACTGCAGCCTCCCCCATGGGTGGCTTCTTGTTCCTCTCATGCCAGACGCCCTTTGTTCCTGGGTGTGTTGCTCACCATGCCTCAGATGCCACCACGCTGGCTCACTTCACAGATGTGTTGGAATCTGGTCACAGCTGACACTGGCCTTACTCCACACTTCTGGATGATTTCACTCCAAGATACAATCTAAGCATGCAAGGAAGGAAAAAATTTCTCATAAACAACCATATCAGTCAAAAAATGCACACTTGAAGCATAGAAAAATGTACAAAATCCTGGATGCAGTGGTAATCCCAGCACTTTGGAAGGCCAAGGCGGGAAGATCCCTTGAGCTCGGGAGTTTGAGATCAGCCTGGGCAATATAGTGAGACTGCTTCTGTACAAAATAAAATAAAACAAAACAAAAATTAGCCAAGTGTGGTGGCACATGCCTGTAGTCCCAGCTACTCAGGAGGCTGAGGTGGGAGGATCAACTGAGCCTGGGAGGTGGAGGCTGCAGTAAGCTGTGTTTGCACCACTGCATTCCAGCCTGGGCAATAGAGCAAGACCCTGTGTCAAACAAAAAAATCAAAGGAAAATATATGAAATCATTGCTGACATCTGACTTGAGTGTTTCTTTCAACACATGAGGACAGTAGCCAGAGAAATGTTTTCGGAAATGGCTGAACCCAAACAGCACCTTAGTAAGCAAGGGCCTTTTCATGTGGGCCTTCACTGCACCCCAAATGGCCACCTGCTCAAGGCCAGAAGGAGGAAAACCTCTTCCAACCCCCTAGCACTTTCTCTGGCCTGGTCGTCTCCTCTAATCTCTTGCCTCCCCTCCTGCAGCAGTCTGCCTCTACCTCAATGAACAGCTATCAGCTGTTCATCCCCTCAGTTTCTCTCCAGATGAGGAAGGCTGGGGTGGAGATGGGCACCACTGGTTGGTGGAATATTGACAAGAAAGACAGACTTTTCACACTGCCAAGATCCATCCCCTCTTGGCATATGGCCTGTGTCATGATGTGGAAAGAGCTGTTGTCTGGTGACAAGTCAGGTGACCATATGTCCCTTTTGTCACCCTGGTCATCGTACATCTCATGCTTCAGGAAGGCAGATGTGGGCACAGAGAGGAACTTGCAACACCATAGTTGTCATTTCTATCTCAGGGTGGTTGCCACGGTTTCCCCCTGATTTGGAGTTGGTATTCCAAATTCCGTCCCCTCTCAGGCTGATCCATCTTCATTTCTTTGTGCCGTAAATCTGCAAGCTTGGCAGTCCTAGTGAAGTCATACTCTGGAGTTTGAAAAGAACAATTTAACCACGATGCAGCTGGGTATCACTCGATGGGGAGAAAAATCCCAGACAAGGCCCAGCTTTTAACCCATACATGACTGCGTCCTCTTGAGCCATTGCGTCTGACACCCAAGACCAGACTTGAAGTCTGTCCCTACATACCATGAAATGCCCCTCAGTACAAAGCCCACTCCCAAGTGACTGAACATTTCTTGAAGAGCTAGAGGAGAAGGTTACGTGACCCTGTGCACAGCAGAATCCCTGGAGAATCTCCTTCCAAATCCATGCCCCTTTAGCATCTCTCTCAAGGGCATTAACCACATTTTTCCCCTTCTCATTCCCCTTCTCCCACCCACTGTCTACTCCACAGCCTCTTCCTGCCAGGCTGGCTCTGGCCCTCTTCTGTTTTGTATATAAAAATCCTGCCAGCCCGAATATACCATTCAGCAAATGAGAAGCTAGCCAAAGGGTACTCTGCAAAACAAAGGCGCAGTCATTAACTAAACAGCTCAACTAACCAAAACATTGCTCCGCAAGTGTGCCCTGATGGACCTCAGTTTATCTCACCATGCCATGTTCAAAAGCCCAAATATTATCTATGTTAAGCCTTGTCCTATTTTTAAAAATAAAATTTCTACTCCTCTCCCCAACCCGTCTTTCTGTCCCTGTTCTCAATGTGTGAGGTTATGAAAGTACAGTTAAAAGCTCTGCCCTGGCCAAAGTTGAGACCGCATCACTCTCTCACCACCATTTTCAACTCCCAACTTTTATGTGTTTTTACTAAACTGCCCTCCAAACCAGCAGGTCCAACAGAACTTTCTGCATTGAGGGAAATGTTCTATATAGGCACTGTCCAGTATGGAAGCCACTAGCCCATGTAAGCATTGAGAACTTGGAATTGACTAGGGTAACTGAGGAACCAAATTTCCAATTTTATTTAATTTTAGTTTAAATAGCCACATGTCGCTAGTGTCTACCATATTGGATAGCACAACTCTAGCTTCATTCCTCCAATGACAATAAGAGACAGTATATAAAACTGTCAAAAAATATTTAAAGTCACCGTAGGCTGGGCACGGTGGCTCGCGCCTGTAATCCCAGCACTTTGGGAGGCCAAGAAGGCCGGATCACCAGAGGTTGGGAGATCGAGACCAACCTGACCAACATAGTGAAACCCCATCTCCGCTAAAAATACAAAAAATCAGCCAGGTGTGGTGATGGGCGTTTGTAATCCCAGCTACTCGGGAGGTTGAGGCAGGAGAACTGCTTGAACCCAGGAGGCGGAAGTTGCAGTGAGCCAGGATCACACCAATGCACTCCTGGGTGACAGAGCAAGACTCTGTCTCAAATAAATAAATAAATAAATCAACAAATAAAATTCACTGTAGGCTAGTATCCAGGATGTTCACTAGTTCATGTATTATCCTCTCACTAGAAGAAATTTTTCTTAAGTCTAAGGAACTGAAAAAACAAAGCTGTTCCTTAATACCTAGTTTAGTGTAGTTTAGTTCTTAATCTTAAGGATACCTAGGAATCACATAATCAAGCCTGTTTCCCTTTTTCCTTTGACTGTCAGGAAGCTCAGTCATATTTAGAGTTCATCTCTACTATGCGTACCTTCGGATCTTAATATTACCCTCTGTTCCATTTCTTTTTTCTACCCTGTTGTCTTTTTTAAAAAGTGTATAGTTCAATAATTTTTATTTATTTGTGTATTTATTTTCCATGACAGAGTCTTGCTCTGTCACACAGGCTGGAGTGTGGTGGCACAACCTCAGCTCACTGCAACCTCCACCCCCACCCCCAGGTTTAAGCAATTCTCTTGCCTCAGCCTCTGGAGTAGCTGGGATTACAGGCACGTACCACCACATCCAGCTAATTTTTTTGTATTTTTAATGGAAATGGGGTTTCACCATGTTGGCCAGGCTGGTCTCGAACTTCTGACCTCATGATCCACTCTCCTCGGCCTCCCAAAGTGCTGGGATTACAGGTATGAGCCACCGCGCCTGACCAGTTCAATAATTTTTAGTAAATTTACGGAACTGTGCAACTATCACCATGATTTAGTTTAAAAACATTTTTATCATCCCCCAAAGAATCCTTGCACTCATTTCCAGTCAGTTCCTTTTCCCACAGTCAATCACTCATCGACTTTCTGTCTCCATAGATTTTCTTTGACTGGACATTTTATGCAAATGGAATCATACAATATATGATCTTTTGGGTCTAGTTTCTTTCACTGAACATAATGTTTTTGAGGTTCATCTGTAGCATCTATCCATATTGCGTTCCTTTTTATTGCCAAATAGTATTCTACTGCATGGACATACTCCATTTTGTTTATCCATTCACAGTTGATAAAAATTTGGGTTGTTTCTACTGTTTGGCTATTACGAATAGTGCTACTATGAGCATTCTCACATAAATCCGTCTGTGGACATATGTTTTCATTTCTCTTGGGCAGATAGATACCTAGGAGTGAAATTACTGGGTCACATGCTAAATTTATGTGAAGAATCTGACAAACTGTCTCCAAAGTACAGCACCATTATACATTCCTGTAAGCAATGTATGAGGGTTCCAGTTTCTCCACATCCTCACCAACACTTGTTATTGCCTATCTTTTCTATTATACCCTTTCCAGTGGGTGTGAAGTGGTATCTTGCTGGAGTTTTAATTTGTATTTATCTAATGACTAATCATGTTGAGCATCTTTTCAAGTGCTTATTGGCCATTTATACATGATATTTGGTGAAATGTCTCTTCAGTTTTTATGCCTTATTTTATTTTTTGAGACAGAATCTCACTCTGTTGCCCAGGCTAGAGTGTAGTGGCATAATCTTGGCTCACTGCAACCTCTGTTTCCTGGGTTCAAGCGACTCTCCTGCCTCAGCTTCCCATGTAGCTGAGATTACAAGTACTCACCACCACATCTGGCTAATTTTTGTATTTTTAGTAGAGATGGGGTTTCACCATGTTGGCCAGGCTGGTCTCGAACCCCTGACCTCAAGTGATCCACTCACCTCGGCATCCCAAAGTGCTGGGATTATAGGCATGAGCCACTGCGTTCATCTGCAATTTTTTTTTTATTTTAGTTTTAATTTTTATTTGTTTTTATTTTATTATTTATTTATTTATTCGAGAAAAGGTCTTACTCTGTTGCGCAGGCTGGGGTGCAATGGCGCAATCTTTTTTTTTTATTATTATACTTTAAGTTCTAGGGTACATGTGCACAATGTGCAGGTTTGTTACATGTGTATACTTGTGCCATGTTGGTGTGCTGCACCCATCAACTCGTCAGCACCCATCAACTTGTCATTTACATCAGGTATAACTCCCAATGCCATCCCTTCCCCCTCCCCCCTCCCCCCTCCCCATAATAGGCCCTGGTGTGTGATGTTCCCCTTCCTGTGTCCAAGTGATCTCATTGTTCAATTCCCACCTATGAGTGAGAACATGCGGTGTTTGGTTTTCTGTTCTTGCGATAGTTTGCCGAGAATGATGGTTTCCAGCTGCATCCATGTCCCTACAAAGGACACGAACTCATCCTTTTCTATGGCTGCAATGGCGCAATCTTGACTCACTGCAATCTGCACCTCCCAGGCTCAAGCAATTCACCTATGTCAGCCTCCCACAAATTTTTTTTTTTTTTTTTTTTTTTTGAGACGGAGTTTCCTTCTTGTTGCCCAGGCTGGAGTGCATCGGCGTGGTCTCGGCTCACTGCAACCTCCACCTCCCAGGTTCAAAGGATTTTCCTGCCTCAGCCTCCCAAGTAGCTGGGATTACAGGCACACGCCACCACGCCTGGCTAATTTTGTTGTTGTTGTATTTTTAGTAGAGATGGGGTTTCGTCATATTGGCCAGGCTGGTCTTGAACTCCTGACCTCAGGTGATGAGCGTGCTTCAGCCTCCCAAAGTGCTGGGATTACAGGCGTGAGCCACCACGCCCGGTCATCCCACGCAATTTTTAATTGAGTTATTTGCCTTCTTATTAGTTAGTTGTTAAGAGTTCTTTATATGTTCTGGGTATAAATCTTTTTATTAGATGTATGATTTACAAATATTTTCTCCCAGTCTGTGGTTTGTCTTTCCACTTTCCTAATGGTGCTCTGTGAGAAGTTTTTAATCTTTATAAAGTCCAACTCTTCATTTTTTAAATTATTTGTGCTTTTTGGTATTGTATTTAAGAACTCTTTGCCTAACCCAAAGTCATGAAGAATTATTACTATGTTTTCTTCTAAGAGTTGTACGGTTTTATCTCTTACATTTAGGTCTATGACCCATTTCCAGTTAATTTTTACACATGGCATGAGACAACAGTCTAAATTCATATTTTTTGCATGTGGATATTCAATTGTGTCAGAGCCATTTGTTGAAAAGACTATCCTTTCCCCATTGAATTTCCTTGGCACTTTTGTGGAAATCAATTGACCATAAGTGTAAGGGTTTATTTCTGGACTCTCATTTCTGTTCCATTGATTTGATGTCTATCCCATGCCAGTGTCACACTGTCTTGATTCCTGTTCTTGTTGTCATTTTTTCTGTTTCTTTATATATTTATCTTTAATTTTATTTAACTGGGAGTATAGGTCCTCCCCTTTCCCTTTCCCCAAATTGATATCAGCCCTTGGCAAGGATGTAATTGAGGCTCCCTAAAATCAAACCATCAAACCTCTCTTGTGAAAATTATTGAGAAATCATTAAAGGGACTATGACCATATTCTTATTCAAACAAACCCCGAAGGGGATAAAGAAAGGAACAGACATCTACCCTTGCCACAATAATCGGATTTACTGATTCCCAGGGAATAGAGAAGACACACTGCTAATTATGAGGCAATTAAGGAATTATTTCCTTTCTCAATGTGGCTTTAGAATGTACTAGACCTAAGAAGTAATGTCTGTGTTCGAGCTACGGATACAAATGCATTTTATTTAGCAGGTTCAATATGTAAAGAAGCCAATGGGAATATTGGATACTGAAAAGAAAGTTCTATTAGATGGTCCTCACCCATCCTGAAGGATGGGCTGTCAAATGCCAACACCCTTCTCCACAAGAATGATCTTGGAAGGAGGTTCCAACTGGAGCATTACTGATGCTGATGCAACTTGATGAACCCTGCAGACATGACTCCAAAGGAGTTGTCCTGACTGGGAGAATTGCACAGGGAAAGGAAGGAAGCCATGAGTCTGGTGGGGAAGGAAGGGATTTTCTGAAAGTGAAAAAACCTGCACTGGTGGGTGTGGGAAGAGTTGATGAAGAATGCAGTTTGGAGAGAGGCTGTCTAATGGAGGACAGGAGAGAGAAGATAGCACTTGATCCTTAGGTACTTTTCTCTTTGGTCTCTGGGGAAATCCTCGTTATTATCCAGCTATCACATTCTCTTCCTGCATTGTAATTCCTCTTTCAAGTTGCACTGCCCTTCATTAAAGCAAGTAAATATGGCAGCCCAGTGTTGGGCAATGGTCTTAAAAAGAATAAAAAGGGGCTGTGGCGAAGGGGCAGAGAACCTGCCTCATCCCCCACCTCTTCATTGGGACCCATGGAAATCCTTCCCAGCAGAGACAAATTGCAACACGTGGCAGCCCTTAAAATGCACCACATGTCCTTAAAATGGTTTGCTTATAGAGTTTCTTATGGATAATAACAACAGCAAATGTTTATTTTCTTGAGGTAGTATATTGCAAGCTCCAGGTGGTGACCAGCATTATGGGATGTGATTCCCTGCAGAGCTTAGAAGAACATTTGAAATGGTGAGCCAGCTCCCAAGTGAACAATTCAAGAGAGGCATAAGACTGAGTCTTCTACTTCACTGTTTATGTTGGATGAAACCCACCTCTGAAGGGGCACTGGGGAGAGGTGAACATCTATGTGACATTTCAAAGTGTATTCATCTACTCACAGCTAGATAGAGAGCCCTACTATGTGCCAGGAATCTTTTATTCCATGTTTTTTTATAAGTCACTGAAATCTTTTCTGCAAGAAGGTAAAGTACGGAAATAGAAAGAGGAAAAAGCACTCAATAAATCTTAGTTGAATAAATGAATTGCAAGAGCCAGATGGCATGAGCCTTAAATGAGCAGGGATTTTTCCATGAGGCTGAAGGAATAATGATGTGGGAGTGGCTTTTGAGAGTGAGGAAGACGCTGCTCTGCCTCACTACTCTGTGGTTGTGGAACGGTGGCCTCCCCTGGAGGCAGCTGCTGTGTCCTCAGTTAGGCAGGAATTGCAGGGAGGAAGTCTGAAGGGGCTGAGAGTTTAAGAGGTTGAGGAAGGAGCAGTGGGGAGCTGGATGGGGGAGGGCGACTGCAGAAGAAGGTAGATGGATGTTGAAACGGGCTCTCATTCAGACAGTCAGGGATTACCAGGGTATGGAGCCTGATGGGATTAGCTTTTAAATAGTTCTCCAAACTGGTGCCATGAGAGGCTCGATTATGCTAATTCTAATAATCATCAAATAGCTTCTATTTTCAAGAACCTACAATGTGCCAGGCTCTGATGAAGCTCCTTACAAACACAATTTCATGTCCTTCCTGTAATGCTGCAAAGTAAGTATTATCCCCTTTTTATAGAAGAGGAAACTGAGACTTAGAGAAGTCCAAGACCACACAGCTAATAAGTGCCATGGGTCTTATTCAGAGCCAGGGCCATATTTTTCCAAATGTAAGGCCGCCCTCTTGCAGCCTAGTCTACCCTCACTGAGGCCAGTTTAGCCTGAGGCATTGGGTGGTGTTGGTGGCATGTGTGTGTGGAGGTGTCCATGACATGCACCTATGCAGCTTCAAGCCCCTTGCCAGAAGCTCTCCTATACTTCTGAATCCCACTGCCCACATGCCTGGATCCCCATGGGCTCCATCCCACTTTGCACAAAGGGCTGGGGACCCAGAGAGATACACAGCCTTGGGGTAATGTCTGCTGCCTCAGAGGGGAGTTGACCCTCTATGGCCCCTTTCACAAGCACAACTGTGCGGGTCACATTCTGGCCAGCGCGGTGCAGCTAGCCCCCTATACGTACATCTAGAGTTACCTGCCTCTCACCCAGCTGAGCGCTCAGTGCATGTGCCTAATTCACTAAAAAAGATGGATTGAGCAGCTCCTGTGTTCCAAGCACTGTCCTAGTGCTAAAGATCTGGTGAGAGTCAAGTAATGGAGATTCCTGCCCTGCTAGACCTTAGAGTCTAGCAGCAGAAACAGTTGTTAAACAAAAATGGAATCAAACTAACTACAGATGCTTGTAAATTCTATGAAGGAAATAAAGAGAGTGCTGTTGCAGTGATAGAAAACTATTTTAGATAGGGTGGTCAGCAAAGACTTCTCTGAGATGGTGACATTTCAGCGGAGACACGACAGACCCCTCAGATCCCCTTCCACCATTTTTGGTGAGGGGGTGAGAGGCAGACACAGCCCCACCTTCAGCGTGCCTTGCCTTCCAGCAGCTAGCACCAGCTCTTTTATGGAGGACTGTCCTTGACTTCCTGGAGACACTCTGTCTGCATGCAAGCTAGAAAGGCCCCGAAGAGGGTGTACTCATCACCCACCATCCTCAGCCCCACTGTAGCCCTCAACAGATGACTAAGGAGGGTAGGAGGTATGAAGGCTCCAACGCCCTTGGCGGGGGTGGGGACAACACTGAGGCATAAATTTCCACTCCCGGACCCCTGAGGTCAGGCTGAAGCTACCCTTCCAAGAACATGGCCTGAAATCCCCCGCTTGCTTGGTTTCTTACCCTTCTCTGTTCTGCTTCCCCTCCTGCTTTGCCAGTTCCCCCCGGGAACCCTTCCTTAATAAATCACTTCATCTCAGGGTCTTCCTCTGGGGAACCTGACCTAAGACGGACATGAAAAATGAGAAGGAACCAGCCATGCAAATATCTGGGAGAAGAGCTCCAGGTGCCACAGGAGGAGCAGCATCTGAAGGGTGAGCCTAATAGAGGAGATGAGTGAAAGAGTAACTTTCCCCTGCTTTTCTTCTTTCCTTCCTAGTGACCATTCCTTTTTTCTCCTTTGTGGGCTCTTCTGCCTTTCCTTGGTCTCCAGATATTGAGGATAACAATAGCTAACATTTATTGGGTAGTTACTGGGTGCCAGACATTACTCTAGACACCTCATATGGATTTAACATATAGCTATTGAGTGAATGACATGGATGACAGGTATCAATCCACTAAATGTGTAATGAGAAGTGTAAAGGAATGCTCTGGCAGACAGCAACAGGGCTCTGTACTTATTCAGACTAAGGGTCAGGGAAAGGCTGCCCCAAGGCAGTGATGCTTGAGCCAAAAAATGAAGAATGAGTTACCATGTGAAGGAGGTGGGGTGGAAAGTCTTCTAGAGAGAATGGGGAGAGGGAAGGGGAAGATGCAGTATGTTTGAGGAATTGAAAGGAAGCTGGTGCCGCTGCAGAGGACTGAGCCGGGAATGTTGTGCTGGATGAGGCGGGGAGGTAGGCAAAGGGAGGGCGTTTCATCCATGTGGAGGAGTTGGCTCCTAATCCAGCCCCATGGAAGCCATTCGAAGGTTTTCATGGGGGAGTGACATAACCCCATTTGCGTCTGCAGCGCAGAGATAAGATGGGGGAGGGGCAGAGCAGATGTAGTGAGATCAGTGAGGAGGTGCTGCAGAGGTCCAGATAAGAGTTAATGGTGGCTTGGACCAGTGAGGCATCAGCGGAGTTGAAGAGAAAGGTGCAGATTAGACAGGTGATCTGCAGGTAAAATGAACAGGATTTGGTGATGGGTCCTAGGATTCTGGCTTGCCTATAGATGGACAGTGGGGCAACTGACTCAGACGGAGAACTCGAGAAAGAAGTCAGAGAGTAAAGATCGGGAGGGAGGTCTTGGGCATGCTGGGGCTGAGGTGCCTTCAGGACACAGGTGGAGATGTTGACTAGGCAGCTGGGTGGGCTCCTCTCCATCAAGGGCTTACACAAGAGGTTCCCTGGGTAAGAGTCATAAAGGTGTGAATCATCAGCAGATGGACAGTACTCAATGCTATAGGCATGGATGAGATCACCAGGGCAGAGTCCACAGTAAGAAGGGGAAAGGCCAAGGCATGGGCCTTGGGAGACAGGAGCACTTAATGGATTGAGTGGAGGAGGAGGACCCCGCAAAGCAAACTGAGAAGAAGACCAAGGAGTTAAGAGGTAAACCAGGAGAGTATGGTGTCAAGGGAGCCAAAGAAGATAGGGTTTGAAGAATGCAGTAATTAAGAGGTCTAAGAAAACGAATACTGGAAAAAAAATGGCCTTCAAATTTTAAGACATGGAGATCATAGCACAAACACTGTGTTTCAGGGAAGACGTTGGGGGCAGAGATAGTAAAAGCCAGATTTGACCAAATGTTGGATGAAGTGAGTAGGAATGCCATAATGGCAAACAGAACACTCTTATGAAAGAAGAGGCTGGGGCCAGGTGTGGTGGCTCACGCCTATAATCTCAGCACTTTGGAAGGCCAAGGTGGGCAGATCACTTGAGGCCAGGAGTTCAAGGCCAGCCTGGCCAACATGGCGAATCCCCTAAATCTACTACAAAAAAAAAAAAAAAATGCAAAAAAAATTAGCCAGGCATGGTGGCATGCACCTGTGGTCCCAGCTACTCGGGAGGCTGAGGCACAAGAATCACCTGAACTCGGGAGGTGGAGGTTGCAGTGAGCCGAGATCGCACCACTGAACTCCAGCCTGGGTGACAAAGTGAGACAAAGGCAGGAAGGAAGGAAGGAAGGAAGGAAGGAAGGAAGGAAGGAAGGAAGGAAGGAAGGAAGGAAGGAAGGAAGGAAGGAAAAGAGGGAGGGAGGAGAGGCCGGGAACTCAGGAATGGAAAACCAAATACCATACATCCTCACTTACAAGCAGGAGCTAAGCTGTGAGTATGCAAAGGCATACGGAGTGGTATAGTGGACTTTAGAGGCTCAGAACGGGGAGGATGGGGGTGGTGAGGGATACATATTGGGTACAATGTTCGATACTCAGATGACTGATGCACCAAAATCTCAGAATTCACCACTGTATAATTCGTCCATGTAATTAAAAACCACCTGTACTCCAAAAGCTTTTTGAAATTTTAAAAGAAAGAAAAGGCCATGTGCTGTGGTTCACATGTGTAATCCCAGCACTTTGGGAGGCCAAGGTGGAAGCATTATTAGAAGCCAGGAATTTGAGACCAGCCTGGGCAATATAGCGAGACCCCACCTCTACAAAACATAAAATAAATAAATAAAGTTGATAGAGAAAGGGAGGAGAAAGTAAGCATGCAGGGAGTAGGTTTATGGATGGCTCCAGTTGAAGGTTGGGGTTGGTGCTCAGGGAAGGAGGGGGCAATGGATAGATGAGGGGCCTGAGAAGCAGGAGGGGGTAGGGAATCTAGGATTGGCAGAGACAATTCGAGATCAACTTGAGAGTTCGAGATCAACTCCTGGCCAACATGGTGAAACCCCGTCTCTACTAAAAAGACAAAAATTAGCTGGGCGTGGTGGCGGGCACCTGTAAGGGTGGGAGGGTGAGGCAGGAGAATCGCTTGAACCCAGGAGGCGGAGGTTGCAGTGAGCTGAGATGGCGCCACTGCACTCCAGCCTGGGCGACAGAGCAAGACTCAGTTTCAAAAAAAAAAAAAAAAAAAAGAGCAACATCAGTGAAAGCCAGAAAGCAGGGTTGTGGTGGGCTGGGGAGCGAGCAGGAGATGGAATAATAGAGGCGTCCTCTAGAAATGGCTCTTGGGTTTGTGGGGAAGGAGAACAGAGAGGCACTCGAGTCTCTCCCACTCTGGAGAGGCGTGTGGGGCCAAGGGAGGGAATTTTTTTTAGGATGGGAGAGACATGCGCATGGGCAGATGGGAATATGCTGTAGTGAGGAGGGTGCAGTGGACGGGGAATAGAGAGCAAAGCCTGGAGGAGCCGGAGCACCCTGAGCATAGGGGAGACACAGTGGAAGGAGGAGAGGTGTGTGGGTTTGAGGATTTGGTAGTGGGAGATGGGGGAGTCCTCCTGTGGTAGCTTCTGTTTTCTCTGGGAAACATGAGCAGAGTGTTCATTGAGAAATTAACTCCTGTATCTTTTCTCCCTGCCCATAGTGACTCAGCTGGAAGAAATGAAAGGCATTAGCCAGGCCCAGGCACTGCAGCTCATGCCTGCTGTAATCCCAGTGCTTCGGGAGGCCGAGGCTGGAGGATCTCCTGAGCCCAGGAGTTGGAGATCAGCCTGGGCAACATGATGAGATTTTGTCCCTACAAAAAAAAAAAAAAAAAAAAAAATTTTGTTTTTTTAATTAAAAAAGCATTAATCAGGCTTTTGCGTTCTAAGTCCTGGGCCTTTTTTCTCCCACCTCATACCTGAGAAAGTAAACAGGCATTTTGTAGTTCTCGTGCCTGAGCTAAGAGGGAGAATACCACTGTGTCTTGGGGAATTGATGCTTTGGCATGGAAGAGAGGGGCAGGAGGACAGGCATTCTCTATCCCACCCTGACCTGACCCCACAAGAAAGTGGCTGCATGCGATTCGAAATGCCAAGGACTAAGGGCTGCAACTGTGGGAGAGGTCCTCTTGAAAGAGCTGGGATGGAGGGAGTAGAGGGTTATCTTCCCAAGGACCAGGTCGGACAAGTGAGGCCCTGAAGATGGGCAAAAAATAGCGGAAGCCCTGTGACAGTGACCACTGATGTCTGCAACAGCAGCAGCAGCCTGCAAATTCCTTCCACCTTTCTCTGCAAGGCTGTGGAGCATGGACTGACCATCTCTGGGACTGTGCAAACCCCTGGAGTTCATGGATGATCGGAGGGAGGTGAAGGGCAGCCATGAGTGGTAGGGAAATCTTGCTGATCTGGTGGGTAGAGACTCAAGCTGAATTTAATTTGGTTTAGACCAACTAAGGGATGACTAAGAGGTATATTTACGTCATGAGTTTGCAGAGAGTGTCCAGTGGGCCCAGGACCTGGACAAAGGGTGAGCAGTGAGTGGGAGCTGACATCTGGCTCTCTCCTCACCCTGCACCCTGGGGCTGGAACACAGCAGACACGCAACGACCACGTGGTGCTACTCGGCCTTCACAGATGAGCACAAGGACATCCCTCCCCCCAGGCCCAGGAGCAGGGCAGCAGGGTAGCCCCACATGGACCCCGTGCTCACAGTTTGGCAAACTGGACAGAGCCTTGGCTCTTCTCCTTCAGCAGCTATCACGCTCTCCCAGGCCTGGCCACCTGATCTCATCCATGTGGCTTCGGCACCTAGGCCTCTAGTTTCATTACCTTGGGTTTGTATCTAGTTCCAGATGGCGTACATGCAGAGATCTGGGCAGGCGGCTTACAGGCATTCTCTTGCCCTGCCTCAGCAAACACTTTGCCACATGTGGGTGAATGAGAGGGCAGATGCCAATGGGTTAGGATTCTGAGACCCCTGTGTCCCTTGTGGGGTTTGGAGCAAGAGCCTGGTTGGTAGAACAGTGAGCACATCTGCTATTCAACCACAGGAAGCCAGGGGTCCCAGCTCACCTACCTTCCAGTACTGTGCTCAGTAGCCCTGGCAATGCGGGGCAGAGGGAACAGCGCTGCCAGAGCTTCAGGACTACCAAGGCCCAGGCTAGCAGGCACACAGGCCAGCGAACACCACGAGCCCCTCTTCTAGTGCATGCCAGGGCTACAGAAGACTGGGGCTGGATGAGCGCTCAGACTTGGTCAGGGAGCTGTTTCCTCACTTAGTCATTTATGTCTGATGGTTCCTTGAGCACGGATAGGAAAGTCAATCTTCATTCCTTTAACAAATATGTATCTATTGTGTGGACCCTGTGCTGGCCACTGGGATATGACAGGGGACAAGGTGGACTCATTTCTCCTGCCTGCAAGGAACCTGCTGTCCATAGATCGGGGAGACAGACACAGATGCAAACAGTAGTGACAGCCAGGATGGCTTCCTGGAGGAAACAATGGTTCCAAACACATACAGTTGGCTCTGAGGTGCCAAACACACTAAAGGTAGAGCAAGTCTTTTTTTTTTTTTTTTTTTTTTAACGGAGTCTCACTCTGTGGCCCAGGCTGGTTCAAGCAATTCTCCTGTCTTAGCCTCCCAAGTAGCTGGAATTACAGGTGCACAACACCACACCTGGCTAATTTTTGTATTTATTTTTTTTCTTTTAGTAGGGATGGGGTTTCACCATGTTGGCCAGGCTGATCTCGAACCCCTGACTTCAGGTGATCTGCCTGCCTCAGCCCCCCAAAGTGCTGGGATCATAGGCGTTAGCCACTGTGCCTGGCCAGTAGAACAACTCTTAAGGGGTATTATATTATAACTGCATGCAAGAGAAGTTAGGACCAGTTTGGCTTTGTGTGTGTGTGGACTGAAACCCAAAAGCCAGAAACTCTTTGCATGTGTCCCTCGTGAAGCCATATGGTCTCTAGTCTCTATTTTTCAAAATTTGCAGGACTGACGACTGATTGGACAGTGATGCAGGAGGGAAGGTCTCTGCATGTCAGTGACTAAGTGACTGAAGATGACACTGCCTGAGACGGGGAGTATTGCAGATCTGGGATGGGCAGGACAGAGGAGGCTCTTAGTTATACGGATGTGGAGCTCACAGGAGCAGCCCAGACTGGAGATAGAGACTTGGAAGTCATCAGCATATGGTTGGTAGTGGTCAAGATGATCCAGGGAAAAGGGGCAGAGCAAGAGAAAAGAGGAGGCCTAGGACAGAGTCCCAGAAGAGCAGAAGAAGAGGTGGTAAAGGAATCGGAGAGGGGAGCCAGTGAGGAGAGGGTGGGCCAATGAAGCCAAGGAAAAGAACTGCTTTAATAACTCAGCAATGGGCAGGCATAATTGGCTGAAAAGTATACTTTTAAAATTTGGGGGCCGACAGGAAAACTCTAAATCCTCAAAGTTCTGGAAAAAAAGGCAAAAATGCTTAAAGATGCATAAAATTTGCAATACCTCCCCTATGGTGCACCAAAATTACCAATTGTGAAAAACCACACACTGGAAATATTCATTTTTGATCCGTTTGTCATCCAAACCAAACTGTCTGTCCAGAATCACCAGAGCCAGTCCCATCCCCTCCTCACACACCAGGGGGCGCACACGCACTGTTTGTGAATTCAAGTTCAGGACAAAAACAGGCAGTGAATCAGGTGGTTACCAGAACCTGATCCCTCAGCCCAGATCCCTGAACATCACAGCAACCTTGCCCTGCACATTACCACGTGATCCCTGAATCCAGGCACCTCAACAATGTCCAAATTTTATTTCTCACCTGACTCCAAACTCAGGTGTTATACCAGAAACACCCCGCAGAAGAAACCCCACAGAGGAGAAATGTCATCTCTTCCTCTGCTCAGTTACCTGACCCAGGGCAGTGGGGGTAGGTTCCCCCAACCTTCATGGTGAAGCCTAGCAAGCAGTGGGGGAGAATGGGGGAGTGGGGGGTGGGGGGGCGGGGCGGTAGATAGGAAAGAACTGGTGTGGCTTTGGCTGACTCTTGAGTAGTTGTAGCATGGATTGCATGGGGGCGGGGTCTGGAGGCAGGGGCTCTTGGGTTGAAGCTCATCAAATCCCTCTGATCAGTGGGTCTTGGAATAAATCTTCAGGTAGGTTGTTGGTTTCACCCAGACATTTCTAGGGTCATCATTTGAGTTTGATATGAGAAGTCAGAAACTCAATACTGAGATTTAAATTTGACTTGGAGGGCATTATCACGTCTTTAATTCCGAGGCCAATGTAAGGTTCACAGTTGGAATTGGTATAATATTGGGGTATTAGCCAGCCTCTGCTTGGGGTTGACACTAGGTCAGAGAAGTGGAGGGTGAGCATGAGGATGAAGGGGCTTTGTGTGGGGTTTCTGCAAAGCCAGTCTCATCTTGGATTCCAAGATTATTATTAAAGCTGGGTTGGTTTAGGGTCCTAAATGGTCTCAAGGTTGGGTGGGGTTTCAGGTCAGTATCTTTGTTTGGGGGTCCTTTTCTGGTGACTCAATCCCAACTCTGGAATTGAGAATCCCAATTCAGAGTGCATTGGTGTTGATCTGGGAATGGGAGAGCAGTACTGGAGTTTTATGTAAGGCTTGGGGTTCAGAAGAGAGAGAATTGGGGTCCATAGCAAGGTAGCTTTTGGACTTTAGGGTTCATTTAGGGACTGGGGGCTGAGCATTAGCACAGGGGTCCATTTAAGGTCCAGAGTTGGTGCTAACATCACTATCAAGGTTAGGGCAGGTAGAGTAATAAAGAGGTTTAGAGTCAGAATTGGTATTTGGGATCAGTACAGAGGTTCAGAACAAAATTCCTACTTGTGCTAATTTGGGGGCAGATTAAGGGCTTTGGACTCAATATTGGGTTTAGGGCAAGGTGTAGGCTCAGTATCAGGTTCAGATCTGTATGGGGAGGAAATGCGGTCCTAGAGTGGTATTAGGTTCATGCTAGGACTGGGAGCCACTAGAAGGATCTGGATGTAGTATCAGAGTTTGGTCTGTCCATGTTCATTATTGGGGTTCGGGTTCAACATTGAGGTTCCGGTCGGTTTCGACTTGGCGTTGAGTTGTGGCCTCTCTGGGCCTCCGCGGCTCCGCGGCTCTACGAGCGAGAGTGCACGAGGGGAGGGGCGGCGCCGGGGGCGCGCACGGCAGGGGCAGGGGCGCGGGCGCGAGCGAGAGGAGAGCGCGCGGCTGGAGCTGGCGCGGGAGCGGCGGGAGCGGTGGCGGCGGCAGAGGCGGCGGCTCCAGCTCCGGCTCCGGCTCGGGCTCCGGCTCCAGCTCGGGTGGCGGTGGCGGGAGCGGGACCAGGTGGAGGCGGCGGCGGCAGAGGAGTGGGAGCAGCGGCCCCAGCGGCTTGCGGGGGGACATGCGGACCGACGGCCCCTGGATAGGCGGTGAGTGACCCCCAGGCCCCCCGCCAGCCCCCTCCGCGCCCGTCTCTTCCCCGTTCTCCTTGCCCTCCCCGCTAGTCCACCCGGCGGAGCTGGGGGCGGTCCCGGGGGGACGAGGGCGCCGCTGAGGCCGGGCCGCGCCCCCACCTGCCGCGCCCGCAGCCTCGGCGAAGCCCCCCCACGCCCCAGCCTGGCGGCTCCTCCCCGCTCACCCCGCGGCAGACGCGCCCCCAGCGCTGCCGGCTGGCTCGCTCCCCGCCGCCCCTCGCTGCCTCCCTCCCTCTCCGCCGCACCTTAGCCGCAGCCCGCCCCCCCCTTCCCCCGCCCAGCGCAAAGTTTCCCGTTTGCGCTCTTGCTCCCCCTCATCAGTCCCGCCTCGTCCCCCCTTCTAGCGCGGACGCGCTCCGGGGGCGGCCCTCAGACCCCTCAGCCCCCGGCTCCGGGCGGGTCCAGGCCGCGCCCCCGCCCCCGCCGCACAGGCGCCCCCTCCCAGCCGAAGGGGGATCCGCAGCCGGCGCGCCCGGGTCTCGCTCGCGGCCCCGGCGCACGTGCGGTCCCGGGCTGCGCCGGGCGCGAGTTTGGAGCCCCCCACCCCCTTCGTTCGCGAGCACGGGTTGGGGAGGGGCTGAACGGGTTGTGCCCGCCCCCAACCGGGTGCAACGCCCTGGAGGCCCTGGAGCGACCTGTCCCATGAGGACGTGGCCACTCGGACCCGATCCGAAAGTTCACTCAGTGGCTGCCCCGCGTCCCGTCCCGTGCCGTGCCGGCTCCCCATCGTCGTGCCCACGTCTCTGTCTCGGCTGCTTTCTGTTTTCCTTGGCGTCTTTGCCTCCCCGTGTCAGTGCCCCTGCAATCCCAGGGTCTCTCCGGCTGTCTCCGTTCTTTTTCCCCAGATCACTCTGTTCTTTCTCCCCAGGTCTCTCCGTTCTGTCTCCCTGGGTCATCTTGTTCCCTGTTCCTGAGTCTCGCTGTTCTCTCCCCTTGGGTCTCTTCTGTTTCCTCTCCCTGGATTCTGTCTCCCTCCCTAAGTCTCTCTCTGCCTCTTGTCTCTCACCCATCTCTTGGTGTCTCTGCACCCTCTGTGCTAGGCGCCCCCCCCCCCCCCATTTCCCTGGAATGCTGCCCCTCTGGTTCTTCCACCTCGGAGGGGGAGGGGCTAGACTTTCTCCCCATTTCAAACCCCCCTGCCCCCCAGTGCAGGGCCCCTGAGTTGGAGCAGGTTGGGGGTGGGGAGCGCTACCTGCCTGAGCTGTGAAATGGGAGAGGGAGGCTGCCCCAGCCTGCGGGTTGTCTGGATCTCCCTGAGGGGCCACAGAGCAGGGCCGGGAGACTGGATTAGGATGAGGAAGGCTCCACTTCTGAAGGAACAAGGGCAGGGATCCAGAGCGACCTGGTGCCAGATCTGGCCTAAGAACTAGGGAAGTGCACTGGGGTGAGAGGCGTAGAAAAGGATATGGGGTGGTGGTTCCAGGCGGGTGCTCATGGGGAGAGATCTGCTGAGAAAGGAAGATCTGATGGGGGATCCTTTGGGAGGCTTCGGGGATCTGAGGGATCCAGAAGAGAGTTCTGACAGGCTATCTAAGGAAATTTCTGTGCTTAGCGCCTTATTAACTCTTGCTTCAGGGAGCATGAAAATCCCTGTTTTTTACTGATTATATGAATGAGCCTAGGGCTTCGAGAAGGAGCAGGTGTAACTCCCCAAGTACAACCCCCTACATTCTCAGCCCCAGGCACAGGCCACACTCTCTCGTACCCTCTTGCCTTCATTTCCACACTCAGCTCACCCCCCTCCACCCCCACACACACTCCCTGTTCAGCTGCTTTCTTGACCCCATTCACAAACCTGGACCCGCATGCCGGCCAGGGCTCAAGCAATCTGTGCCTGCACACTCGCAGCACACCTGTGCACATGCACAGTCATCCTTGTGCATTTTTGTATATGCACTTTCTTGCACATTTTACTTGCTCAGTCTCCCTCATCATTTGAAGTGTCTGTATAGTGTGTTTTTTTTTTTTTTTTTAGTTTCTTTTTCCAACTGCTCTTCCTCTTCCCTCTTTCAACAAGAAAATTGTTTTAACATAATTCCTTCCTTTCTCCCTTTCTTCCTTCCTCTTGCAACTACTGATACCTCCCCTTTATCCAGCTTTGTGTGCCCTGTGCAGGTTGGCTTGGTGTACAGGGCTGCCGAGAGAGGAGGGGGTGGTTGGGTGCTGGTGAAGAAATTTGGCGGGGCAGAGTTATAGACTGCAGCAGATGTAAACTAGCAACACATCTTTTGTAGGTAATCGTATTGATATGCAGCAAAATACCAGCCCTGGCAATTTGGGCACAGTCCACCCTTTTTTCCATCAGCCCGAACTATGGGAGTCTAGCTTTAAGGGTCCTCACTGGGGGCGGGGAGGAGGGGACCCAGACCTCCTGCGATAGAGGTTGTGATACATACCACGGCTCCTCCACTTTCCAGCTTCAGGCCTCAAAGAGGCCCCTTTCTCCCTGAGTCTCAATTTCACTCCCTGTAAAATGGGGCAGCTAATCCAACCCGGACTTGGTCCCAGGGCTGTTGTAAGAATCCAATGGAACTGTGTGGCAGTGCATCATCAGCAGTGGCAGTCACTTCCCATGTGACTGACACTGCTGTGTGCTTGGTCCAAGCTTGCAGCCAGGGCCCTGCCCTCGAGAAGCTCGTGGTCCCTGGGGGAGCAGGTTGCACCATGAGAATGCAAAAGCAATTCAGTTACCTGTTATTGATTGCTGACTGTGTGCCAGACCCCGGGGTAGGCACTTTCAGCCCCGGCTGCCTTGCTTCCTTTGGGACTAACAACTATGTAGAAGAGGCAGCCCACGCCTAAGGTTCAGGCATCTGCTCAACTAAAGCAGCTGCAGTTCTGAGTTGAGTTAGAACATTGGAAGAGTTCATCAAGAGACAGGGGAGAGTTCAGAGGTCAGGGTGAGATGAGTCCCAGAGGAGACCAAGAAGAAGTGATCTGAACTGGGTTTGAAGGGATGAATAGGAGTTTGAAGAAGAGAGAAAGGACTTGAGGTAGATAAAAAACAGTATGAATAAAGACTGGGAGGTGTTGTCACTTGTGAGGTATTCAGAGATGTGGCAGATCACAGAGGGCATTGAATGCCCTGTTAAGTACCTATCATTTTACTCTGAGAACCCAGAGAGAAAACACCAAGCTTAAAGCTTGGATAGGGAGGGTGGAGTGTGCGGTGGTCAGGTTTATGTTTCCAGAAAATGCTCTGTGGCTATGGGAAAAGGATGGAGACAGGATGCCCAGTGGGGCAAGAGGTGCAGGTAAGTAAGGTAAGAGAAGATGCTGGCTTTGATAGGTGGTAGCATGGAGCCATCTTGAAGGCACACTTGTCAGGACAGAATGATTATTGCGTGTGGGAGTGAAGGAGAGGAAGAGGAAGGAGTCCAGGTTCCTGGGAGTGGTTGAGCGGGCCTTCACTGAAGGCCCTGAAGCTTCACTGAGTTAGGGACTTGGTGAGGAGGGGCAGAGAATAAGCTCTTAGTTGGACATGTGGCCCTTGAGGTATTTGGGGCATTTGAGGCTCAGTGCAGGAGGCACATCAAGGAGGGGCTTTGGTGTGAGGGTATGGGAGAGAAATGTGGCCCGGACAAAGAGAAGCGAGAGCTGTGTGAGAGCGTAGAGCTGTGCCCATCAGAGAAAGTAACCTCCGACAGTGGGGAAGAGCTCGAGTTTTATATTGCTAGGGTTGGACTCTGTTTACTAGCAGCGTGACTTTAAGCAAGTGGCTTAACCTCTCTGAATCCATTTCCTCATTTGTCAAATGATTATAATAAAAACCCATGCCTTATAAGGGTTGTTATGGGGATTAAAGATAGTATGTATAAAGTGTGCATAGCACAGGGCTTGGCATCTAGTGAGTACTGTTGTCTGTGTTTGCAGTTACTGTAATCATCCTCAACAGGGGTGGTGTAAACCCACTCTCCCATCAGGGGTCACATGAGGTTACCTTTAATAAGAAGATAGACTGCTAAGGTTAGGGTACCTGTCTGCCTAAGGTTGCTGCAATTCTGGGCTGAGATTAGCAGGTCGAGGAGCTCAACAAAGGGGGTGCCCAGCCCCCATTGTTATCGATGGGATTGTGAATGTTGCTCAGGTGTTTGACCTTCAGGTGGTGGGCTTGAGAAGACTAGAGGTGAGGCCTGCAGAAGAGACTCCAGGTTTAGGGTAGGTAGAAGGGCATTTTGAGAAGGGGCAGCCTTGGGGTATTGAGTTCTCCGTTTCCTTCCACCCTCCCTGGGCCCTGGGCTCCTACTGAGGCTCTTTCCACCAGCATCTGCCTCTGTGGTCCAGATGCACCACGTCTCTGTGGGACCATGACTTCTAGGTCTGAGAACTCCGGTTTTAGCTCCTTAGCAGTATTTTAGCTGCTGTTTCTGGGGACTGTTCCCGGTGCAGCCACAGGGGCATTCTGGGGGTTGCTCCAGAGGGCAGCTGTGCCTGTATTCCCCTAGATATCTACTTGCCAAGTTTCAGGCTTGGCAGATGATGGGGAACCCTGCTGGGGCCAGCCCTGGGTTGACCCCAAGGGCTTTCTTTCTTGATATTGGACATGACTGTGGACTTCACCCTTTCTGAGGCCTTTCTGGGTGCAAAGCAGTGTGATTTCTTTCTTTCTTTTTTTTTTTCTTTTTTTTTTGTTTGTTTGTTTGAAACAGAATCTCACTCTGTTGCCCAGGCTGGAGTGTAGTGGTGCAGTCATGGCTCACTGCAGCCTCCACCTCCTGGGCTCAAGCGATCCTCCTACCTTAGCCTCCTGAGTATCTGGGACTACAGGTGTAGTCCCACCTGGCTAATTTTTGTATTTTTTGTGGAGACGGGGTTTTGCCATGTTGTCCAGGCTGCTCTTGAACTCCTGGCTCAAGTGATCCGCCTGCCTTGGCCTCCCAAAGTGCTGGGATTACAGGGGTGAGCCACTGTGACTGGCCAGCAGTGTGATTTCTAACTTGGGTCCTGAACCATTCCGGCCCTTTCTGAGTAGCTTTCTAGTCAACCTTCCAGGTGTCAGTGCCAGCTCTGTTCTGGGGATGTATCTGGTTGTCCTGATTGTTCTGGGCTCTGTCCCAATGTGAGTGTAGAGTGGTTCTGGGAGCTGCAGTTGGTGAATCTGAGTCTTTATTTGGTTGCCTGATAGGTTGTTTTGAGATCAGTTTGATCCCAGACTGATGTGGATCAAAATTACTGTCTGGCTTTTCTAGGATCCTGCCCTCACGCTGTTCTGTGTGCCTCTGGGTCTTTGCAAATGTTTAGTCTTCTAAAATGGTCCCTGGCCGCTTTGGGTACACTCCTCTTTCCAGGTGTGGCTTCTGCTCCATGTAGGGCCTATCTCAGATTCCAAGCACGAGACCCTGCTATGGCCCTGGGTGTGGCAGCAGCGCCTGGCCAGCTTGGGGGAGGCCTTTCCCATTACCCAGTTCCCTGCCTTGGACTCTGCCCCTCTGCCCAGGGTCTCTGCACAATGGCGTAGCCAAAAACCTCACTTGAATACTGTGAGGCCCTGCGGGCATCTCTAGACAAATGGGCCTTTAAGTTTGGGGCCTGGAAGCTGGTTTGTCTGGCCAGACCCGCCAGGCAGCCTGTGTGCTGGGAGCAGCAGCCGCTGGAAACGAGAAACTCGACTTGGGGAGCTGGGAGGGAAGCATGCAGAGAGGGCCACGGGTTCTGGTGCAGGTAGGTGGGGCAGTAGAGGCTGGGTTGGTGAGCTGGTGAGGGCCGTCTTGCGTCAGTTGGGATGGCCTTCAGTCCATGAGAGCACCCCCATATTGGCAGAGGTGGTTAGTACAACTTGAGGGTAATTTCCAGGTGCAGAGGTGTGTCCTTGATTTCATGATGAGGGTCAGTCTTGGGCCGGTGAGGACATTTCCATGCACCACCCTCCCACTGTGGTTTCTTTGTGTCCGTTATAGGAGGAGCCAAGGTGGCAGAGTGGAGTGGGGCGAGGATCACTGTGCATGTGGGGGCATGAGGTGAGAAGCCTGCTACAAGGTGCAGCTTGCGTCGAGTAGGCCAAACAGCTGAGCTTCTGTGAGGTGGTGTGGATGTATCTGACCCCCCCCCCCGCACTCAGGATGGCACCCACGCTGGTGGGGGCTCAATAATGGCTCTAGAAGGAAGGGGCTGGGCTCTGTCGCTGCATGTGTGCCAGCGGAGGAGGCATCCAGGGGCACACCTTCATTTTAAAAATTATAGAGAAGCAGAAAGGCAAAAATAAATATTGCTTCTGAAGCTTCTTTGAAGACTGGCATGTATGTTGGAGTGTGTTCTTCCAGGCTGGGCTGTTTTCTTTGAACTCATTCATGCGTTCATCCACTCATTCAGTGTATATTGACTGAGCACCTACTACGTGCCGGCTGTCAGCCAGGTGCTGGGAATATGGAGATGAGCTGGGCAGCCACAGTCCATGTTCCTATCAAGCTTATGATAGTGACTCAGTCATTGTAAAAATATGTAAAGAGTCATGTTTGTGGTCACAGCTCCAAGCCAAGGTCCAGGCGGGTAGTCTGGGACATTGTGGAAGGCTTCCCTGAGAAAGTGCCACTGGATCTGAGATCCGAGGGTAAATTGGCCGGAGGAACACGGGTAGCCTGTGCCAGGCAGTGGCATTCAGCACCGGCAAGGTTGGGAGATAGGAAGAAATTTGGCACATTTGAGGATCAGAAGAGGAAGTTCCCATGCTGGCAGGAGGAGAGCATGGGCAGGTAGGGCCGCAGAGGTGGGACGGGCTGACTTTGCTTGGCTCCGGGGTCATGCTGAGGAGCTGGGCCACAAAGTCTATTGCTGAGGTCAGGGACTTGGTCTGTGTTGCTCACAACTATATGGCTAGTGCCTGCAAAGATGCCTAGCACATAGTAGGCGCTCAGGGAGTATCAAAATGAATGAGCGAGGGAGTGAAGGGAAAAGATGGGCATTTTTACCAGATGGGGATGGTTCTACATGAACATTTCCATAACCTGCTTTTTTTTCTGCATAAACAGCAAATTTTTCATGTCTTTCTGTGTCAATACATATGCTGCTGTGATGAAATTCTTGATGTTTTTTCATATGCTTTCCTTTCTGTCCAGAAAGGAGCGGAGGCCCTGGTGCCCTGCCCTTGGTGCTGAGTATCCAGCAAGAGTGACTGGGGTGAAGAAGCAAAGACCTGGTGAGTGTGCCCCAAGAAGTGGCCAGGAGCAGGAGTGCGTAGGGGTCCTGTGGGCCAGGCTGAGCAGCTTAGACTTTGGTGCAGGGTTAGTGGAACTATATAGGAGGTGTCAGCAGGGGGCATGACATGATCCAGTGAGCACTGGTGAGAGATGTGGAGGCATGGACCAGGGAGGCAGTGACAGAAGTGGAGAGAAGGGATGTGAGTGCTATTTAGGAAGGTGGAGTAGACAGGACATGGTGAAGGATTGAATGCGGAGCATGAGGGAGGGGAGGTGTCACGGATGGTGCCTGAGTTTCTGGCTGGAGTGGATGATAGAGGTGGATAGGGAATGACATACAGCTCGTCAGCTACTGTAGGTGTGAAATAGGCTTCTGGTGATGTCCTGGGACTTAGACCAGGATCTATCTTTTGCTTCTCCATTCACCACGTTTCTGTAGAAAGGACTGTTCCCATCAACTGTAGGTTGTGGTAGAAAGAGCATGGTGCCTGCAGGATCTGGGCATGTCCTCTGCATCTCTTTGAGGTCCCCTTGTCCTCCTCTCTGTTAGAAGCACAGAATGGGTGGGCTGGAGTTGTAGGGAATGAAGTTGGCGAGTTGGTTTAGAGTTAGCATCATGGGCCTTGGATGTCAGGCTAAAGACGTTAGACTTTTTTCTGAGGGCTATACAGCAGCATTGAAGGTTCTTAAGCAGAGAAGCAATATCCATGCATTCATCTGTCCATTGCCCATCTGTTCATTCATTCATGGAACACTATCTGAGTGCCTGCTCTGGAATAAAGTGGCAAACAAAAGTGCAGATTTGCATTTTTATGTGCTGAAAGGTGGCATTGGTCTGTGTGCAGGCCAGGTTGGAAGGGAGTGATTGAAGGCAGGAAGCCCACCAAAGAGGTAGGAAGTGATGAGGTCTTACTAACATAGTGGCAGTGAGGATGGAGGCAGGGCATATTCAAACTTATTGATGGGTTAGATGTGTGGGATGAGGACAAGGGAGCATTTAAGGAGGGTTTGCGGGCTTGGTGACTGAGCAGATGGTGGGGCTGTCCCCAAGACTGGACACCCTGGAGGAGGAGTGGGATTGGGGCAGATGAGTTCTGGTTGGGCCATCCTGAGCCAAGAACTCAGTGGGTCTATTCATTCTCTGTAAGCTCCTTGAAGGCAGAGCCTCTGACTGTCTTGTTCATCACCCTGCCCACTGAACATCCGGACGGGCGGCTGAACTAACAAGGCTGTGGAAGAGATGGGTCTGGCCAGGGTAGGGGAAGGAAATGTGTGTGTCTTGGGTGTCTGCTGGAGTTCAGGCCCTATGCTTGGTGAGATGGGCACTGGGGTTATGTAGAGAGTGCAGCAAGAGGGGCTATGTCACAGGCTGGAAAGGTCAGATGGGGAGGGTGGGTGTAGGGACATCATGTGTCTCTTCGCCTCTCCATCCTCAGATGATGGTCTGACCTACCTTGAAGTCCAGTCTTGCCAGAAGAGGTACCTGAAGGTAGAGCCCTCTGTCCTCTGGGGAGGCCACTAGCTGATGGCATGTCTGATGGGGTGAAGATGGGGTGTGCTATAGGGCCTGACTTCTGGAAGCTGGGTAGGGCTGATATGGGGGTACAGGGGAAGGTACTCTGAGGTCCCGAGGCCAGGTGCCAGCTAGTACAGGAATTAAGCCAGCTTGGAGCTTCCATGGGTACAAGGCCCAGGGTGCCCAGGGGATTGGGTTCTGGGGCAGGGGCCAGGTCAGGCTCTAGACTCAATTGGCAAAGGATCTTGTTGTCTGTGTTGGGGTTTCTCAGCCTCAGCACTGTTGATATTTTGGATCAGATAACCCCTTATTGTGGGGGTGGGGCTTGTTATTGTAGGGTGTCTAGCAGCATCCCTGATTTCTTCCCACCAGATGCCAGTAGCATCTCCCCGCTTTCCCCAGTCTCAACAATCAAAAATGTCTCCAGTCGTTGTGTAATGTCCCATGGGGGCAAAATTATCCTGAATTGAGAACCTCTGGTCTACAGCCTCTTGCTGCTTTCACTATGCTGTACAAACGTGGAAAACTGGGGCAGGTCAGTGGGGAAGACGGACAGTGATGGGCCACTTGAGCAGAGTTCTGAGGGGTGAGGAGTGCTGGGGCAGGAGAAGGTCATTTTTTTTCCAGTAGACAGAACAGCAAGTACAGAGGCTTGGAGGCAGCAAAGTTGGGGAACAGTAATCCAAGAAGGACCCCAGCCCCAGAGGAAGGGGCCTGGAGGCTTAGGGATTACAACTGCAGGAAGATACCTCTGCTGGTCCCCTGTGGCTGTTTGCCCCCAGAGCTAGTCTCCTGCTGACCCTCTGCCCCCTCCGAGTCTGTGACACTCCTCCTAATCTTCCCCTCCACTCCTCAGTGAGATGGAAAAACTAAGAGCTGCAACAGGGTGGGACTCAGTCCAGCTGGTGGGAGCCCCAATACCAGCCGTGGGAGGGAGGGCTGTTCCTGGCTCCGCTCACAGATTCCAGCCAACTGGCTGGAGGAGGGAAGGCGGCCTCGCCCTCTTCCCCACAGGCCCCTCCTTCCCTAGGTCAGGGGTCCTGGCTGAGACTGTGATTTATTCCTGTCATAATCCAGTGGTTGCTTTGGTGAGAGTTGGAAACATGTTGGTTTTCCCTTCCCAAGTCTAACAAGGCCTGTTTCCGCCTCCGCGGCCGCTGCTGCAGTGCCACGCGGTGAACTGTCCAGGACATGACAAAAGGGCTCGGTTAGCTGCCCGCTGGTTAGAAGATGAACAGCTCAGAGCTCGCCCTGCTGACAGGCGCTTTCCTTCCCATTGCCCAAGCGCTGGCCTTTCCTCTTGGCCGTCTGCTCTGTGGGGCCCTGGATACCCCTCCTTCTGCTCATGTCCATTTCTGGGCCCCAGGGTCCTGGCCTGGGGAGGTAAGGTGGGGGAGGCTGCAGAAACAGGTGGTATCTGGAGACTAATTAATATTTGTGAATAATAATGCTTGCCCAAGGAAACAAATCAATCTGTGTTTGCATATTATGGCGAGGACTCAGGAATGATCCCAGCTGTTCTCCAGCCAGGGAACCCCCCATCATTGGTGTCACATGGTCCCTTGGGCCCCCACAGAGGCTGGCAGGGTGCTTAGGGTGGGCTGCATGGAGGTGACATGGCTTCTGTGTTTTGTAACATGAACCTTCTGTGACGTTCATACGCAAATGCTGTGGCTTGCTCTAGTGCCTGCTTCTTGCTTTTCCCTCAAAGCAGTGATTCCCAGGCTCTTCGGTTTCACGAACCAATACAATTTCCAAAAGTACTCAAGAGCCAGACATGGGGTTGGCAATTTTTTATTTTGCCAAGTAAAGGCATTATAAAAAAACAACTGTTACCTGCTATCCCCATCGTTTCATACAGGAGAGAACATTTTAACACCAAGGACAAAATTTGAGAATAAAAGACAGTTCTTCCCAAGAAAGGGCAGTTGGCAGCTTTACACTGACGTAGCAAAGGAAAAGGATATATTAAAACCATTCTGAATGTGGAAAAATTGTGTCCAATTATATTCTATAATATCATACCGTATGTAATTGTGTTCGTGCCCAAGTATGTCAGCTTGGCAGAACGGATGGTCCACAGTGCAATTCAGAGACGAGCTTGAGTGCCCAAGTGCCCCGGCCTTGTTTTTATCTTGGTTGTTGAAAGCCCAGGCTCACCCAGCCATGCTGGTGAAGTGGGTGCTCTGCTGTGAAGACCGTTGCATGGATTCACAAGGTGCTCAGCCTTGCAACCGCATTCAGGCTAGCAGCAGCCCTGCCCCCTGTTCCTTTCCCACCTTCTCCCCGCAGGTGACCCTGGGACTCTGGGGGCTGGTGTAGGGCCAAGGTCTAGACTTTAGGCCAGGCCTGGGGATCCAGGGCTGCTCTGCTCTGATGAGGGAGGCCCTGGAGCTGGGAGTGGCCTGAACCGCCTGACACCAGGGCAGGCTCTGTGCCCGGAGTCCGGGGCGGGAGGCAGTTTGCTTTCACCAGGAGCTGGTGAGGGAGAGGCCCTGGCTCGTACAGCTGTGTGGTTGCCCGAGTAGTTGCCTGAGAGTGTGTTTGTGTGTGTCCCTTGTGTTTCCCCATCTCCCTGGGCATCTGTGTCCTTGTGTCCATCATGGACCACTGGAAGAAGCTCTCTCTTCTACTTTCTGGATCTGAACAAAGTGTCCTGAGCACCCCAACCCAGAGACACGGGGTTCCTGGAGGCCCCAGGTTGGGGGTAGGGTTACCTGAGGCCCAAGTTCTCTTAACACCCATGGCCAGACTCTCATCCAAGCTTGTACCACATGGGTGTCTATTCTGGGAGTTTACCCCCACGATGGCTCTCCTGGGAGCTCTGCCCCCACCGTGATGTCTGTAACAGCACGTTACATTTCTGTGATGATGTATGGGGAGTTGCACCCCTGTAATGTCCTTATCAGGCAGCTGCACTGTACCCTCTGGGTCCACCCACGTGATGTCTAGACCACATGGTTAAACCTCCATGATGTCTGCACCTGGGAGTTACACTGCTATGATTACTGCACCAAGGCGGCTACAGGGGATTAAGCCTCTGCTCGTTGTACTGGGGAGCTGTATCCTGTGATGACTGTACTGTGCATTTTATTTTCAGAGCAGGGAGATATGCTCGTGCTGGGGGCCTATGTCCCTATGAAGCCTGCCTGCCAGGGGTTACATGCTTGGAATGCTTGTTCCTGGGAGTTAACATCTGTGACTATTATAGTGTTATACCCGTGATGCCGGTACAAGGCCGCTGTACCCTGTCCTTTGGTGCAACACAACTATTGAGTTATAAACTCATGTATCTCAATCAGGGGCTCCAGGATGGTCCATCAGAGGCCCATACCCCCATGAAGACCTGGCCTGGCATAGGATACCAGATGTGTCCACAGGCCCAGGGAGGAAGAGCCACTCATAGTCCACCACTTGATGGCCGCTGGGAAGGTGCTCCATTGTTGGCTGCATGTGGCACCATAGCGCAAGCTCAGGCAGGGCCTTAGTGATGTGTGACCCCCATCCCAGCGTGGCCTTGCAGGCGTCATTGTGGTCTCAGCCGCCTGAGCTCTGGGATCATGGAGCAGATCCCCCCCTCCAGCTTGGTGTAAATGGACACCCATCATGCCCCTTCAATGTTCTTACTTTGTTGTTCAGCTCCTGTCTCAGATTTTTGGTGAGATCCTGGGACAGGGGACAACTCCCACCCCTTTTCCTTTGTGTTTGGCCCCATCCCACTTTGCAGTCCCACCTGCTTTGTCCAACACCTTTGCTCAACTGCTGCTCCCTGACCTCATGACCTTTGATTATCTCAGTTAAGACAAGGGTTCAAATTTCAGAAAGGACCGGAGCACCTCTGAGCCCTGCCCCTTCCTGTTCACCTGCCCTGTCACCTTGAAAATTCTCTTACCATTGTGGGTCAGCGGGGACCTGGGTCTGATCACAACTCCCTGACCGAAGTCCATGGGTATCACTGCGGGGCCCCAGGGCGTGTCCGTCGTCATGCACTCTGCTCTGTTGTGTCTTCACAGCATTCATGAGGGATTGACCACGTCTCATCCCTCTGCCCAGAGCGTGGTGTGATCAGAGCTTGTGGGCACTTCCATACATCCCCTGGTGCCCCCCGTGAGGGGTATGGGAGAGAGACCCTGGGGAGCTCACTCTCCCTGGGGCCAGAGAGCGATAGCAGCGTATCTCCCATGTACAGTGCGGCCACACTAGAGGCTTCACCCAGGTGTGGCTGGGGGCACTCCAGGCCAGGAGCTTTGGGAGTAAAGGCCTAGAGGCATTCAGCCAATCCCAGAGGCTACTCAGTCTTTTTGTGCATAGCTTCCTGTCTCAAACATCGGCGCGTGAGGCTCACACCCCATCCTCCCTACACTTGTTCGGCTCTGGGCTTCTGGGGCAAGGGCAGAAGAGATGTGGGGTTTGAATTCTAGGGTCTAGCACCCCCATTCCTGGCCACTAAGGCCTCCCTGTGGTTTCTCTGTGAAGTGGGAAGGTGCCATGGGAATTGGGTAGGACGAAGGTGGCCAGGCAGGGCAGCAGCAGCTTGTCAAGAGCACGTCCTGGCGAGCACTGATGGGTTGTGGCTTTGGCTGGAAGCCTCTGATACCTGGAACTCGTCTTCTGCTAACAAGCCTGTGTTCTGGGGCCTGTGCTCAGCGTGCTTGTGGAGTCTGGCCTCCCACCTTCTCCCTCCCTGCTGGGGAGAGGAGGGGCAACAGAATTATCCCAGGGAGACTCCAGAGTCAGTCTGCTTAGCCCTTCACTGCTCCTTGTTGTCTTGTCTCTCTGTCTTCTGTCCCACCTAAGTGTCTCTCTGACCCTGTTTCTCTGTCCTCTTATGGGGGTGAGTTAGAAGCTCAAGGTCTGGAATGGAACACACTGTACATTCTCTGATGTCACCCACTCCCTGTACCCCCTACTCAGGTTTAGAGAATGGCCTGAAGGCCTCCTGCACTCTTTCTCCCTCCACTGTGACTATTGGGCTGTCCTTATGGGTGCTGGGGAACCAGTGAGGAACTTGGGTGGTCACTGGGGTCAGAGGTCTAGGTGGTCATTGCACAGCCCAAGTGGTGGGGGGGTCTGTTGAACGAGGTTCTGCATGGTCAGTCGGTCAGTGGGGGTCAGGAAGCGACAGGGGTGGCCATTAGGGATACCAGTAAATACCAGCTAACTAGCTCTGCCCTTCTCTCCATTACAGGTTGATTGTCCTGGGCTGTGGCTGGCTGTGGAGCTAGAGCCCTGGATGGCCCCCGAGCCAGCCCCAGGGAGGACGATGGTGCCCCTTGTGCCTGCACTGGTGATGCTTGGTTTGGTGGCAGGCGCCCATGGTGACAGTAAGTCTGAATCCTCAAGGTGCAGATCTCCCAGGTTGAAAGGTGGCATCCTTCCCAGCAGGACTCTGGGATGGGGACAGACCAGCTACTAGGAGAGACAGGATGGCCAGAAACCCTTTAGACCTTCTGTCCTAGAGAGCCCCCACTGCTTGGAGAGCCTCTTTCTAAGGAATACCTGGGTACTTAGGAGCATCTTTAGGCACCAGAATGGGGCAGTCGAATCGTGACCCTGTCGTACGGGGCCAGGGTGAGACCTATCCTGGATTCATGTGGTCACTGTGTGATGTGCCTGTGCATGTGCTGTGTCCACTGTTGCAGATCTGTGCTGAAGGCACAGTGTGAGCTACAGCCAGGGGTCGGCATGGGAATCGGGGGGTGGCACGCAGGGCATGTGTATGGATGCATGCCCAGGATGCCAGGTGTGTCCATAGGCCCAAGGAGGGTCAAAAGCAGGAGCCACCCATAGCTCTTCCCCTACGCTGGACCCTCAGGATCCAAATATCCAGATCTGAGCCCCTCCTTCTCTTTTCATGGGGACCTTCTAGGCAAAGGAGCATCCCCCCTACCCCAGCTCCTCAGCCCTGGAAATGGGGGAAGGATTGTGTTTGGCCGGCAGGAAGCTGAGCAACGCCCCTGTGTGTGTGTTTGTGTTAGAAGGGGGTGGAATTGTCCCCATCCAGATCCAACTCCGAACTTTGGTCCCTTTCCTGCTGCCCTTCCCCCTGCCTGGCACTATGAGACTGGCCGCAGCCCGCCCCGTCACCATGGTTACCACTGCTTGGTTACTGGTGGGAGGCGGGGCACAGGGCAGATTTAGCCAATCTGCAAGCTGAGGGGGAGGGGCGAGGTCGGAGCCAAGGTCCCTGGGGGAAGGGGCCGTTCCCAGCCTGTCCAGAGCCCAGGGGTGATCCAGGGCCAACCCTGGGGTCAGTCCACGGGTCACCAGGCCATAGGGCTCCCCCACCCACCTCCGCCTCCGTATCTCTGGGCACAGATCTCTCCCCTTGCCCCACCGGGGCTCTTTCTTCTAATGGCTCATTAATTATTCAGAAACATTCTGGAGTGGGTGGGACTGGCGTGGTCCCGCCCTTTGTCCTTAGGTGCTGGGTCCTGGGTGGAGATAGAAGGGAAAGGAGAAGGGGCAGGCATTCCCAAGGGGTGGGGCGAAGGGTCATGGGAGCACCAGGTACCAAAGAGAGGGCTGGGGAGATGAGAGCAAGGAACAAGACAGGTGGGGAATCACATGGGGAAGTGGGGCAGGGTATCTCCAGGCTTGCCTGGAACCTGCAGGGGCAGGTTGGAGTAGAAAGCCCTATCAGGTGTGACCCCTGTGGTTGGCAGGAAGGTGAAGGCTTGTCCAGGTGTGGTCAGCAGCTCTTGGACACTGAAGTACTGTCCTTGCCCTCCCCGCTGACCCAACCGCAGGCACTCTGAGGGCCTTCAGACAGGAGCTCTAGGGCAGGGGAAGGATGGCCCAGCTGGGCTTCAACAGATAACACATTCTGGGAGAAGAGCTGCCCTCCTACTGCCTCAGACCCAACGCGCTCCAACCTGTACCCCTCACTCTCATCCCCTAGCCTGGTGTCTTCCCTCGTTCTCTCCTGTGAAAGGCATTACCACCCACCTGGTCACCCAAGTCAGAACCTGGGCCTCCTCCCAACCTCCTCCCTCCGTGATATCCCACATCTAATCCATCACCAAGCTCCGTTGCGTCTACCTTCTGAATATCTTTGGAATGCATCCACTTCTCTCTCTCCCGCCTTCATTCAAGCCACCCTCGGCTCTTGGGCTTTTGCACGCAGCAGCCTCCTGACGATTTCCCTGCCTCCAGTCTTTTCCTTCCTAATCCATTCTGCATTCCAAAGGTAGAGTCATGTCACAAGGTGAAAACATCATCATGTCACTCTTCAGTTTAGAATCCTTCAGTCCCTCCTGCCCCCAGGCCCCCAGGGTTGTAACCCTTCTCTAGGCCCTGCATTATCAGGCTTCTATCCACCTCGTCCCTTGCTGTCCCCCTACCCACCCCACTCACCCACCATGCTGACTTTTAGTGGCTCACCAGTTCCCAGTAGGAATTGGTTGGGGCAAGGCGGAACAGTTTTTAAAGCAAAGTCAAGCACCTCCATGCTGGTTCCTTAGGAACCAAAGCCCAAAGACCAGGTCTTGAAGGTAGAAAGCAGCTGAAGAAGCTGAAATCCTGCCTTATCCAGGTAGGCAGTTCGGGGCACTCAGGCCTTCTCCCAGGCAGAGAGCCATGGGGCAGGAGCCTGGGCTCGGGGTCATGGTGACTGAGCCCCAGGAGCCAGGGTCTGTCCTCCGGGCCTGTCTTACACTGCACACACTTTTGGATCTCTCCCTGCACTGAGGCTGGTCTCGGGCTGAGCTTGGGCAACTACTAGCCAGGGGCAAGTGGCCATGCATGGACAGGGCCACTGCAGAAGGTAGGGTAGGCCCCCCAGAGAATTGATGGCTGGGGCAGTGAAGCGCGGAGCGGACAAATGTGTTTCAATAGGCCTCTTAACGAGACAAATGAATGGGGGCCCTGGCCTCTGAGGGGAGTGGAGGGAAGCGGGTGGAGAAGCAGCTGCCAAGAGTTCGCCCAGAGGCCCCAGCGTCAGTGCCGCACACGCAGCTCCAGTGGAGATTTGGGCACACATTGGGGTAGGATCTGCCACAGCGCAGCTTCCCTAGCCGGGCTTCGTGGCTTCTCAGGAGGGGAGGTTGTGGGGCCAGAGGTGTCCTGAGCCAGGGCAGAGTTTTTTGCTGATCTCAAGTGCGTGTCGCGTGCCTGCCTTCAGGCAGGACCTGTAGTGTGGAGGCACAGGCTTGTGAGCAGTGACCACAGGGTGTGCTGGGTGGGTGCAGTGACACAGGCCATGGCAGAAGCATCTTGGGAGGGGAGTTGGGAGGCTTCCTGGAAGAGGGGAGCCCTGAAGGGTGAGTGGACATTTGCTAATGGGGGCATATTGCATAATGAGGTGGGGTTTAGGGGAAGAAGCAGGAATGTGGCTGGGCTTCTCTGTGGAACTCATGGGAGAGCCACAGTGAGAACCTGACAGCATGGGACAGAGGTGGGGTCCCGGGACCAGGTGGGAGTGAGACCCTGGGTATGGCCCATTTACCCAGAATCCTAGGAGCCCAGAGCAGGATGCGTGCTGGCTGGAGGGGTGGGTGGTGGGTGGTGGGTGGGTAGACAGAGGTGGGCAGAGGCTGAGGAGCTGGGAGTGTGTCTGTTGTGTCATTTCCCTCCTCCCCAGAGCCTGTGGAGCACACAGGGTCTGTCGTCTGTCGTCATGCTCTCCCCCTTGTTCTATGGGTGGCCTGTCTAGACTCTGCTCCCTGTGGGACTTCCCACAGGTTCCGCTGCTTTCTCTCTCTCGGCCTGTTTCCCTGTTGCACAATGCGGATAATCACGCCTACCTGGAAAGGTTAACTGAGGTCACGTGGACAAGGTGCCTGGAACCTAGTATGTATTCCCCTTATCTGAGGCCGTGACCTGGGGCTCTTGCTGTGTCCCTGGGAACCAGGCTTGTCTCTGAGTGGGCTCCAGGGGGCACCAGGAGCAGTCAGAGGAGCTCACTGAGTCCCCGCCTAAGCTGCTCAGAGCCGGGGAGATCTGCCTCTCCAGAAGCTCCCTGCCCTGCCCTCGCTGGCCCTCACAGCCCTGCCTCCGTGTTCCCTTTGTGTACGTGTGTATGTGTACTCCATGGGAAAGGCACAAAATAGCAGTCAGTCTCTCTATAGAAGAGCCTTGATGGTGGCCCAGTTTGACTGTCCCTGGGGCTGGACCCCTACAACCTCCCTGGGAGGTGGTTGCAGCCGCCCTCTTCCAGCCAGTTCCACTTATTCCTTTCTTAGGCCACTTCCTCCTACCCTGCATGGGTTTGGTGGCCCGAGAATGTTGCCGTGCATACCCCGGGAGCTGAGCTGAAAGGGCTGTGAGGCTGTGTGTGTCGGGGAGGGGGCATGCTCTCGTGGGGTGTCAGGCCAGGTGGCAGTGGGTAACTGGCAGAAAGGCCCTCCTGGTGTGTTCTGGTGGCACCCTGTTGACCCAGCCTCAGAAGTTGTGTTCAGATCTCCCTGAACACCAGCTGTGGGTCAGGCACTGGGCAGAGTAGTCAAAGTAGCTTGGTTTGCTGCCTGCCTGGGGACCTGACACTGTGGGATCTGGTCAGTGCTGGGATGGGAAGCCCCGGGCGCCTCAGGCCATGGGACACAGAGCAGGCTCCTGCAGCAGCTTGGTCAGGTGGGACATGAGAGAGGGGCTGGGCTGGGCACGCTCAAAGGCAGGGAGGAGCCCGAGGACCTGGCCTGTCAGGGTAGCCTGGGTGGTGGGTCCAAGCTCTGTGCTCTGCACAGTGCTGGGCCTATACTATAGTAGGTGATCAAAAAATACTTGTTGAAAAAGTAAAGAAGCCGGGTGTGGTGGCTCACGCCGGTAATCCCAACACTTTGGGAGGCCAAGGCAGGTGGATCGCCAGAGCTCAGGAGTTTGAGACCAGCCTGGGCAACGTGGTGAAACCCTGTCTGTACCAAAAATACAAAAAATTAGCCAGGCATGGTGGTGTGCACCTGTGGTCCCAGCTACTCGGGAGGCTGAGGTGGGAGGATCGCTTGAGCCCAGGAGATGGAGGCGGAGGTTACAGTGAGCTGATTGTGCCACTGCACTCCAACCTAGGTGACAAAGTGAGGTCCCCATCTCAAAAAAAAAAAAAAAAAAAGACTAAAGAAAGGTGAGCCTGAGAGCTTGGGAGGACCACATTTCAGAGGGGAGTGGAGAGAGGAACGTCAGGCCCGTTGGTAGCTGAGAGGAGGTGTGGTTAGATCTGAGCTCCCCGAAGATTCTCTGCTCAACGAAAGGGGCAACGCCTTGTCTCCGGTGCTGTGTCCTGCGGGTGGAGGTGGATTGGAGGGAAGCGGAGGGCGAGGCCTGGTCGAGGGGCGGGGCCTGCCTGTCTGGTCCCCGGGGCTGCACTGGGCCAGCCTGGCCGAGTCTGTTGGGTAGGCGGGCAGGGTGCAGGCTCCTCTCCAGCCTCCAAGGGAGGGGAGTTGTTCTGCCTCCTCGATAGCCCCAGGCCTTGGGCACAGCCCAGCCTCCCACGGCTCTCGGGCCCTCCTCCTTCCAGGCCGCCGGTGACCTACACCTGGATCTCCTCCCCGGCGTCTCCTCTCTGCTTCTTTGTTTGGAGCTGAGGCCCCGCCCCGCCCCGCCCCCAGGCCCACTCGCCCGGCCATTCCGGTTCAGCAGGTTCCAGCGCCCGGTTTCTGCCGCTGCAGGTCCCGGCAGGAGCTGGAGGGGCACTTTTTCCCCGGGTTTCTCTCCCGTGGTGCAGCAGGGGCCGCAGTCCTCATCCTCCTCAGTTTCTCAGTTCGGTCCTTCTTTCATTCTCCACCCCTGGGTGCCAGGAACTGGGTCAGACACTGGGACAGGAAACCAGACAGGCATGCTCTCTGACCTGCCCAGGGTTATGTTCTAGGAGGGGAAGCAGCCATTAATCAAACACCAAAAATGTGGAAAAGTAATAGCCTCACACGTGTGCCTAATAAACCGTGAGTGAAAGTTATAAGCTCAGCAGGTAGGTAATAAGCTAGGAGCAGTGCTGTGGGAGGCAAGGGAGTTACCCTCGAATTTCAAACCAGGAACTGGGCACATGGGTTGGGGGCAGGGGGACTGGAGAAGGCAGTGATATTCAAATGGAGAGCAGAGGATGAATGGAAGTTAGAGGGTACAGTGGAGGTTGGCAGAAGCAGCAGCTTATGCAAAGGCCCTGTGGCTGCAGGGAACATGACATTGCTTCTTTAGAGGAGTCAAAGCTGGGGCTCTGGGGAGAGCAGCTCGGTCAGACCCGGAGGCTTTGTCTGCCATAATAGGTGTTTTGTTTTGAGAGTGATTCGGGGGCCTTTGGAGGGTTCTGATGGGGCTGGGTGTCGGGGGAGTCTGTCAGCTCACTGTGGACACTAAGTAGAGAACAGACGGGAGGCATGGGGCAAGCCTGGAGGCAGGGCCTCCCGCGTGTTAGGCCAATGGGGTGCCAGTCAAGGGAAGGTGGTATCTGGACTAGGGTGTGGCAGCGCAGATGGAGAACCCTGAGCTGCTCTGTGGAGGGCTTCAAGTGTGGGGGAAGAGTGCGCGGTATGGGGGTGGGGGACAGGAGACACCCCCAGTGGAGCCTGAGCAGGAGAGTCATGTCTGAAAGCACCTGTCTGGAAGGAGCAACAGGGGCCAACTTTGCAGACAGCTGCAGTTGGGAGAGCCTGGCGCCTCATTCACATGGCATTCGGGAAGGGCAAGGCACGCTGGGGGGTTCTGGACCTTCTGAGGTGTCTCCTTGTCTTTCTAGCCGCTACAGCCTCGCTGAGCGAGGCTGGCTGCCCAAGCCTGCCCTAGGCACTCTAAGAACATAGTCAGTCCCAAGGTCTCCCTCCAGGGAAGGCTATAGGCGAGCTTAGGAGTCAGAAGGCTGGATCAAAGCCTGGCTCCACGCCTGCATCCCTCTGACTTGCCAGTCATTTCACCCTCTGAGCCTCTATTTCCCCACCTCTTAAATGGGGATAATAATACTACCTACCTTATGGGATTGCTGTGAGACTGATAATGTTGATACGAATGATGGCCTCACTCATGGAAGGCCCACCACGTAAAGCAGTTTACAGACATTCCATCTATGACAGAATCCTGTGTCGCTATTTTGGAGATGGGAAAACAGAGGCTCAGAGATGGTGAGTGACTTGCATAATAATTACATAAAACCCCCAGAGCCCCTGGCCCCTGGAGTTCTGAAAAGTTCCTTCCCTGCTGGTACCTGCAGCTGCTACTCCCTACCTCGCTCCCATAGACCCTCTCCTCCTTGGAGACTCTGCCCCATCTGCTGACCCTTCTCTGCTGGATCAACACCTTCTCCATCTCTGCTGGCTCCCATCAGTATTTAAACATTGCCTTTCGTATCTGTCTTCAAGAAAAAAAGAAAAACAAAAATTCACAAACCTCCCTTCCCCCCTCATCCTTTCCAGCTGCCGGCTGTATAGTCACCTGTACTTCCCTCTCTCCCTCATCACCTCCCAGTCATTCTTTGGCCATCTTTGGTCTGGCTTTGGCCCCCCACCCACCACTCCACTGACTCTGTTCTTGTCAAGGTCCCTGACAGTCTTGTGTGAACTGTTTCGTACCAGGTGTTTTACAGTCAAACATGCCTGGATTCAGGTCCCAGATGTGCCCCTCATTGGCATGTGATCTTGGACAAGTGACTTGACTCCTCTGAGCCTGCAAACTGGGGATAATAGCAATGAAGGACTAAAGATAAAGAACCTGGTGCAGAGTGGGTGCTTGGCAAAGGATTGTGATCATTGCACACGTTTCTGTGCCAGGTGCCAGGCTGGGCCTGGGCTCCTGGGGACCGAACAGGTGGTCTAAAAGGTCATTTCTCACGGCACTAGCCCTTTTTGGAGCTGTTCATTGGCCTGATTAATAGGAAACGGATCAGCTGTCAAGATTAACGAGTTATTGCTACAAGATTGTAGCAAATGGGTTGGGCTTCTCTGGGTTCATGACCCTAGGTGATGGAATTCTTAGGGATAGGGGCTGCAGGTTGGCCCTGGTATGTGTACTGAGGTGATAAGGGTGTGGCAGTGCCATGTCTGAGGCCCCACCTTTCTTTTTTTTTTTTTTTTTGAGTCTCGCTTTGTCACCCAGGCTGGAGTGCAGTGGCGCGATCTCTGCTCACTGCAAGCTCCGCCGCCTCCCGGGTTAACACCATTCTCCTGCCTCAGCCTCCCTAGAAGCTGGGACTACAGGCGCCCGCCACCACGCCTGGCTAATTTTTTCGTGTTTTCAGTAGAGACGGGGTTTCACCGTGTTTGCCAGGATGGTCTCGATCTCCTGACCTCGTGATCCGCCCGCCTCGGCCTCCCAAAGTGCTGGGATTACAGGCGTGAGCCACCGCGCCCGGCCGAGCCCCCACCTTTCTTTTCCTCCCTCTGCCTCCCTGTGGACACCTTGAGGAGACTGTCAGAAGGCAGTAACCAAGTCAGTGGGGGAGGGATGGGAGAGGCAGATTTACAGGAAAGCATTCACCTGGGAAGACATCCAGAGATACTTAGGAACTGGACTGTCTAGGCCTTGGGGACTGCTGCTGGTATGTGGGGGCTGGGAGAGAGGGAGGAGTCACCGTTCCTGGCTGGAGCCCCGGGGTGGATGGTGGTGCCATCACTGAGATGGAGAGCAGGGGGAGGGACAACTCTCTGGGAGAGCTGGAGCTCTTCCCAGAAGCTCTCCAGCACGCCTTTTTCCTGGAGCTTGGAATTGATGTGGGGAGGGCAACGGAAGGGTGCAGTGGTAGTGTGAACTCCAGACTCCGAACACCTGGATTCGGATCTTAGCTCTACCACTTACCAGCTGTGTCATATTGGACAAATCCCTTAACCTCTCCGGGCCTCTAGAAACAGATAGCAGTTATAGCACCCACCTCATATGCTTAACAGAGTTAAAAAATGTTAAGCTCTCTGAACAGTGCCTGGCACATACTAAGCGCTGCATAAAGGTGAGGTGTCCGTGTTTTCTTTGTAGGTCTTTCTCTCTGCTCCCATGACTGCCACCTGCCTCACTGGCCATTCCTGTAGTGACTGTGCCGTGGTGACTTGGTGTCTCCATCTCTTCCAGGCAAACCTGTCTTCATTAAAGTCCCTGAGGACCAGACTGGGTTGTCAGGAGGGGTAGCCTCCTTCGTGTGCCAAGCCACAGGAGAACCCAAGCCACGCATCACATGGATGAAGAAGGGGAAGAAAGTCAGCTCCCAGCGCTTCGAGGTGCGTCTGTGGTGGGAAGGGGTAGGCAGGGCTGAGGGTCTGCCCACACTCTCTCCTTTCAGTCTCCCTCCCCATGGACCTTTTGAAGGTGGGAGGACAACTGACCCTGAGCAGGCTCCTGTGTCCTGAGTAGGCTGTGACCCCATGTCTGTCCCCTTGACAGGTCATTGAGTTTGATGATGGGGCAGGGTCAGTGCTTCGGATCCAGCCATTGCGGGTGCAGCGAGATGAAGCCATCTATGAGTGTACAGCTACTAACAGCCTGGGTGAGATCAACACTAGTGCCAAGCTCTCAGTGCTCGAAGGTACGTGCTAGGGAGACATGTGGCACAGTGGGCTGCCGGGCTGAGGTGCGGGAAGAGCCAGCCAGCCCTGATCCTACCCTGGGCCCATGTGCATTTGGCGGAAAGGAGGACTGGCCACCTTGGGGTCGGTGAAAGTCAGTGGTGGACAGTGATAGTCATTGGATCTGACCTGGATTGTGTGGCTTATGCTGAGGCCAGCCATGTGGGGCATGATGCATTTGTATTCTACTGCTGAGCTGGGTTGTCGCTTGGGTGGGGTCTGGGGTCTGACTCGAGATGTGGAGCCGCAGCTGTGTATCCCTTGGGTTATGTGGTTATGGCTGTGGCTGTGGCAGTGAACCTGATTTCCATGTGGAGCCTGGCCGTAGGTGTCAGGTGTGTTTCTTGTTGCCCCTGTGAGCTGAGGCTTGGGGCTGTGTCCGTGGATTTTAGTGTCTTCTCTCACTTGGTGGCTTCTCCATGCATTCACAAGCATTCCCTGGATCACCTTGAAGTCCTCTGAGCCTCGAGGAGAAGAGAGCTGTGTCTAAGCCAAGTCTTGAGGACAGGTGGGAGTTGGGGGTGGCGGCTGGCAGTTAGGCAGGTGCCCAGGCCCAGAAGCAAGAGAGAATGGAGCTTTCAGAGAGCTCTGAGTAGTTCAGTTTGGGTTTTCTGGAGGGCAGAGGGGGAGCTAGAGAGCACAGGAAAAAGGGGAAAGCAATTCAGCATGAGTCTGGAGAGGTTTGGAGGGCAGATTACACAGGCTCTGGCTGAGAAATGAACACTCTCCTAGGGACATAGGAAGCCACAAACAAGGCGGGGGTGACATGATCAGACCCCAGCCACAACGGATTCATCAGTCTGAATTTGTATTTTCAAAATACAGCATCGATTGTTGCTTTCTTTTTTTTCTTTTTTTTTTTTTGAGACACAGTCTCACTCTTGTTGCCCAGGCTGGAATGCAATGGTGTGATCTCAGCTCATTGCAACCTCTGCCTTCTGGGTTCAAGTGATTCTCCTGCCTCAGCCTCCCAAGTAGCTGGGATTACAGGCATGCACCACCATGCCCGGCTAATTTTGTAGTATTAGTAGAGATGTGGTCAGGCTGGTCTTCAACTCCTGACCTCAGGTGATCCGCCTGCCTCAACCTCCCAAAGTGCTGGGATTATAGGTGTGAGCCATTGCACCTGGCCAATTGTTGCTTTCTTTTTTTAAATGTGATGTCGATACCTGTTCCTTTTTGAAGAATTGAAAAGTATAGAATAGCACAGAGGGAAAAATTAAAATGTCTCTCTACCTCTACTAATAACATTTGGTTATTTGCTCATGGTCTATTTTCTGTGCATATATATATACACACACACATATGTGTGTGTGTGAACAGAAATGGGACCACATACTATCTGATGATTTGTAGACTGCTTAAAAATATATATATACATATATGTCATTTTTCTTGTCATTAAATATTCTTCTTTATCATTAATCCTTTTTTTTTTTTTTTTTTGAGGCAGAGTCTCGCTCTGGAGTGCATTGGTGCCATCTTGGCTCACTGCAACCTCCACCTCCTGGGTTCAAGCAATTCTTCTGACTCAGCCTCCCGAGTAACTGGGACTACAGGCGTGCACCACCATGCCCAGCTAATTTTTGTATTTTTAGTAGAGATGAGGTTTCACCATATTGGTCAGGCTGGTCTTGAATTCCTGACCTCGTGATCCGCCCACCTTGGCCTCCCAAAGAGCTGGGATTACAGGTGCGAGCCACCGTGTCCGGCCTGTATCATTATCCTTAATGGCTATGGGTAAGCTGTCACATGGAAGTACCCTAATTTATTTAGCCATTCCCTTATTGTTGGACACATACGTTGTTCTCAGTTTTTTGTTTCTATAAATAAGGTGCCATACACATCATTGTAGATGGATATGTTCGCCTTCCTGATTATTTCCTTATTCTAGATTCATGGAAGTGGAATTGCTGAGTCAAAGGGCACATGCATTTTTAAGCCTTTCCATATTTCCAGAAGATTGTGTCAGTTCATACTCCTGCCAAGCAGGGCAGAAGAGTACCTCTTTCCTGCACATCTTCCCCAGTGTTGGGAATTATCATCAGAAAATTTTTTGCCAACTTAATAGGCAAAAAGTGGCATCTCATTTTAATTTGCATATCTTTGATTACAAGAACAGCTGAACATCTTTTCACATTGGCCATTTTTACGGCATGACTTTATCTGTTCACACCCACATCTCATTCGGTTTACTCTTTTTGTTGTTGTTGTTGTTGTTTGGTTTTTGTTTTTTTTGTTTGTTTGTTTTTTGAGACGGAGTCTCTGTTGCCAGACTGGAGTGCAGTGGCGATCTCGGCTCACTGCAACCTCTGCCTCCCGGGTTCAAGTGATTCTCTTGCCTCAGCCTTTCCAGTAGCTGGGACTACAGGTGGGCACCACCACGCCCAGCTAATGTTTGTATTTTTTGTAGGGGGTTTCACCATGTTGGCCAGGCTGGTCTCGAACTCCTGACCTCGTGATCCACCCACCACGGCCTCCCAAAGTGTCGGGCTTACATGAGCTACCATGCCCACGGCCAGTTACTCTTTTGCATCTGTGTCTCGTGTGAGTCCATGGGCTCTGTAAGCTTAGAGGATCCATGGCGGACAGTGGTTAAGACTCTGTACCACTCACTTCCCGTGTGTCTTTGGGTTAGTAACTATGCCTCTGAGCCTCATTTGCTCCATCTGTAAATGGATATAATGCCTACCATCCAAGCTGGTTTGGAAGATTGAATGCTCTGTATGAAGCACTTCCCAGGAGGGTGGTGGTGGTTGCTGTGGGGCTGGAAGCTGTACATCTTGAGGCCTCACCATGTGAGCTGAAGGTGGTTTTCCTCCGTGCTGCCTGGCATCATCCGGGTGGTGCAGCCCCACTGTCTACTCCCATGGGGGGACTTACCTGTGCAGTAGGAACTCAGAGAACAGGTCCTGGACCAGCATCACTGATTGCTGAGTTCTCAGGCTCCTCCCTGCCACTGCTGACCTCAGTTTCCCCACTTATGACCTGGGGCAAGTATTTCAACACTGCCCAGTCCTCCTGTTGGCATTTGTCCTAGCAGGGAGCCGTCTGCCCTGCCCTGGCATTTGGTAGGCAGCTGAAGGACCAGATACCCCAGAGGGCTTCTTTTCAGGCTCTCAGATTGGGGAACAGGGCCTCCTTGTTAGTGTTGAAAGAGAAGTCCTTCAAAAGTGCCTAAGCCCTAGGTGCTGTGTCAGGAGCCCTCTTACCTCTGCCACTGCCCTGGGCAGCCTTATCTTTTAAAGGGTTGAGGAGGATGGAGGTGGTCTTTCAGGCCTGGGGTGAGGAGAACCGACTCAGACTGACAGCAGGGGCGGGGTGCGGTGGCTCACGCCTGTAATCCCAGCACTTTGGGAGGCAGAGGCCTGCACATCACTTGAGGTCAGGAGTTCCAGACCAGCCTGGCCAACATGACAAAACCCCGTCTCTACCAAAAAATACAAAATTAACTGGGCGTGGTGGTGCACGCCTATAGTCCCAGCTACTTGGGAGGCTGAGGCAGGAGAATTGCTTGAACCCAGGAGGAGGAGGTTGCAGTGAGCTGAGATTGCACCACTGCACTCCAGCCTGGGCGACAGGAGACTCTATCTCAAAAAAAAAAAAAAAAGGGACTGGCAGGAGGTGTCTCTGCAGGAGGTGTCTCTGTTTGGTTTCTTTACAGGGGCGGGCAGTATATGTTTGTACTTCTGGGGTGTGAGATGTGTCTGATGAGGCTGGGGAGAGTGTGGCACAAGTACCCAGACCCTGTCCATGTTCCAGGGAAGGGTGTGGAGCTGTGGGCCTGAGTGAGCCCCTCCTGCTTCTGAAACACAGCACCAGGAAGACAAAATGCTGACTTATCCTGTTGGTCTGTGTAACCTTGACCAGCATTGGGCTTGACAGAAAGGTGTGCTGGGGGAGAGCCAGAGGGTGAACACCCGCCACCCCGCCCCGCCTCACCCCACCCCTCTCCAAGCTGGGTGCCTGCAGGAACTGGGTGAAAGGATGGCTAGACTGGGATGGGGCCGGCAGGAGCCAGGGCCATTCTTGGGAGACCACCACAGGGTCCGAGGAGGCCTGGGGAGGGGACGGAGCTGGTTGGGATCTGAGAAGTAAGAGTCCAGCCCCCTTCCTGAGTTGCATACAGCTCTGCCTGTGAGCTGGGCTCCTTGGAGAGTGGCTGAGGGCTGTCCAGGGTGAAATGGCTCAGGTGAAGATCAGTGTGCCTCCAAAAAGGAGTCCAGGCCTGCAGTCTGTTCTGTGGCCTCTGCCTTTGCCTCATGTCACACCAGGCCCAACTGCTCTGGCTAGGGCCACTCCCACCACAGCCCATGGGAGTGCCCCCCACTCATTCCCCATAGCCGTGCCTTTTGCACCCCGCTTCTGAGCAGGATTGTCATTCCCAGTGTGGCCTCCCCTCGACACCCCTGCCAGGGCTGCATATGAGGTGGAGGTGCCCAGCACAAGCTGGCCGGGGTGAGCCCGTCCTGGCTGTGATGAGCGTGGGGCCCGCCGCCCAGCGTTCCTGTCTGAGTGGTAATTGAAGCCATTAGCGCGCCAGCCTCTCCCTCGCCGGGTAATGGCAGGAAAAGCTCTTCTCGCTCCGCACTCTTGAGGCGGCGGCTGAATCACTCCCCCTCCAACCCGCCCGCCCGCTGCCGCCACTGAGACAGGGAATCTGACATTTTCCCTCACCAGGGAGGGGGAGCCCTGGGGGAGGGGAGGGAGGCAGGCCTGGATTCCTGGCCTTTCCCCCCAGGAGGATGGGGGGCAGTGAAGGTCTTGGAGCTCAGTCTGTAAGTCATGGATTCACCTGGGGCCGCGGGTTTCAGGCCTGGAAGGACTGGCTGGGAAAGCCCAGGAGGCCGCCAGACATTTAGTGGTGTGGGGAGGGCACTGATGATTTTGGGTAGGTTCTGGGAGGGACAAGGAGGCAGGGAGAAGAAAGAGACTGTGGAGGAGAGATGAGCTGTTTTGGACTTGTCCTGGGGGGGCCTAGCTCCAAGGTAGCTAGTTTGTCTTGGGGTCTGAGTACAGGTAGCATTGTTTGTCTTGGGGTCATTGATAGGGCAGATAACGTGCACTCTTTGTGTGGTGTGGGTGCTCTGTGTTCCATGTTTAAGGCAGTATGTGTGTGAAGTGTGTGGTGCAGTGTATACAGCAGGGGTGCTGCCTTGCAAGCTGTGTGCACAGAACGGGGTGTGCAGTAGTCAGTGCACACGTGAGCTTCAGGCAGTGGGGAAGGGGCAGTGTGTGCAGGAGGTACTGCATGCTTTATGGGCAGTGTGTGCAGCACACAGTGTTTGTGTGCATCAGGCAGTGCGTGGGTGTGGTATGTAAGCACGTAGTGAGTATCTTATGGGCTATGTATATACAAGGGGTATGCATCAGGTGGTGGAGGCAGTAGGCAGCGTGTGTGTTTGTGTGTATCAGGCAATATATGCGTGCAGTGTGCTGTGCTGCAGGCTACCTGTGTTTATATCAGGCAGTGTATGCGTGTTTATGTGCAGCAAGGGTGTGCAACAGGTGTGCAGTAAGCTGTGTTTGTGTAGCTGTGTGTGTGTGTGTGTGTGTGTACAGCAGGTGGTGTGCAGCAGGCAGTGTGTGTGTATCAGGCAGTGTATGGTGTGTGTTTATGTGCAGCATGCAGCGAGTAGTTTGGTGCACAGCAGGTGGTGTGCAGCAGGCTGTGTATATGTATCAGGCTCTGTGTGTGTGTGTACAGCAGGTGGTGTGCAGCAGGCAGTATCTTTATCAGGCAGTGTGTGGGGGGTGTGTGTGTGTGTGTGTGTTTATGTGCAGCGAGTAGTTTGTGGGGTGTGCAGCAGGTGGTGTGCAGCAGGCGGTATGTTTATGTGTGTGTGTCTAGCAGGTGGTGTGTAGCAGGCTGTGTGTGTGTGTGTGTGCACGCAGCAGGTAGTTTGCAGGAGTGTACAGCAAGCAGTGTGCATGGTATGTACATCAGGTGGTGTGCAGCAGGCTCTGTGTGTGTGTGTGTGTGTGTGTACAGTAGGTGGTATGCAGTGGGCAGTGCGTGTGTGTGCGTGCAGCAGGCTGTGTGGTGTGTACAGCAGGTGGTGTGCAGCAGGCTATGTGTGTATACCTCAGGCAGCGTATGTGTGTGCAGCAGGCTGCGTGTGTGTACATGCGCAACAGGCAGTATATTTGTGCAGCAGGCCATGTGTGGTGTGTACAGCAGGTGGTGTGTGGTGTGTACAGCAGGTGGTGTACAGCAGACTGTGTGCTTGTACATGCAGCGCATAGTGTATGTGTATGGATGTCAATGCTTGTGCATGTGTTTGGTGTGTATAGCAGGTGGTGTGCAGCAGACTGTGTGCTTGTACATGCAGCACATAGTGTGTGTGGATGTCAGACAATGTGCATGTGTGTGGTGTGTACAGCAGGTGGTGTGCAGCAGGCAGTGTGTGTGCCATGTGGATAGCAGTGTGTGTGCCATGTGACGTGCAGCAGGCTGTGTGTGTAGGTGTGCCTCAGGCAGTGTGTGGGGGGTGGGAGTGAACAGCAGGTGGTGTGTGCCTTACAAGCTGTGTGGGCAGCAGCAGGAGTGGGCAGCAGGCAGCCTGAACTGAAGTGTGGTGGGGTCAGTCTGGCACTGGCAGGAGGTCAGAGATGCTGTGTCTGGGCTCATTGTCTCTGGGACCCCGCAGGATCCCTGTTTGGAGCTGTTGGTCAGCCAGGAAGCTGGACAGAGTTGGATGTGGCCAGAATGGTCTGGCTTAGCTGTTCTCAGCACCTGCGGTGGTCCCTCAGCATCTCCTCTGTAGCCAGGCGAGGAGGTGGGGTGCACCAGATAGGGATCCCGCCCAGGCCTGCCTGCAGGAGGTCTTGGGACACTTTACTCTCCCTCTCCTACCCCACCAAGCCCATAATCCCTTCTGTCTGTTCCCACCCGGCCTCAGTGTGCCCACCGGCCAGGACCATACCACCTATGCCATGCGGGCCAGGGAATCCAGGTGTCTGGATGGAGTGCCTGGTGTTGCCAACCTTGGAGCAGGCTCTGGGGAAGGGCTGTCAGGCACATGAAGTAGTGACCAGGTTGGGGGCAAATCAGTGCTGTGCTGAGCTTGGACCTGTGGGTTCTGCAGGAGCTCTGACCCTGGCTGGCTCCGGGGATCGGAGGATGATGAAGGACCTCTTGAAATACCCCCTGACCACTCCCCAGCACAGTCCTTTTGGAAACAGCTCTAGAGACAGAGGGCCAATGATAGACGTTTGACCCTGTCCTGAGGTATCCTGGGCTGGGCTGGAACTGGAGCAGAGCTGGCGAGGGAGCTTCCATTTGCAAGATGGGTGCATGTGTGTTTCCTCAAGGAGTCATCTTTCTCTGCTCCACCTCCTGCCCTGCTCCAAACCTGTATATTCCTCCCACCCATGGTGGAATGACTTGGCCCAGGCCTGACTTTGATGGCTGAGGAGTTTGGGTAAAGGGCTATTGCAGGCACGAGATGGCTTCCCAAGTGGCAAGATGTGATCCCTTTCTATTGTCTGCATGTGTGTCTGGGGTAACAGTCTGCTTTGGCAGAAGCTGGGCCTGTCACCTACCTGATTTGCAGCACAGAGGATGTAGAAATGGCCCCAGAACCTGGAACCCAAGCCAGCTTCTACCCCTCCCTTAACAACTGAGGCATGACCTATATACCCCTGGTCCAGCTGCTGTGGTCCTCTGTGACCTGTCCTTCCACCCCCGTGACCACAGTAGATTTCAAATCCACGCAGACATGAGGTTCTACAACCATTTCCTGGAGGTTCTAGGCCCCAGGCATGGGGATGGGAGAGGTATTAAGTAAGTAGGCACTGCCGGGAGGGCCTTAAAGGTCAGACCCTGGGTTTCTTGGTACCTGGACTCTCCTGTTTTTATTAGCTGTGATCTGTCTTCAAGTGCCCAAGTGGACTCCCTTCTGAATGGATGCTCCTGTTTAGCAGGTGGTACCCCTGCCTCTTCTGTTAGCCGTGGACACTGGGCACTTCCCCTGTGCCCAGCCTGACCCCCTGTCCCTATAGTCACGGGTACTTGCAAGGCCTACTGTGCGTGTTCCCTAGCCTCATGACCACAGTGGAGCCAGTGGCTCTGGGAAGAGGCTCACCAAGATGGAGGTTTAAATGCCCAAATGCCCTGTGCGTGCACGTTCTCCATCCTTGGTAAGGTGCTCCCTCCCACTGGTTTGCTTGCTGGGGAGAGAGGACTTTTTTTTTTTTTTTTTTTTTTTGAGACGGAGTCTTGCTCTGTCGCCCAGGCTGGAGTGCCGTGGCCGGATCTCAGCTCACTGCAAGCTCCGCCTCCCAGGTTCACGCCATTCTCCCGCCTCAGCCTCCCGAGTAGCTGGGACTACAGGCGCCCACCACCTCGCCCGGCTAGTTTTTTGTATTTTTTAGTAGAGACGGGGTTTCACCGTGTTAGCCAGGATGGTCTCGATCTCCTGACCTCGTGATCCGCCCTTCTCTGCCTCCCAAAGTGCTGGGATTACAGGCTTGAGCCACCGCGCCCGGCTTTTTTTTTTTTTTTAGACGGTGTCTCACTCTGTCGCCCAGACTCTGGAGTGCAGTGGCACAATCTCAGCTCACTGCAACCTCTGCCTCCCGGGTTCAGACGATTCTTCTGCCTCAGCCTTCCAAGCACCTGGAACTACCGGCATGCGCCACCACACCTGGCTAATTTTTTGTTATTTTTAGTAGAGATGGGGTTTCACCATGTTAGCCAGGATGGTCTCGATCTCCTGACCTTGTGATCCACCCACCTCAGCCTCCCAAAGTGCTGGGATTATAGGCATGAGCCACCATGCCTGGCCCTGAGAGGACTTTTTTTTTGAGATGGAGTCTCGCTCTGTCACCCAGGCTGGAGTGCAGTGGCGTGATCTCGGCTCACTGCAACCTCCGCCTCCAGGGTTCAAGTGATTCTCATGTGTCAGCCTCCCAAATAGCTTGGGATTACAGGCATGCGCCACCACGCCCGGCTAATTTTTTGTATTCTTAGTAGAGATGGGGTTTCACGAAACATGTTGGCCAGGCTGGTCTTGAACTCCTGACCTCAAGTGATTCGCGCGTCTTGGCCTCCCAGAGTGCTGGGATTACAGGCATGAGGCACTGCTCCTGGCCAAATTTTAATCAGAGGAATGACATGATTAAACTTAAGCTTCAGAAAGGTCTGTGTGGGTGGCATAGTTGGGGCTGGTAGGAAACCAATGACAGGTTGTTGCAGTCCAGGTGAGAGATGGCATTGGCGCAAATCTGGGTATGGGTAGGGGAAGATAGGGGAACAGATCACTAGAAGGTTAGAAAGAGGCTGGGAACGGTGGCTCATGCCTATAATCCCAGCACTTTGGATGGCCAAGGTGGGCAGATCACTTGAGGTCAGGAGTTCAAGACCAGCCTGGCCAACATGGTGAAACCCCATCTCTACTAAAACTGTAAAAATTAGCTTGGTGTGGTGGCGGGAGCCTGTAATCCCAGCTACTCTGGAGGCTGAGGCATAAGAATTGCTTGAACCTGGGAGGCAGAGGTTGCAGTGAGATGAGATGGCACCGCTACACTCCAGCCTAGGCGACCGAGCGAGACTCCATCTCAAAAAAAAAAAAAAATGAAGATTAAAAAGAGTAGAGGCCTGCCTGGCTACCTGTAGGATTGGGGAGGTGCAAGGCTCCAGGTTCCTGGCTCTGGGGCTGGGTAGGTGGGGGTGCCATTTCTAAGATTCATGTACTGGAGGAGGACCAGGTTTGAGGAGGCAAGTTGGTGAGTCCAGTTAGAAATCTGTTGAGCCAGGTATGCGCAGGCATCCAGGGGAGGTGTCAAAGAGGCCTCATACACATTTGCCTGGCACTCCAGGGGACATCTGGAATTGGAATCTTGCAGGCTGAGAAATAGCAAATCTCAGGGAGCCAGAGCCAGGACAGAAGGAGCCCCAGGAACTGAATCTTCGTGTTGGGAGGAGGTTCCTGAGAGACTGGAGGGAAACCAGGAGTGTGTGAGGCCAAGAAGATCAAGAGAAAAAAGTGTGTGAAGGAGGAGTGGTCAGCAGGGCCGGGTGCTGCTGAGAGGCCCAGCATGTGTCCTTAGCAGTTAGTTCGGTGGAGCCATTGTTGGCCTTGGTGTTGGGAGACAGCAGGGTGCAGCCGGGCCACAGGGCTGAGAAGTGAAAGGGAGGCTATCAGTGTCTAGAGTAATTGGAAGCAGGGCCTGAACCTAGGGAGTGAATGGATGACAAGAGTCTCCCTGCAGTAGGACTGAGGTTGGGGAGCCACTGAAGGAGAGTTCAGTGTGGACCAGAGTCTGGAACTGCAGTGTGGGTTGGGTGTATGCGCAGGGGATGGCCCCTGGGTTCATGTGGTGGGGAGGCCTCAACCAGGTTGAGTAGGGTGATGTGGGGTGCCAGGGAAACCCGAGGAAGGGGGGATAGGACTGGGAGGGGGAGGCCGCGCCTGCCAACAGGCCCCAAACAGCTCAGATTGAAAAACAAAACAGGCTTTTAAGATGCCAAGTTTGATGAAATCTGAGTGCTGGAAGAGGTGGGAGTTTGCTCTTGGAAAAACAGCTGAAAATCGAGACTCAAAGCTGCGAAGGGAGATGGGCCCAAGGCTCCCCAGGCCCCGCTTACTGCCTGGAAGCCTGGGGGTGGGGCTGGGCTCTCTGGGTGTGGGAGCATGCAGATCTGGCAGCCTTCGACTTTTAGGGGGCGTCTGGCCCTGGCCTTGCTGAGGATGGAGCTGCTGGAGGTGGCCTTGGCTTCTGTGAAGAGGCTGGAGGGCAGGGGGAGCCAGCACTCCTGCCACCTATGAGGTTCCTTCATGTGTCTCGTCCCTGCATGTGTCTCCAGGCGCACGTGTCTTGGCATAGGTGCGTCTGGCTCTGCATGTCTCCACATGTGTGTTTGCGTGTCTCTGTGTGCACTGCCTCTGGATCTGCTTGCATGTGTCTGTTTCCACAGGTGCTTGTCACTGCAGGTGCCCCTCCACATGCACATGTAGGTTTCTATTTTTACACCTGTCTGTTTCTCCATGTATATTTCTGTGGGTTCCTGGCTGTGCATGTTTCTACGGTGTCTGTGTGTTGAGAGGCAGAGTGAGGCCAGGCCCAACACTCAAGCTTAGGGGAGGCGGTCAGGCTCACAGACGGTGCCACCCCAGGGAGCCTGTGTCTGTGTGTGCGGGTGTGTGCCTGCGTTTGCACGGAGACGCCACGAAGCTGGGTAAACACGGGTGAGAAGGTCATACTGACAGACGGTGCTGCCTGCCCCGGGACCCTGCAAGGCGTCTCCATCTGTCAGCTTCCCTGGTGCAGCCCCTCCCTCTGGCCCAGAGACTCCCCCTCAGGCGTCCAAGGCTGAGCTGGACAAAGAGACCTGTGTGTACTTTGTAGGGGGCCTCAGCAGCCTCCACCCCCATCTTAGGCTCATCTGTCAGGACCCCAACACATGCCCCAGCTCCCACTAGACTCGCCTTGGTACTGTCATCTCACCACCCTCCCCCCAACAGCCTTTACAAAGGCAGTTTTCCCCTCCTCCCTGGAAAGCTTTCTGCCTCCCATGCTCATGTGTTTCCTGTTCTTGAATCTCCCTCCTCCAGGAAGCCACCAAGATAGCAAGTGAGCTGTGGAGTCAAACCGATCAGCTCCAACACTGCTGTGGGAGGTTAGCCAAGCTCTCACCCACTTCTGAACCTTAGATTCCCACCATCGACCCCCGACCCTCCCCCCGCAAGGGCTTGTCATCGTCTTCTCCCCATGGGACAACCAAACCTCTTCACAGAAGGGGACAGGTCTCATTGCTGCAGTGGCTAAAGGCCAGCTCTGTTAGGTGCAGGAGGCATTCACACACACGTGCACACTCCCCACCTTGCACACAGATCTGCGCGAGCCAGGGAGACCCTAGGGAATGTGTGTGCATGCTGCCTGTGCATGCTGCCTATGCATGCAGGTATCATCCGCAAATGGTATGGGGAGTCGGGCTCCTGGGTACCTCTGAAGGCCCCTAAAGTCCCCATGGGCTTCTCCTTCCATCCAGGGGACCCTCTTATCGGGCGATGGCCTGAGATGCGTAGTGCGGACGCCCCCGGCGCTGAGGCTGCGGAGGCAGATGGCGCCTCCCCGCACTGTGCGGGGTACCCGGTTGCGGGTGGAGGGAAGGGCCGCGTCGGTGAAGCGGGAAAGCCTAATGGGAGGATTCCCTGGAGCTGGGGAGCCGGGGCCTGGGAAGGGGCGCGGAGGCTCCACCCAGGCGGGGGCGGGAAGGGCGGTGCCGGGGCGGACAGCGGACGCGCGCGCCTGCACGGACTCGGGCACACGCAGCCCTTCAGCCGAGGCACCCGCCGCTCCGCCGTCGCCATGGCTACCGGCTGGTCTGGAGCGGGGAGGGGCCCTTCCTCCCCTCGGCGCCAACAGGATGCGATTTGAGGGGACTCTGCGTGACTGGTGCATTCCGGGGTTGGAACGTGGGTGCGTGCCTGCGAGTGTCCACATGTGGGGGACCCTGGGGTTCGCTTTGCGATAAACACAAACGCCGTGGCGCTGTGCGGGGCTCTGCAGTGGAGCCTGAGCCCCGCCGGCCGAGGCGTGGTGTGGGGGAGGGCTGCCGGGCCCCTCACTCGCAGGGTGTTCATGCCTAGAGCGCTGGAGCTGGGAGCCTACCACCCGGTCTCCTCCCAGCCCCACCTCCGATTTAGCTATGTGACCTTGGGCAGGTGTTTAGATGTCTAGATCTCTCTAAGCCCCTGGTTGCCCATGTACCTCATAAGGGTTTGGTAAAGATTTCAGTCATTTTGTAAAGCATTTTAACGTAGTACCTGGAACCTAGTAAATGCTCCATAGATCTTACTGTCCCTCATAATTGGGTCTCAGTGTTCCCAGTTGTTGATGGGTTTGGAGTGATCATGTGACATCAGCTGAGGAGTTGCCCAGGTCCTCAACCTGAGTGTTGAGGCTGCAGTAGACCCAGCTCCTGCGGGTGCCTGTGGGGGAAGGTGGTAAGTGTGCCAGTCTGGCTGGTAGGTCAGTTTACACCAGGATGCCCAGTGGCTCAGCCAGGCCAGGTGCATGGTGGGCATCAGGAAAGGGCTGCTGTACTTGGGTGAATTGAATGTCCAGATGCACCTGGATGGGAGAGAAGGAAGAGGCAGCAGTGAGTCGCTCCTGAGGGGCTGGAGCCCTCCTGTAAGACCCAATTCCCTTCCCAGGTGGCAGAGTGGCAGCTTTCTGCGTGCTGCCTAGAAGCCTAGTTGGCACAGGGGACTGGCTTTTGGGTCCTGCTGTTTTATGGACAGCTCTCCACACATTCTGGTTTTAGGCTCTGGAGGCAGTGCCTGAGGGATGATCTGAGCCAAGGACAGAGCCACTGAGGGCGTGATAATTGAGGGAGGAAAATTAATTGTCCTTAATTTGGCATAAATCCCAAAGACCTTCCCCGTGTAAAGAATTCAGAGTAGATTCCAAGACACGAGGCTGCACACATTTGTACTTCCCTTCCCTTCCCTGTCTGCGGGTGGAGATGAAGGCCACCTGACTCCTGGGCCCTGACTCTGGCAGGCCGTGGCCATGTGCTCCCCATGAACTGGGCAGGTAGGAATGAGGTCTTGGAAGAACTAGACTGGTGCTCTGGAGGGCACCTAGGATGGCCCTAGCAGCCGTGAGTGTCCCCAGGTGTTGGGGAGGTGAACCCTGCACCTCTGGTCCCCCTCTGGCCTTCCTATGGAAGCAAGCCGCAGATGGGCCAAAGGAGGTTGATCCCTTGCCTGGTGCATCTCAGTCCTCTTCATTTCTGTCCTCCTTCCCTTCTCTTGCCACTGTTGAACATTTTACTTTTAAAAATCAAAGCTGAAAGGGCACTGTGGGACCATATTTACAGCCAAGGAGATACTGGGTTTATATCCAGAACTTCTAGGGCTGCAGATGGGGAAACGTGCAGCCAGGTCCCAGGAAAGGGTGGGGTGGTAAGGCCGTGCTGGGAATCCTGCTGCTCCCTAGCCTGAGACCTCTGCTCCTCATGGGCCACAGTCCCTTTGGGATGCCCCTGGCAGCTGGAGCCTTGGGGAGCGTCCCCTGGGGTCTGGCAGCAGATATATAGGTATCTTGCTCCTGCCTGTTGGGGCTCCTCCAACTCCCTCTTCTACCCACCCCCCAGTCGCTCCCCCTGGGTCTCCAAGAGGCTCTAGGGCAAGCTGGTTTCTGCCAGCCTTTACCTTCACGTCTGAGGGTGCCATGTGCCTTTACTCTGGCATAGAAGCCTGACTTCCCTTGGCATGTGTTCCCACACACCCATCTTGTGCTGGGCTTGTGGAAGGGAGGTACAGAGTGGTGCTGGTCTCCCCCACCATGAGCCCAGCTCCCCCCCCTTCCCCAGGAGACAGACAAAGGACACACATTCCCCTTGCCCCACATTGGGTGTGCCTGGCATCCACAATAGGAGAGATGCTCTGCTGAGGCCTTGAAAACGCTTGGTGGTTTGGTCCTAGTGGGAAGGGCCTCTCACCAGCCTAGGATGGAAAAGGGAGCTCCTGACTCTAGTCTCAGTACCTGTCTGCCCCAGTGGCTCAGCCCTTACTAGTTATACCAGCTAATATTCACTGGGAGTGAATTCTGCATCAGATGCTCTGCAACACCTTGCATGCACGATCAGATACAGACCTCACAATGGCCTTACGAGGTGGGCACTTGAACCCTGTGTACAGATGAAAGCAGACACAGAATGAGTAACATACCAGGCCCTAAAGCTAGTTTGTGGTGAAGGTGGGAGTCCCATTTGGTCTATACTAGTCCTGAGCCTGTCCTGGACTTGTGCTTCCAAGGGCTGGAGAGTGGATAGCCTTGCCCTACAGCCCCTCGGGGCTGATATGGGAGCCCATGTGCAGTGGGAATGGGTTTGCTGCTGACATCTGTTCCTCTTACTCCGTGCCAGTGACTCCTCTGTGTGCCGTCAACCCCTAGCAAGCTGGGAGAAGGCAGCCAGGAGGGAGTTTTCCCCACCCCCACCAACTTTTGGTGTCTTTAGAGCTTTTTTATCTCCTGTGCCTCCACATGCTCAGGCATGGTCCGCAGCCCTGACTGTGACTCCCAGGGTCAGGACTGAGTGAGGGAGAAAGCTCAAGGTCAAGGCTGAAGTAGAGAATAGGTCAAGGTCAGGATCAGAGTTAGAAGGGGATCATTGGTAGGGCTGGGTGCCCAGGGTCAGGGCTAGAGACCAGGCAGTGACCTGGGGCCCTGCCATGTGATAGAGCTGAAGGCCAGATGGAGGGAACACTGTGTGTGTGGACAGGGGAGAGGGGGCTGGACAGCACAGAGGCCTTCAGGCTGAGCTGTGGCTGTTGGATGCTGCATGAGCTCCCCACTAGCCCCCACCCCCTGCAACCCAGCATCCATACAGTGCTTTCTGCTGTGACCAGCAGAGCATCGATTCTCGTTCTTCTCAGGGCCTGGAGAGATAAGTGCTGATGCCTTCAGTCTGAGGCGTTTCGTCTCAGACCTGGAAACTCCCTGACAGGGCAGGGATGGGCCCCGCTGCAGCCTCTACCCTGCCAAAGAGACTTATGGCCCTGGTTCCTCAAATCGGGGTACACTTCTTGCTTAGAAGTCAAGGATGGGGGAGGGGAGTCTTGAGGTCCCTGGCCAACCTGGAGTTGGGGAAGTTACCCCCAGAGGGGTTATAGGGGGCAGGCAGAGCCAGCCCTAATACACACATTGCTCTTCATCTGCAGAGGAACAGCTGCCCCCTGGGTTCCCTTCCATCGACATGGGGCCCCAGCTGAAGGTGGTGGAGAAGGCACGAACAGCCACCATGCTATGCGCCGCAGGTGGAAATCCAGACCCTGAGATTTCTTGGTTCAAGGACTTTCTTCCTGTAGACCCCGCCACGAGCAACGGCCGCATCAAGCAGCTGCGTTCAGGTGAGCAGAGGGCAGGGGTCAAGTGACCATTCAGACCTCAGAACAGGCCTCTTGCCAGATCCCAGCACAGCCTACGCCCTTGGGCCTGGGCGCCTCCAGGGCTGAGCGGAGGGGACCTAGTAGGGTGGGCTGGGTCTTACTGCAAGTGTGCCTGGCCCAGGGAAGAGAGCTCATGGTTGGCTGTGCCTTTACCTTCTTGGGATTGTCAGACTCCAGACCTTGGGCCAGTTCTGCCCCTCACAACACATGTGACGTGCCAATGTGGTGGACTTTTCACGGGTGCTCTATGGATGTTCACCCTCCTCCTCCCCTGTAGCCTGGCCTGAGACAGGGCCTGGATGATGCTTCTCTTTGCTTCCCCAGATGGCAGGGCTTAGCTGGGAAAAGAGGCCAAAGGTGCCTGATTCATCAGGCCTCAAAAGGCTGGACCTCAGGGGCCTGTAACTAAGGGGACTTGCTGTTGTCCCTCGACTACCAGAGCCACCTGTCTCCTCTGGATGTCTCTGTTGAGCCAGCTCGGAGCCCTGGGAGCAAGGATGCCATCGTGCAGGAAGGAGGTGTCGCCCCATTGATCGATCTGCCTGTGAGGCTCCCGCCAGGATAATTGATTCAGTTTTTGTGGGAACAGAGCAGGCGGGAAAAGAGGCTCAGAATCAGCTTGGCTGCATTCTGCATCTGCTGCCAGCACAGCCTGGACCAATAGTCTTTGCTTCAGAAGCTCTCCTGCTAGCTATGGGATGGTGGGCCTCGGGCAGGATGGCCAGTGCCGGCCAGAGCCCCTGCTGCCTGTCAGCTGTGATGTCAATGCTGAAAAGGAAGACATGACTCTTGCCCCTTTTAGGGGCCTGCAGGCTTCAGAGGTGCCCTCCCACTCCCTGGGATACCAGCCCCTCCCCATCAATTCCCACCAGGCTCACAGCCCCTTGGTGACCTGCAGGAGGAGGGAGAGACAAGCTTCCCAGCAGGGCAAGATTCTGGCCCCAGCCACGGCCGCCTGAGACAGCCCACGAAGTGTTAGCTCATTTAATTTAATTAAAACTCAACAAGATGGAGGCAGCTGTAGCGCAGTTAATTAAAACAGCCATAATCAAGGCAGCAAACGGCCGGCAGTGTTTGTGGCCGCTGCCCAGCGCAGCACAGCGGCCAGCACGGTTCGGCTCCTCTGCGTTTTCTCACAGTTCCCCCAGGCAGGCTCCCCAAGCAACCAGACACTCCTCCCTGCAGGCCTGGGCCCCTCCACGGAACCACATGGACTTGTCTGGCAGCAGCTCTGGGAAGGCTCTCTCACACGTTGGTTCATCTAGCATTTATATAGTGCTTGGGGTGCCCGGCCCTGGGCCACCCCTTCCTTGCCTGTCACTCCACTGGATGCCACTCAGACCCCATCCTCCTTGTCCTCTTGGCAGCAGCAAACATTTCTCCCTCCTTCCCAACCACACTCCCATTTTCCCTAGCCTTCCAGGACTCTCTTGCGACTTCCCTCTTCCTAGCACCCCTTCCCTGCAGCAGCATCTTCCCTTCCACCAAGGAGCCTAGGAGCCCTACCCTTGCCCCATGGACACAGCCTTGCCCTGGAAGAGCTCACCCCTCCTAAAGCTCCAACTGCCATCTCCTCACCTACAACTCTAGCTTCAGTCTTTCCAGCCCAAACCTCTTACCTGAGCTCTGGATCCAAAAGTCAACCTGCCTTCTGGTCTCCCTGACCAGTGATGACCAGTGATGAGTGTGACCTTCCTGCCAGACAGCCATACCCTCTTTCCGTAAGTGGCACCCCCCAACCTAAGGAACATGGGTCTCAAGTTGGTTTGATTTGAGAGCTCTCAAATGTATCACCCTTGTGGCTCTCAAATTGGCCCCCTTCTCCCCTCCTACTGCGTCAGTCCTATCCTAGGCACCAGACACTGCTTTCCCTGCCTCCAGGCCCTCCCGAGAATCCATCGTCCTGCAGGTCAGGTTTGCTGCTCATATCCTTCCTGTGCTCTCACCACCTCAGTGGTGTCTCCTTGCCTACCTGGTCAAGTGACGCTCCCGAACAAGGCTTGGAGGGCCCTTCTTGGTCTTCACCTGCCCGTGTTTCATCGGGTCCTGGCTACACCACTTACCAGCTCTCTGGCGTTGGTCATTTAACTTTTTCGTGTGTTAGTTTTCTCATGTTTGAAAAGGAGTTACAGTAAGCAGTGAGTGAGTCAATAGCAGTCAAAACTTGAGTTGGTGGGCTGGCCTCTGGTAAGGGCTTCATGGAGCTCTTTCTCCTTTCTATGCCCTTGACCATCCTAACACAGAGCTGTGCTGACCTGTCCTTGGTCCTTGCCCACCTCCGGCCCTCTGCCCACCTTCCAGCTGCTCCACTTGAAAGCCTCCACCCTGCCCAGCCTCTGGCTGCTTCCTCAGACCTCACTTTGCTTTACATTGTCACCATCTGGCTCCAGTTCTGCTCAGCTAGGCCTTGCAGGGAGGACCTGGGTCTGATCACACTTGGTGAGCTCAGCTGTAGGACAGGTCTTCTCTGAGCCCTTGTCAAGTGAATGATTTCATGAACTTGACCTTTGGTACTTGTCCCTGTAGGCTAATATCTGCTCTAATGTTCACTCCTCTTCCTGCTTTCCCAGGTCCAAGGAAGACTTCCTTGTTTCTTTTTCTGCCACCTGGAAGTTGTGACCTCAGGGTCATGGGCCTAGGGTCCAGCTCCTGGGATGGAGCCAGAAGGCACCTAAGGGGCCTCTACCATCCCACCTTTGCAGTAATAATTGGGCTCTCTCCCCTCCCTGCCTGACCTGGCCTGGGATCGTTGGCCTCAGTTGCTGCTGGCCTTATCCCATTACCATTTAGAAGCGTGCTGAGGCTATTCCGTGCACATTTTTCAGGGACAACCCTTCATGGAGTGGACTCAGGCCCGTGAGCACTCAGCTGTTTACAGGGACCTTCACGGTTTACGCATCACCGACAGTTTACAACAGAGCTTTCCCCCCTTTTGTTGCAGCTGATTCTCTTGCAGCTCTGTGAAGTAGGACAGACCGTAATTACCGTGCCCACTTCACAGCTGATTTAAGGGAGTCACTTGGGGTCACGCATCAAGACTTGTCCTAGGAGCTCCCCTGTGAGATCACCCCAGGACCTATTATCACAATAGCAAACCTGGGGCCCTGAGGAGCAACTGGACCCTGCTGGGGCTTCAGTGCTGCACATTCCCAGATTCTCCAGACCCCAGGCCCCCACTGACCAGTACCCAGAAGTCTTCCACCATCTGCGACCTGAGCCACAGCACATCTAACCAGGGCATGACCCCTCTCCCCCAAGCAGGAGCTGGGCAGGAGGTAGCTGACAGCATGCACTGCCTAGATGTGAGCTCTGCTCAGCAGGCCTTTTCTTCTCTGTAGTGACATGACATGCTACCAAAACCGCCTCCTGGAGAATTGGAACTTGAGACTGGGGTAGGCCCAGGAGGAACAGGAGCAAGCTTATAGAGTGGAAATGGAGTTGTGAGCAGGGGCTTGGAGCCTCTGCTGGGTCCTGAGAGGAGCTGTTGGCCTGCAGGCTGTGCCGAGCCTGGACAGGGCTTGAGGGGATTCCCGCACTCCTGCTGTGGCCTGAACATACGAGCTGCCATCCTTTGTCGTAGAGGACAGCCTAACTCACTGAGTCCATGTGCTCATCCAGAGAGCAGTCTCTTCCCCACCCCCAGCACCCTGAGGCAAAACCTGAGGGTCTTAAGAAGAGATGCAGCCTCTGGCTGCAGAGAAGGCTCGCGGGTGGGACACAGAGGGCTTGCAGCCCCTCACCCTGCTGGCTGGCCCCAGCTCTGGCTGGAAGAACCTGTCCCCACCCCACTCTGCTTCACCATCTGCGGGGCCTGCCAGGAGGGCACACTGCCAGTGCATGCTCACAATTTCCCTTTGGCCCAGAGTTCCCTGGCACCTCTCGGGCACGAGTACACCCCTAGGGATGCTGACTCCTGGGCCCCTTCAGTCCCTCACACCCGTCTTGTGAAATGGAAAAGGCAGATTCTCTGTTTGGTGGGGAAATTACTGTTAGGTTCTTTCGGAACAGGTTAGGTTCTGGAAGAGCTGAGGCCAGGAGTGAGGGGTGCCAGTCCTGGACCACATCCACTACTCCCACCCCCCACCAAGCCCTGGCTTGGATGACAGAAGATCAGCATTGTCAACTTTTTGGTCTCAGGACCTCTGCTTGTAAATATCAGAGAACTTCAAAGAGCTCTTGTTTGTGTGGGTTCTTTTTTTTTTTTTTTCCTTTTTTTTGAGATGGAGTTGTGCTCTTATTGCCCAGGCAGTGGTGCAATCTCGACTCCCCGCAACCTCTGCCTCCCAGATTCAAGCGATTCTCCTGCCTCAGCCTCCTGAGTAGCTGGGATTACAGGCATGAGTCACCACAACTGGGTAATTTTGTATTTTTAGTAGAGACGGGGTTTCTCCACTTTGATCAGGCTGGTCTTGAACTCCCGACCTTAGGTGATCCGTCCGTCTCAGCCTCCCAAAGTGCTGGGATTACAGGGGTGAGCCTCCGTACCCAGCTGTTGTGTGGGTTATTTCTATTGATGTTTACCATATTAGGTATTAAGATTGAGATTATTTTAAAATATTTATTAATCCATTTTAAAATAATAAAACCCCATGATATATTAGCATAAATAACATTTTTAAGGGAAAATAATTATATTTTTTAAAACAAAAAAATTTACCGAGAGGGACAACATTGTTTTACCCTTATTACGAATCTCTTTGATTTGGGGCTTAGTAGAAGGCAGCTGGATTTCGTAGCCACTTGTGTGTTAGGTCAATTGTGATGGCACATGTCATTAGCTTCTGAAAAGCTCTATGTTCATGAGAGAAAGTGCATAAAGCAAATAATTTCTTAGTATTATGAAAACAGTTTTGACCTTGTGGACCTCCCAAAAGGGTCTCTTGGAAAGAGAGAATCACTGTGTGGATTCTTCCCACATAACCCTCACTCCCAGGTCCCAGCCTTTGCCCACTCCCCTGCTTCTGCATCGGCAGGACTGGCAGCCTCATCCTGTGGGCAGGCTGTGAGTTAGATGGACCTTGTCAAGTCCTTCTGCTTGACTTAGAAGCTGGTGTGACCTTGAGCTTTGGGTAGCTCCCTGAATGTCTCTCGGCCTCTGTTTTCTCATTTGAACTTATAGATGAAGAATTCCTCTAGGTGCTGTTGTCAAGTCCCCTGAAACAGGGATTGGCTTTGGTTTTTCTGCACACTTCCCAATCCCCAGATGTGGGCAGGAAGCGAGCAGCAGAGCAGGGTAGATACAGCTGGATCTGGGCCCATCTATGGGCTCCTCACTCCTCTGGGGGAGGCAGTGGTTGCACAGGGGGCTTGAGCCTCAGAGAAAGTACCTGTTGGGGATAAAACCTGCTCAGATTTCCTAATAGGCCTGGATATGGAGGGTGAGCGCCTGGCCCTCTGGGTTACCAACCCTCAGGGTTATGAGGTGCCAGACAGGCAAGGGTTGGGCACTGATCTCTGCCTCTCGCCAGCCAGGCCAAAGGGGGGAAGTTCAGTAGTCCCCCAGTTTTTAGCGGGGTTGAGTGGGCTTTCTGTGGACTCCGCCTCTGGGCTGTGAGTTTGCTGAGTCCTGCCGCCCTTTCCGCTGGGCTGGGCTGCGTGTTATGGGAGGCCCAGTGTGCTAGTAGCCCATGACAAGCCCTCCCTTTAGCCTCTGTCCTGTCTGCCTTAACACCAGGCTTTGTTTTGGTAAGTGCTTTGTTTTGGAATCTTACCCACCGGTGGGATTTGGGTGGCCCTGTGGGGTGGGGTTGCTACCTCTTTTCTTCACCTTCCCCTTCCATTGGCCCCAGCCAGTGTGGTCTGCAGGAGTCCTGACTCACCTCCCTGATTCTCGTCACCCCCAGCCCCTCCTCGTCCCCAGAGCAGAGCCAGTGACCTGGGACACAGCTTCACCCACACTGAGCCTGGCTCTGCCTGGTGCTTGCTCACACATCGTCCGCGTCGGCCTAACTCAGGCCTCAATTTCTCCATGTATTTAAGGTCTTTTCTTGTGTTTTATTTTACCTGATTTGGCTTTGTGTGGCTTTCCTTCCTTTTGTACTAATGCTTCTCTCTGATCTTATTTGCATTCAAATTACCTCGCCAGGTGGTTCACCAATCAGAGGTAAGAATGCTGTCCGTGCCTCTCGCCACACCACGCCTTGCCACTGCCGTCACCTCCACTCCATCCCGTCCAGTGTGTCACCTCCCCATCCCCATCCCCACCTCTTCAGCCTCCTCATCTCCAGCTCCAGCACCCCCAACACCACCGGCCACCACACACATCCACTCTCAGTCATTCCCTCCTGTGGACTCATCCATTGCAAGTCTGAATTGTGAAGATACTCGCCGAGCCCCGTCCTGGACGGCAAGCCCTGCTGCCCAGGCCTTCCAGGCCATCCCCACAGAAGGGACCCCATCAGCTCCTGCTGTGAAACTTAGCCTATCCCCAGACTTCCCTAGACAGAAAAGCCTCCTGTAAGGTTGAGGAGCATGACCAAGCCTTGCCTTTTCTCTTGACAGTCTCCTCTTTTGGGGGGACCTCAGTTATTACTTGACTTTCCCTTTAGTATCCTGGCTCTATACTGGAGTAGAATGAGGATCATCCCTTCAGCCTGGCAAGGATTAGGAGGAACGTTCACTTAAGACTTCCGTGTAGGTGCTGGGATGACAACAGGGAGGTAAACAGGCTCGTGCATAACTCTATCACCTGGCCTGTCAGCTCGGAGTCCCCTCCATGCAGCAGGGCCCTGCAGCCTAAGAGTTAAAAGCACAGATTGTGGACTCAGGAAGATCCGGGTTCAAGTCTCACCACCTGTGTGATCTTCAGAAACTCAGTTCATCTCTCAGAAGTGTGTTTCCTCTTTAAATTGGGGCATGGCCACCTGCCACACAGGGTCATGAGAATTAGAGGAGAGGAGGATGTGTAGGGTCGGGCGCAGAGCAGACACCTGTAAAATGGTGGCTTGTCTATTCACATCATTTTCTCCCCAGTTCTCTCAGTGTCTGTGGCCACATCTAGACCTTCAGAGCTCAAGACCAGGATGGTCTCAGGGAAGAGCAGCTGCCTTCCTGGGTGGTATCTTGCCCATCACCCTGAGGCTGGCTCTTGCTTCACCTGGCAGCCCCCCAATCCCTCTGCCCATCTGCTCAGCCTGTGCTGACTCTTTGCTGTCCCTGCTGCTGGGTCTTGGTGTTGGTTCCAGATTTGGGGGATTCTGTATGCAAATAGGCACCCGGTCTCTGTTAGGCCCCCTGACCACTCTCAGGCTCTTGTTGCAGAGGAACCTCCTGTTTTCTGGGTCAGAAATTCCACCCAGGCAACACTTTCTGCTTCAAGCCTGTGGTACCAGCCACCAGGTCTCCCCCACCCCACCCACACCCCCTGCCTCACTGAGGTGACCTTAGGGCAGCCTCGACCCCTCGGGCCTGAACCACACCTGCTTGAATGAACGTTTTCTGTAACAGTGTCCATCCATCCCATCAGCATGACCTGTTGGGTGCCCTTCAGGGCTGCTCTTGAAGGAGATGGTATTTGGCATGTGCACTGGGCCCTGGTGCTCCCTGGCACCTGGTGGGGAGGGCTGAGGCCAGCACCACAGAGGCAGGCTGGTCCTGCATCCTGCATTGGTGGCCTCCCCTCTTCCTTCACCTCCAGCTCCCAGCCCCCTGGGGGTCCCCAGCCCCTCCTGCTGCCCTGGGTTAGATGGTGGAAGAGGGATATCAGGCAGTGAGGGGGCTATAGGTCAGACCCAGGGTGGTACCTCTTTGGACCCCAGCTGTGAGAGCATGACTTGGAACTCTTCCTCTGGCTCCTGTCCAGTCCAGGCAAGGGGGGCCCGGCAGCTTCTGTCCGTGTCCTGTGTGGGTGTGATTGTCCATCAACCTGGGCCCTGGGAAGGTGGGGGCTGTCAGGTCAGGCTGGCTGTTCTGTGCAGGAGGTGGTTTTGTCAGACTGTGTCCTGTGGGGGTTCTTAACTGTTGGGCCGTCCTGTGTGGGTGTAATTGTCTGTTGGATTGTTCTAGGGAGGGGTGTGCTGCCTGTGCCCGGCGGTGTTTCTGTCACAGACAGCTTGCCCAGTGTGCTTTCACAAGCAGTTTTTTCAAGTGTTTATTGATGGGGCCAGGGGATGGCCAAGTCGAGTGGGTCCGCCCCCACCCTGCCGCTCTGCCTTGGCCTCCCCCGCCGGGACCTGTCAGAACTGGCCTCAAGCCCAAGATTCCTCCACCCTTTCTGAGGGTCCTTTTGCTACCCACCCCAACCCTGGCTCCTGTCTGTCCGTCTGCGGCCAGAGCAGCCCCTCAGGGCACTGGCCCGAGTGGGAGCTCCAACCTCCATTAGCCTCCTGAATTATGCAGGAGCCGTGGTGGGTCGAAGCACTTTAGCAGGACCAGGCTGAGGAGAGGAGCCGGAATGGGTGGGGCTGGTGGGGAGGGGGTGGAGTAGGAGGGGAAGATGGTGCTGGGAGCAGAGGCTGCTGGGCATCAGGCCCCCAGGGCAAGCCCATTCTTTCCTGGTGGGCGGCAAATTCTCAAGCTCCAGCCCAGTGAGGGCATAGTGTGCTTGTGAATCCCAGGCCTGCCATTCTGCAGGCTGCTCCCACACCTGGCTCTGACTGGCCTAGCTGGGCTGCGGGGCCGGGAACACTAACGGGGATGTTGATTGGGAAACAGGCTTCAGTACTGGCAAGAGTGTGGTGGAAACTGAGTGGAGCTGGGGGTTGGAGTACAGTCCCTGGCAGAGCAAAGACGGGTCTTGCTGGACTGTGGGGAGCATGAGATTGTGCTCCAAAACACAACCCTTGGTTCTAGCCAGGAGGCCACTGGGCTCATCAGGGAGAGCTTCCTGGAAGCAGCAGGGGTGCCAGGGTGTGGCCTGGATGAGCTTCGACATCTGGTCAACATCAGCCACAGACGCTGTCGAGACCTCTCACCGTGTTCCAGGCCACACTCGACATGGGCCCTACCTGACCTCTTGCTTCGTGTCCCCACAGGTGCCTTGCAGATAGAGAGCAGTGAGGAATCCGACCAAGGCAAGTACGAGTGTGTGGCGACCAACTCGGCAGGCACACGTTACTCAGCCCCTGCGAACCTGTATGTACGAGGTAAGGACTCAGGCAGTGCCTGGCCCCTGTCACCGCGGAGCTGTGCTGCACCTGCCAGGCTCTCTGCCCAGAGCCCTTGGTGCAGACACACAAGGGACTGCCACGGGCCCATTCTCTTCTTCCTGCTTCTTTCTGCAGCAGCAATAGCAACAGCAGCAGCAGCTCCCACTGGGCAGGCTCCCGGCATCTGCCACTACTTTGCCTTCCTTCCCTGCAGGCCCACGGGGAAGCAGCCACTCTGGGGAGCATTTGTATCTCTTGTAGGTCCTGCCGCATGGGCCCAGAGCCTCATGGGAGTTTGGAGCCATCCAGGCAGACTTCTTGGTGTATGTGCATGTGTGTGTGCACACACAGGCACACTTATCTGTGTGTAAATGCATGCATACCTGGCCTGGCTTTCCTTCAGTACATCCTCCTGCCTGCCGCAGCGCAGTGGGCTCCAGAACCACCGTGGCTCTGGGCTTTGGGGTAGTCAAGCCTCAGGAATGGACCAGGCCAGGTGAGCCTGTCCTCTGGCCAGGTCTGCCTGGGGCCTTCCTGGAGGAACCCTTGTGTTCAGCTGTGAGCCCCTATGGTTATGTTGCCTCGGGTGAGCACCTGGTGTGTTCCAGGTGTTCATTGCTGGAAGCGAGTGGACAGTGTGCTTTCCGGAAGTCCAAGTTCCCAGCAGAGAGGAGCCCGGGGACTGTTTTGGGGTTTCCAGTCTCTGCTATGTTCACAGCCTAAGGGTGACTAAAGCTGGCCACCTTACCCTTTCCTGAGAACACACTGGGTCTGGTATACATGTGCCCAGGAGGGGCCCTGAAAGCCCCTTCTACCCTCACACTGTCCCCTTACCTAGCCCTCCTGCACAGATGGATGTCATTAAAAGTTAAAACTGTTGGCCGGGTGTGGTGGCTCATGCCTGTAATCCCAGCACTTTGGGAGGCTGAGGCAGGCGGATCACGAGGTCAGAAGATCGAGACCATCCTGGCCAACGTGGTGAAACCCCGTCTCTACTAAAAATACAACAATTAGCTGGGCGTGGTGGCGGGTGCCTGTAATCCCAGCTACTCAGGAGGCTGAGGCAGGAAAATCACTTGAACCAGAGGTTGCAGTGAGCCGAGATTACGCCACTGCACTCCAGCTTGGCCACAGAGAGAGACTCCATCTCAAAAAAAAAAAAAAAAGTTAAACTGTCTCCACCCAAGGGATCTGTGAAGGAAACTGGATATGGCTCCTTGCAGTGATGATTCCATCATGCCAAGTGCTTAGCACAGCCTCCTGAGGGATGTCGTCTGACTCTCCACCCAGTGGACTCAGCGGGTGATGGCAGTGGCCTGTCCCACTCTTTGGGGCCATGTGGTCAGACTTGCTTACTCAGAGCAGAGAGAATTAGGCTGTCAACCAAAATACACTTATCAAGGGATTGCTGTCTGTCATGGAGAGGGTGTTTCTGGAGAGGCCACAGGCTGCCAACCCATTTGGTAGCCAGTTGAGCTGCAGAGGAGCTATTCGTGGTGGGCAAATTGTGCTTCAGAGACTATTAAAAGTGCTTCATGGGAGTTGGGGGCATGGGATGGGAGGTCCCCTAGCTTACTGTCAGGTGTCTTGCTCGTCAAGGCTCAGGCCTCAGGTCAGCTCCTCTGTCTTCAGGAACAGGAGCCCAAAAACTTCCCAAATGGCCTAGAGGTGTAGAGTTGTAAGCGGCCCAGCCTTCGCCCCACCCTGCCCCAGGCAGAGTGTCTGGCAGGCATGGGGGCTGGCCAGTCTGCTCCAGCAGAGGAGCAGCTGGAATGACTCTTCTCAAAGGTCTGCCTCCTCCCACCCTGACTATCCCAAATGCTGCGCTCTCTAGAGCTCTGTTCCCAAGACTAGGGTTGAGACAGTGGCAGTTCCAGGCCTCAGCAAGAAAGCCTTTTGTCTGTATCAGGGAGAAGGGAGGCCCAGTAGAGCCACTGTAAACCTAAGCCAGCTGCAAGGGCATGGCCTGTGGGCACATTTCCTAGGGCACAGCTACAGGAGGCAATGCTGAGGCAGGAGAAGGCCCAGAGGTGGATGGACACCCCCTCCCCCAACATTGTCCTCTTGGCTAGCCAGCATTCTCGGAAGTCACTGTTACACTGGCCCCAGCCCTGGAGGCAGAGCAGTGGGTCTCTTTGGAGATCGACTGAGCTTAGCTGCTGTAGTTGGCAGCTCAGTCACTGCCCAGGGAGCTTTTATGTGCAGTCCCTTGGAGCATCGCTGTCTGTGGAGCTCCCTGTTGACACATGGTAGACTCAGGCAGGGCCCTGACTGGCTCCTGCCATGGCCCATCCCCTACCCCTACCAGCTCTTCCTGAATCTACCCTTCTGGCTCCATCCCCACATGCCTTTTGGTAGGAAATACGGGGGCTCCTTTAGTTCCAGCACCACTTGCCAGGGACTCTAAAACAGCCAAGCCTGACTTCTGTTGTCTCTCTCACACACACATACAACGTTCCTGTGGGCCCTGATGTCTCAGGACCAGTTCTAAGCTCTGTCCCTAGGACCTGCCTCATCTAGACCCTAACTGAATCTATAGCCACTGTGCTTTGCCAAGAGCAACCTGTCTCATAGGCCCAGGATAGGCCCTCCTGTCCTGACAACAGGACTTCCGCACACCTGAAAGGCCCTGCTCCCTGAGTCCCTGGCCTCTGGTGCCCCCACCACTCCTCATCTCATGCCTGGCAAAACCCCTGCCTTCTGCCCTCAGCAGTACTAGGGGCCCTTCAGCCCCAGGGCCTGGGCACAGCCTGTACCAGGCTGACCACGAGCTCTGCCTCCTGAGCCCTGCTTGCGAGTGGATGGCTGTGGAGGAACCCCCAGTGCTGGCCTGCACCCTGTCCATCTCCCACAGAGAGGCTTCGAGGTTTCCTCCCATAGCAGGCTCCTGAGCCTCGGTTGGGTTGGTGTGGGCTCTAGCCCTGAGTTTCTCAGCCGCAGCACTGTTGACATTTTGGTCTGGATGATTCTTAGTTGTGAGGAGCCATCCTGTACATTGGAGGGTGTTTAGCAGCATCTCTTGCTCACTAGATGCCAGTAGCACCCCTCAGTCAAAACAAACGTTGCCACATGTCACCTGGAGGAAATTACTGACGGCTTCCTACTGCCATTGTCTCTCTTGTGTGTCCACTGGCCGCCAGTCTTCGTCTCCTCATCAGACTTGGCTTCGGTGTCTCCCTCACATCTCCCTTCTGTCCCCCAAATTCTCAGGGCTCCCAGTGTCTCTCTGAGGCCACGCGGCTGCTACATTTAATGGGACAGTACATGTGAAGCACCCGGCACATTGCCAGGCACAGAGGAATCACTTGCTAGTCAGTAGCCTCTACGGCTGTCCGGATAGCACCGTGGGGGGATGTGTCATCCAGTTACATCTGACTTTGTTCACAGTTGTCCACAGCTCCGCCCACAGTCTAGCAGGCCCAGGCATGCTGGGTGGGCCAGCGCCTTTCTCCGTCACCACCTGACTCTCCCTGAGTGACTCATTCTCTCCATCCATCTACAGCTCTCTGGGTGTACAGCTGCTGGGGCCAGGGTGGAGCCCTGCCCTCCTCAGAGCCTGGCCTACCTGTGCCAGGACTACCAGCTTTCCCCCTTCTCTCCAGGGACCTGGCTGCAGGGCCACAGCTGTCTAAAACAGGGACAGTGCCTTTCTCCCCACAGGTGCCCAGACGTGCTCCTCACACTGGTGGCGTGTGTGGGGGTGGTTTCTGGTGGCTCGTGTACCTTGGCAAGTTTGTGGGCTGGGTGGGCCTTGACCCCAGAGCCCAGTCCATAGGGTCTGAGCTGTGGGGTGCGTGTGAGGCATGGGGGCCTGCCTGTGCCCCATTTCCACCTGCCCCGGCCCCACCCTCGGCCTCTCTGGCACCTGCTGGCGGGCCTCAGCTCTGTCCACCATGTCCTCCATGAGTCCTGAGTCTTTTGTGAGCGATGTGGTTCGTGTGCACCTGTGTGCATGTGTGTGTGCGAGGGGGCACAGGAGTCTCGTCTCGTCTCCGTGCTGTGTGGGCAGATGAAGGTTGGCCTGTTTTTACTCTCTCTGTGTTTCTCCTTGTCTTTTTTTTATTCCCTCCTCATCTTCATCGCACTCTGCCATCAACCCAAACTCTCATCTCTCAGATCAGCGAGAAGGTTGGTCCTTTTCACTTCTTATCCATCTACAGCTCGCCCGTCGATGGGACGCGCCTGTCAGTAGGGCCCAGTGGGCTCGGTCAGCTCCCTCAGGCTCGCTGCGCCGTGCCTGCCTGCCAGTCTCTTGTTTGGGCTGGCGGGCAGGCAGGACCAGGGGTGGGTGGGCAGGCCCCTGACCTGCATGTTCCTGCTGCTTGGGTCCCTGGTGCACCACGTATCTGCATGTCCCCTTAGCCTGGTTCCCCTGCCAGGGTGGTGGGGTGGGCATGCTGCATGGCATGAAACTGCACCCCACCTTTGCACCCAGGCCAGGCCAGCTGTCTGATCCAGGTGGTGCTCAGGAATGGTTGTGGGGGGCTGTGGTCAGAGAGAGGTGTAAGAGCTGTAGCGCTTTATGTGCACCTGTAGGACCTTTCACCGCCCTCCTCCCCCAGAGACCCAGGCTCAGCCCAAACCCCTCCTCGCCTAGAGACCCAGGCTCAGCCCAAACCCCTCCTCGCCTAGAGACCCAGGCTCAGCCCAAACGCCTCCTCGCCTAGAGACCCAGTCTCAGCCCAAACCACTGGGACAGTAAGGCAAGAGGCTAGAGTAGGCTGTCCTCCCAATATCCTGCAGCACAGGGCAAAAGTCCTGCAGTGTATACCCTGTCCTTGAGGCCCTCAGGTCCCCCACCAGGGCTCAATGGGGTAGCCAGCCCTGGTCTGCCTCAGGGAGCTTGGTGTCCATGGCACAGGGTGAGTAGCGTCATCTTGGCACACTGAGGAAGTCTCCCATAAGGTTGTCTTTTCCTTCTCCAGCCGGATCCAAATTAAGATCCTCCTACCTGCCCCAGGCCCCTCTGCCCAAGTTTCCCAGCTAGCTCCCGTGTCTGTCTGAGGGTGGAATTTATTTAGCCCACCAGCCAGCTAACTGACATTCCTTAGCCTGGTGCTTTGCATTCGGACTCAAGTCGCTTCTACCTGGAGTGACTGAACAGTCAACTGCAACTTAGGAAGATCCATATGGGAGCCTGGAAGTGGCCCTGAGTCAGCCACAAGTTCGGAAGGGTTTCCTGGAGACTGTCCTTGAGCCCATTCCAGAGCAGGCCTGTTTGAGGCTTGGTTTTCAGCCCCCCCCTTGGAGCCAGACCCCCACCCATGATGCTGGGGTTGGCAGCCGCGGCTAGTGGTCATTCATGTATCACTTGATCTGTGTGGTCAGAGGAGACTCACCTGTTCACTGGGTTTTGGGGGTTCAGGACAGAAATGTAGGACAGGCTGAGCCTCAGGGAACAGACCCAGGCCATCCCGGTTCCCTCTGCCACATCCTCCGTGGCTCGAGTTTCCTCTGTGAGGGTGAGGGAGCCAGTCGAGAGGAGGGCTGTAGCCTTGGCTCAGATGTCAGCTCTGAGCATCCATCCATATGCACTCCTGAGTGCTGGGGCATTTCTGTTACACCGTTTTGCTGACCGGGCAGATCTGCCAGCGCATTCAGAAAACAGTCATCATCAGAGATAACCCAGCCCACAGTGGCTCCTTCCATGCCCCCTCCTCTACCCTCCTGGTACCTCATCCCCTCCCTTTCCCCATCCCACCCCTACCCTACCCCATGGTCCCGCCAAAAATAAGCACATGCACAAATATTTAGCGGAAAGGCAGAAATGAGTTTCTAAATATTCCAGGGGGATTTGCCGGGCTAGTAATTTGTTTGGTGCTGATAATTGCATCTTACATTTTTCCAGCTTTACTTAAAACTGTGTGCCGGGTATGCCGGCATTTAATTACTGCTCTGCGGCAGCCACAAGGTTATTTATTAAAGAGTTATTTTATCTTGATACAGTGGATCCTGCCCCTCATCCCCTCCTTAATGTGGCGTTATTTTCATCAGAGAAATTTCTCTGAGTGAATGCAGATTGCGGGGCTGCCTCCCCCTGCGATTAGGCTGTCACTCCACTGAATGCTGATGCCTCTGGGCGCCGCACCGCCCTATTATAGGGGGTTGTCAGCGCAAATAATTAGACTTAAAAGTTACAGCTGAAATATAATCCAGAAATGGCAGGGCCCTGTTTTGGAAATTGTCTATAATATGTCAGCACTAAGGATGCACAGGGAACGGTAATAGACCGGCATTGTTGGAGCCCAAGATTAGACCCTAAGTGCATTTTTCCCAGCTCCAGCTTTTCCTTCCCTGCTGTTGCTTCTGTCAATAGACTGTCCAGGGTGAGGCCTGCTCCTTTTTGGAGGCCTTGTGCCTGCAGCAGTGGGAGGAGGATGGTAGGGGCTGCTGCATGAGATGCCAGCCACTCCAGCCTGTTGGCGTGGGGGTGGCTGTCTGGGCAGGTCTAGGATGCAGGTCCCTGTTGGCACTTGGGATACAAGGAGGTTCTCCCTTGCCTGTTTCCCCCACCCTTCCGCTGTAGACATACCCTGACCTCCCTCACATGGAAAATGTCTCAGTCGCAGTGAAGTGTCTGCGTGGCTGAAGCCCAGTGTCCTTGTGAGAGTGAAGGTGGTGCGCCCAGGAGCTTCTGGCCCTGAGGCCCTTGCTTGGTGTTGCAGATGACCCTAAAGGCCACTATTGACCTCTCACGCTTATCCCTAGCCCCTAGGGTTCTCCCTGCCACCTGCATCTAGGAGGGAAAAAATAAACACAACTCTTTTGTGTTCCTGAAGCGCCTCAATTTCCTGACAGCGGCAGGAGTTGGAGGCTTTAGAAGGTGTGGCTCAGGGCATTGGCCTGACCTCCAGGGCTGGTCCATGAGGTCTGCCTTTTGGCCTGAAGACCCTGTCCTCCAGGGACTATTTGGGGGTAAAGTCCAGTCAAGTTTCTAGGTTGGTGCCCAAGGTTTATTGGCCAAGGACCTACTTCCTTCTGCTGGGGCTCTTCGTCCTGGTATCCAGCGACCTGATTAGGCCCCATGATTCCACCACTGGCTGGGGTCAAGCCTGCAGTCATCACCTCTCCCTGGCACAGGCTGTCTAAACCCATCCTTATGCCCGCTGGAGCAGCGTCCTCTCCTGCCAGTGTCTGTTAATTCTGATGCTTCTCCCCAGAGCCTTCTGGGTTTTTTTTTCAGGCCTGTCAGCCAGGGCTCGGAAGGGTGACAGTTTTTCATCACACAGACCTACTTCTACTACGTATATAAACTTGGTCATGTGGCTTGGTTTTAAATCAGTTCCCTTGACTGTAATTGGCAGGTGATAGCATCTACAGCGTGGAAACCTGCACCTAGTAGGTGCTTAAGCATAGCGTCCCTTCCCATGAAGAGGAGGAGACGGGGCACCCACTGGCCGAGAGGACAGGAGAGATTTGGTTCATTAAGGCTGCTCCTCTGTGCTGCCCCCACCCTGCTTCCATGGCAGGCCTGGACTTGATCTGCAAACAGACCTGCCTGCCTGTGCCCATCCCTGAGGCCCATCTCCAGAGCAGAGGGAGGGCACACACCACCAGGCTGGGTGGTAGTCCTGGCTGAGCCTTCTGCCCTCACCTTGGACCATTTAGAGAGCATGCTCAGAGAATCCTTTGTTGCCATGAGACACTTGCCAGCCATGCCCCGGGATCCACCTGTTCTGCCACAAGAACTGTGTCTGTGACATGCTGTCATCGTTTAGGTAGAGACTCTTTGCACTAGAACAGATGACAGAAACCCACTTATACCAGCGTAAGCAAAACAAGGAACTCTTGTGTTACAAACCTGAAAAATGTAGTAGATTTGGTGTTGGGCAGGGCTAGATCCAGGTACTTAAACAGGTTGGCCAGGCATTTGTCTGTCTGTTTCTGGCTCTCCTCTCCTCTGTCGACATCTTTGTTCTCAAGCAGCTTTTCCTGTGTGTTGGGAGAAGCCGTCCCCACCTGCTCTAAGCTTAGCTACGTCAGTAGAGAGAGAAGGTTGCTTTTCTAATAGTTTCTGCAGAAGTCCAAAGGCTGTTTCTCCATAGTCAGATCTGGGTCACATGCCCCATGTACCAAGAATGGGGGTAGAAGTGGTTTCCCTAAAGACAATGGGAGTGCTGATTGATTTGAGGAGAAGGCAGAACCCTGAATGTCTACAAGACACTCTCATCCCCTAGGTGAACGTGGGGACACAGATCCAGCCCACCAGCACCTGTCAGGCCTGGCCTCCTCTGGGGCTGCCAGGGTTTGGGTTCTGTCTGGAGCACCAAAGTAAGGCAGGCTGTGGAAGGGGTTGAAGCAAGTGCTAAGTTAGGTAGGGTCTCGTAGGCTAGGCAGAGGTGTCACTGGGAGCCATGCTTGTTAAACAGGGAGTGGCATCAAATTTGTGCCAGCTGTTTCTGGAGAGCCGGTGAGCAGGAATTGGAGCGGGGGAAAACAAGGCAGGAGGACCAACGCAGAACCCATTTCAGCAACCCAGGGAAGGATGATGGTGACTTGGACTTTGGTAGTGGCAGTTGCTTCTGCATCTGGAGAGAAATACATGGATTCGAAAGATATGTTGGGCCACCCCGTTGACAGGACCTGGTGACTTGCTGAATGTCTGATCTCTGGGCCTCAGTTTTGACCCCTGTGTAGTGAGGTCAGACGTTGGACCGGGTGATCTCTGCAGTTGCTTCTAGCTCTGGTTCTGTGATTTGGGGCTGCGCGAGCAGCATAGTCTGGTGCTTGTAGTAGAGGTGCTCCTGATGTGGTGCTCTGGGGTCTTTGCATGCCTGGGGTCCCCAGCGAGGTTCCTCAGAGACCAGTGCTCTCAGCAGTGCTCTGGGGTACTGACTAGCCTGCTGCCTGCTGCCTCTGGCCCTGCATGTGAGAGTGCCTGTGTAGGGCACACCTTGGCCTCTGCTCACCAGCTGCATGGCCCATCTGCATGCCAGGCATGCCTGCCCACGGCTGGGTTTCGTCACCTTCCTTCCCTCTGCATGCTCCTGTGTCTGTGCCAAGCTTACAACTTCAGGGGGGTGGTTCTAGGCTGTACCCTGGACTGAGAAGCTCAGAACAGCTTCTGGCCAGGGGAGTCCAAGGCTGGAGGTCGTGGCCAGGCACAGCCACCCTCCCCTTGAGACCCTTGTCTGTTGGCGCAGGAAGCCGTCTGTTCGGCGCCCTCATCATGTTACTGCCATCGTCATGCCCATCCTGCCCGCGGACCACGTCCCTGGCCTGCCCTGACCCCTGCCCAGCCCTCCTCAGGGCAGCCCCTTTGCTTGGGTTCCCAGATTGTGCCCTGAGCATGGCTGAGACCTTGGCAGGTGGCGCCGCCACTTAACCTTATTTCTTCCCCTCAGGCTCTGGCCTGGAGGTGGAGGCAGTGACGCCACAGCAGGTGGCTGTGGCCCTCTGGACTGACCTTCTGCCCCGCCCAGCCATGCTCTGAGGACCCTCCACCCTAGGGCCTGCTTTCTCTCCCTGGTGCCCCAGCCAGGAGCAGGCAGAGATGGGCCCTGGAGGACAACCTGGGTTGTGGTCCTGACCAGGCCTGGACCTTGTACTGAGTCCCTGTGTGACCCTGGGCAGACAGGAGCTTCCTGACAGGCCTCTGCTTCCTAGGCTATAAAATGGGAGATTGGTTGCAAGATCTCTCATTGAGTAAGACATTGTGTTCCAGACAGCCCCTGAGTGTGGGGGCCACTTCTAGGCTGGAAGTGGGTGGGGTGGGAGTGGATGGTGAGCTGGGGTGCGGCGGTGCCACCCCTCCCGTCTCTGAGTGTGGGTTTGGCTCTGACCAGAGGGGCTACTTGGATGAGGGGCCCTTGCCCTTCCATGCAGCTGTGTGTTCTGCCCGGCCTGTGAGTGCCTCTCTCCCTCCTCCTGCAGTGCGCCGCGTGGCTCCTCGTTTCTCCATCCCACCCAGCAGCCAGGAGGTGATGCCAGGCGGCAGTGTGAACCTGACATGTGTGGCAGTGGGTGCGCCCATGCCCTACGTGAAGTGGATGATGGGAGTCGAGGAGCTCACCAAGGAGGATGAGATGCCAGTCGGCCGCAACGTCCTGGAGCTCAGCAATGTTGTGCGCTCCGCCAACTACACCTGTGTGGCTATCTCCTCACTGGGCATGATCGAGGCCACAGCCCAGGTCACAGTGAAAGGTAAGTGTGGCAGGTGCTGTGACCAGTACCCTCCCTGTCATCCGGGAGGTCCTGGTGGCGGGCGAATGTGAGCTGACTGCCATGGGCACAGGCATGGCTGAGGGATTCTTACCCTTTCCTGGGCGTCCCTGCCCTGGGGTCCTCCAGCCCTTAGAGGGAGGGAAGGAGGGATTTCCGTTGTTAGCCGGCTTAACGATAATAGTTAAGGCATATTGAGTTTCTCGGTGGCAGACAGCATGCTAGCAAGCACAGTTTCTTTTGTTTTTTTCTGTTTTACCCTGGGAGATAGGTGCTCTTATTATTTCCATTTTTCAGATGAGGGAACTGAGGTACAGAGAGAGTGTATCACTTGCCCAGGGTCACACAAAAATAAATGACAGAGCAGGAACTTAAACCCAGTGTGGTCTGAATCCATAACTCTCCCTCCTAACCACTATATAGTACCAGAACTTCAGGTGTAATAGCTTCCCAGCAAGAAGGATGTGGTAAAATAGTAGAGGAAGTGGGTTCTCTCTGTCCTGGGGACAGGCACACATATTATACATATGTTATATATATGTAACAGATTCTGGCCGGGCACGGTGGCCCATTCCTGTAATCCTAGCGCTTTGGAAAGCCAAGTTGGAAGGATTGCTTGAGCTCAGGAGTTTGAGACCAGCCCAGTTAACATAGTGAGACCCCATCTCTACAAAAAAAAATTCAAAGCTGTGCATGGTGGCACACACCTGTGGCCCAGCTACTTGGGAGGCTGAGACAGGAGGATTGCTTGAGCCCAGGAGGATGAGGCTGCAGTGATGCAGTAAGCCATGATCACACCACTGCATTCCAGCCTGAGTGACAGTGAGACCCTATGAAAAAAGAAAAGATTCCTTCCTGGTCTCCCTACTTCAATTGTTAACAGCCTCTGATCCATTATCTATTTTGCAACTTGAGTGATCATTAAAAAATGTAATCCAGGATCAAGTCACTTCTTTTTGGGAAAGGGAGAAACACCTTCCAGTGGCTTCCCGTTGGTTTAGGATACAGATCAGGATCCTCACTGTGGTCTCCCAGGGCCGCTGGCTTCCCACCCTGTCACATGCCAGCTGCCCAGACGCACGCTGCTTTCCGTCTGCCATGCTCCTTGTCCGGCCCCTTCTGTCACTGGCTCCATGTACCCCTCCAGGCCTCAGCTCGATGATGCTTTCCTTCCCTCATCACCCCATCCAAGGAGATTCCCTGGATCTTACTCCACCTCAGCACCCTGATTCTTGCTGTCCTTGCGCCTGCCAGAATCATGAGTACGATCGACTCATGTATTGATTCTCTCTCGTACTGAGATGTAAACTCCATGAGAGCAGGGATGTGACTATGTGGCATTGTAGCCCCAGCGCAGTGTCTGGCATTGAGCGGGTGCTTGTTAATTATTTGTTGAATGATTGTGGACTCAGGGCCTTCCCACTTCAATTTGAGCCAAGCCACAGGGTCTGTGGGGCCAGCAGCCCCATCACTCTGTCTAAAATTCTGGGCTAGTCCCTAAGGAAATATCTCCCCTTCCCCTGCCTATTACACATACTCTCCACCACGTGGGCTCAGGTGACCTGCAGAGGCAGATAGCTGCTACCCAGTCTGGGTGCCTTTCATCTACATGGGACTGCAGGGGTCACCTCACCTCCAGGTCTGTTTGTTAGATGAGTCTTGTGTACTGATGGGAGGGTCCAGTGAGTCCCACAGTTGATATGTGTACATACTAGATGACCCAAGGCCCGGGGGCACCTGGCCACCGTCGGCCACGTGTGGCTTCAGAGGTCACCATAAGCTTTTCTGGACATTTTTCAAGGTAGGCTGTGGGTATCAGCCACACTCAGGTGGCCCCACCAGGTATCCTGGATAATCCCCAAGTATAGGGTTGGTTCCTAAGGATCTTGACCTCGGGCAGCTTTGAGCCTTCCACTTTGTCTCCAGCTCTGCCGAAGCCTCCGATTGATCTTGTGGTGACAGAGACAACTGCCACCAGTGTCACCCTCACCTGGGACTCTGGGAACTCAGAGCCTATATCCTACTATGGCATCCAGTACCGCGCAGCGGGCACGGAGGGCCCCTTTCAGGAGGTGGATGGTGTGGCCACCACCCGCTACAGCATTGGCGGCCTCAGTCCTTTCTCGGAATATGCCTTCCGCGTGCTGGCGGTGAACAGCATCGGGCGAGGGCCGCCCAGCGAGGCAGTGCGGGCACGCACGGGAGAACAGGCGCCCTCCAGCCCACCGCGCCGCGTGCAGGCACGCATGCTGAGCGCCAGCACCATGCTGGTGCAGTGGGAGCCTCCTGAGGAGCCCAACGGCCTGGTACGAGGATACCGCGTCTACTATACTCCGGACTCCCGCCGCCCCCCGAGTGCCTGGCACAAGCACAACACCGACGCGGGGCTCCTCACCACCGTGGGCAGCCTGCTGCCTGGCATCACCTACAGCCTGCGCGTGCTTGCCTTCACCGCTGTGGGCGACGGCCCTCCCAGCCCCACCATCCAGGTCAAGACGCAGCAGGGAGGTAGGTGGGGGCACACTGGCTGGGCAGCCGACAGCAGAGAAGGGGAGGCTGAGGTTGTGGCGGCACCTCTCCCCTTCTCTTGGCTGTGAGGTTGGGGGCTGTTGGGAGGATCAAGGTGCCATATTCCATAGATGTGTGGTCAGTTGGGATGTAGGATAAGGGTGTGAGATTAGGGTCTGCCTTCCTCGGCCCCCTCCTCCCTGGGCGCTCCTGACCTCACGCAGATGAGGCTGACCTGCCTGGTGTGGGGTGTTGCAGTGCCTGCCCAGCCCGCGGACTTCCAGGCCGAGGTGGAGTCGGACACCAGGATCCAGCTCTCGTGGCTGCTGCCCCCTCAGGAGCGGATCATCATGTATGAGCTGGTGTACTGGGTGGCAGAGGATGAAGACCAACAGGTGTGCAGCGGGCAGAGAAGTGCTGAGGGGGTCTCCTGGTCCCTGAGGGTCTGCAATGGGCTTAACCCCAGGAGGGTGTTTTCTGGATTCTGTGGCTTGTGTGGGCACAGCCTGTAAGGTTTCTGCTGGAGGCTTGGTGGCGCATGCATGCCATGTGGCCTGCACAGCCTGTATGACTCTTTGCTGGGGGCAAAGTCCCCAGGGTCTGCCTTGAATTTCCTAGGCTCTGTGGCTCACATGACTGGCAGAGCCTTAAAGGTTCCCCAGAAGCCATGTGTCCCAGGTGGCTCCCATGGCCCATGTGGTCTGTGAGGCTCCTGTGGCATGGGCTAAGCCCTGAGTTGCTTGTGTGGTCCATGTGGCCTTATGGTGTGGAGCCAGTCCTGGAGCCATGGTGGGTCCAGAGGTGTCACATTGCAGCCCATGTTGGGAAAAACCTCTGAGTGACCTTTGAGCTCAGAGCTGTCAGTGAGTGCTCCCTGCTCTTCCAGCTGCAAAGGTGACTTCATTGCCTCCTCCTGCACTAGAGGGACCTGAGCCAAGGCACTCCTTCCAGTGGCTGCAGCTGGCTCAGATGTAAGGGGTGGGCGTCTTCACCCCACCATTGGAAACCGACACAGCACAGTCACATCCATCCTCCAAGTCCCTATTTCCCCACCCCTTCCATGTGTCCATCCTTTCCGTTCCCACCACACCTTCCCCGCCCAGAGCTGGGTCAAGTCTGCCAAACCGGACTCTGGCCTGGGCTCTGATCACACACACACACACCCCCTTCCCCCTCAACCAGGCTGGTCAGGTCTGCTAGCCAAACCGGACTCTGGCCTGGGCTCTGATCACACACACACACACACACACACCCACCCCACACACACACCACACACACACACACACCCCCCCCCCTCCCCCCCCAACCAGGCGGGTGGGTGATCAGGTCTGCTAGCCAAACCGGACTCTGGCCTGGGCTCTGATTTTGGGCCTCGGGAGAGGGCCAGGTAAGTGCCTCCCAATCTGTCCAGTCCAGGCAGCTGCTGCCCTCCCTGCTCCCTACCCAGCCTCCTGCCCCTCCTCCCGCCCATGCCCCACATGCTGCCCAGGTAAGTTTTGTGTCTGTGCCTCATCTCCATCCCCACTCTGTGCTGGTCACACTAGCTGATGGGCCATCCTCGGTGGGTCTGCTGCGTCCCAGACCTGCTTTGGTGGCTGTTTCTCCTCCCCATGGCCCCGCGTCTCATTTCCCCATCACCCACATTCCCTTCCTCATACCCCCAATAAAAGTTACCTGGGAGTCATGTGATCACCCTCAGCTGACTGCACTTGGGGACAGGTCTGAAAATGCGGCCATGTGGCCATGCAGGGGACTGTCTGCAAGGCTGTGTGTGTGATGACTCTGGTGGTGTGTGTTACTATATTCTGCGTGTGTGAGACTCCGATGCTGCAGCTGTGGGAGTGGCACTGCCCATGAGTGTGAGTGTGACCATACCTGACCAGCTGGCTGTGCAGCACGTGTGTATGTGTGTCGGTGGATCTTGGGCATGACCCTTGTCTTTGTGGGTGACTCTGTGGCCTGACCCTGTGACTGTGTTTGTGGGTCTCGGTAGCCCCCAGAGAGTAGACTGAGTGTGTGGGTGACTCTGTGGTTGCTGCTGGGTGGCCTGTGTGTGGTCACACAGCCACACTCAGCTGCTGTGTGAGACTCTGTGTGATAGGGTGTCACGGATGTGACTGTGGCTGGGTAGCATTGTGGAATTGAGATGGTGACCACATCTGATGTGGCCATGTGATGACCATAAGCATGGTGGTGTCTGAAGTGGTCCTTATGAAGTGGGACCATGTGCATGTACCAGTGATGTCACGAGGCTGTGTGTGACCTTGTGTTCATGGATTCATTCCAGAAGCACCTGCTGTGCTCCAGCTGGGGGCCAGGCCCAATGCACAGTACAGGGCTGGCAGCATGACCAGACACATGGCGTCTGCCCATGGGGATCCCGCATTCCAGCAGGGCAGACAGACATTGCACCTGTAATTACCCAAATGAGCTTTTTTATTTTATTTTTCAAGACAGAGTTTTGCTCTTGTCACCCAGGCTGGAGAACAATGGCATCATCTCGGCTCACTGCAACCTCTGCCTGCTGGGGTCAAGTGATGCTCCTGCGTTAGCCTCCCGAGTAGGTGGGATTGCAGGCGACCACTACCTCGCCTGGCTAATTTTTGTATTTTTAGTAAAGACAGTTTCACTATGTTGGCCAGGCTGGTCTCTAACTCCTGACCTCAGGTGATCCGCCCACCTCGGCCTCCGCAGAGCGCTCCCAAAGTGCCAGGATTACGGGCATGAGCCACCACACCTGACCTCCAAATGAGCTTTTAATGACATTTGTGTAAAGTAGGATGGAAGAGCGGGCGTGGTGGCTCACGCCTGTAATCCTGGCACGTTGGGAGTCCGAGGAGGGCAGATCATCTAAGCTCGGGAGTTCGATACCAGCCTGACCAACATAGAGAGGCTCCGTCTCTACTAAAAAATACAAAATTAGCTGGGCATGGTGCCACATGACTGTAATCCCAGCTACTCGGGAGGCTGAGGCAGGAGAATTGCTTGAACTGGGAGGGGGAGGTTGCAGTGAGCCGAGATTGCGCCATTGCACTCCCGCCTGGGCAGCAAGAGTGAAAATCCGTCTCAAAAAAAAAGGTAGGATGGAAGAGACAAGTTGGAGAGATGATGAAACCTCCTTTGATCTGAGGGGTCAAAAAGGGTTGCCTTGGGGAAGTGACACTTCCCCAAAGCCTGAAGGAAGAGTGGGAGCCAACTAGTAAATGAACAGGAGCAGGGAGCACACAGGCCTTGGGGAGAGTCTGCAGGCCTGAAGGCCCTCCAGCTGCAAGGCTCGTGGTTATGGTCACTGGGTAAGCAGCAGGCCAGTGTGGTTGCAGTAGCTGCCGGAGCTATGGCAGGGCCTTGGGGACACAGGGTAGGCAGGAGGGCTGACTCTGGCTGCTCTGTGAGAGTGGACAGGGCAGCCTGCGAGGAAGCAGAGACCAGTTAGGAGGCTTTGAAGCAGTCCGGGGAAAAGATGGTGGCCCAGGTGAGATGTTGGTGGTGGATCTGAGAACTGTCAGGGATGCTGACTGGTCAGACTCGGTGATGGGTTATGAATAGGGGCCCAGAGGGGAGGGAAATGGAGGTGAATCTTGTTTCTGGTGTGTTAACCTGGGAGGCGGGTGGTGCTGGCGCAGGATGGAAAATGGGGCAGAGGCAGGTGTGAAGACTGCAGCTGGTCTCAGACACCCAAGTTCAAGATGCCATGTGCCATCCACATGGCAGAGTTCAGCATGCTGTGGGAATCCAGGGCTGGGCCGGAGCTGAAGGACCCTGAGAAGAAAGACTGCAGATGAGAGGAAATCAGGGGAGGGGAGCAACTTGGAGATTGGAAGGAGAGAAAGTTTCAAGAAGTAGACAAGATGCTGCTGAGTGGTCAGGAGTACCTGTTGGACCAAGCAACATGGAGGAGTGGCCCTGGAGACGAAGCTTGGTGCATGGTAGGACGAAAGCTGGTGGGTGTTTCATGAGGCCTGTGTGGGTGCTGAGGATGTGGAGGCAGCAAGCCCAGACGTTGCCAGAAAGTGTAGCTCTGAACGAGGGGACCATTATGGCTAGAGAGGGCTGTGGGGCTGAGGGTGGGATTTTTCTTTCTTTTTTTTTTTTTTTTTTTTTTTTTTTTGAGACAAAGTACAAAGTGTCACTCCGTCTCCCAGGCTGGAGTACAATGGCACGATCTTGGCACATTGCAACCTCCGTCCGCCTCCCGGATTCAGGTGATTCTCCTGCCTCAGCCTCCCGAGTAGCTGAGATTGTAGGTGTGCCCACCACCATGCCCAGCTAATTTTTGTATTTTTAGTAGAGACGGGGTTTCACCATGTTGACCAGCCTAGGAATATGAACTTCTGACCTCAGGTGATCCATCTGCCTTGGCCTCTCAAAGTGCTGGGATTACAGGCGTGAGCCACCGCACCCGGGCTGAGATTTTTCTTTTAAGATGGGAAAATCTCAAGCATATTTAAATGCTATTGGAAACAGTCAGTAGGAAAAAAAGAAACCATGGAAAAGGGATAACTGGTGGAGCCTCGGGAGGTGGAGAGAAGGGGCACAGCATTGGTGGTGGGAGAGCTTAGCCTTGGACAGGGTGGCTCAACTCTCCATTCTCATGGGTGGAAAGGAGAGAATCACTGCAGATGCAAGTAGAGTGGGGGGTTGTAGCAAGAGAGGGAGAGAGCTGCTGTGAAAGTCCAGTCTTCTCTGCGGAGTGGGAGACAGAGTCATGTGCCAAGAGGAGGCAGGAAAAGGGAGCTGGAGGTCTGCGGAGCGTGGAGGAGGGGGACTGTGTTTTGTGTGAGGTGGCAGAGCGAGCCAGGCAGGAGGCAGAAATAGGTAGCATAAAGGGTCCTGGAGGATGAGGCCTCTGGGGACACGTGCATAGGACGCCAGCCTGCCCCAGTGCTGCTGTAGAGAAGGCGGGGGAGAGTTGGATTCATCTAGCGCTTGGCACAGGCCAGGAAGGAGCATGGAAAGATCAGGAGGTGAGGGACTATGCGATATTGGTGAGAGTGTGGTAGGTGGTGGACTGTGGAAGCTGAACATGGAGGGTAGGAAGGACAAGGTTGACAGACAGGCATCCCGAGGAGCTGGCGAGCAGGCGCAGTGCCCGGGACCTGGAGTGACTGAGCAAGGACAAGGGGGTAGGGTCTGCGAGGGGATGTTAGAGCCCGTGATTCTGGAGGGAGGGCCATCCCCAGTACTGGCAGCCTCCAGGGCATAACCACAGCTGTGTAGGGGAGGAGAAAGTCCTGGAGATGAGGGGCTCTGGGGCCAGTGGGTCAGGGGGCTGCTGAAGTCCTCATGGCAGGGGGTGGTGACAGAACTTGAAGAGGAAACCTGTGCATTTCAGCAGAGTCCTCGGTGGGCGTGGAGTCTGGACACATCACTGGACACAAGGAGACACATGTCTGCCTCCTAATTCCCAAGGAGGCTATTGAGTGAGGGCACCTCTGTTGGGTACTTTTTCTCCAAACCTCAGGGGCCATTGGCCTTCGTGTCCAGTCTCCAGTTGGTGATTACCTGTGGCACTGACAAAGAGACCATTTCCAGGCAGGTACAGGTGAAGGCTGCCTTATGCCAAAAGGGCCACTGTGGCCCCTCTTCCTCAGAAGGGCAGAACTGTGCGGCACAGTGGGCATGAAGCAGTTCTCCATATGTGACCTGTGTGTGTGGGTGGCGGTGGGATGGCCACGTGCTTGTGTGTATCTGATATCGTGTATGTTTTGTGTGAGGCAGCACATGTGTGGGAGAGACCCCGTGTGAGAGAACTCGAAGCTGTGTCAGAACTGGAAGTCATTGTGTGAGAGACTGTGTGTCAGATGCCGTGTGTGAGACACCAAGATGCTATGGGTGTGTGATACTCTGTGTATGTGTGAGTCTGTGTGAGAGACACTGATACTCCAAGTATATGTATGAGACACCCTGTGTGTGACTATGTGAGAGGCGTGTGTGAAGCACTGAGACTGTGAGGGACGCTGTGTGTGGAGAGGCACAGAGACTATGTGTGTGTGAGGCTGTGTGAGAGTCAGTGTGTGCGATACTGTGTGTGTATCACCGTGCGTGTGTGAGAGAGGGAGGGAGAGAGAGGGAGGCAGGTCAGAGGGAGTCAGGCGTCCTTGGCGAGAGTGGCAGCAGCCTGCCTGGAGGGACCCTGGGATGGCCATTTCAGCACCTGAGGGGTAGCCTGCCCGGGTGAGTCTCCAGTCCACTGTGACTCAGTCATTGTGCCTGTGATCCCCACCCTCCATCTGCTTGCTTCCCCCCCATTTGTCTTCCCCAGCCCCCTCCGCCCCTCCCCAGAAGGTGATGTGTGTGAGCACGGGCTCCACCACGGTCCGGGTAAGTTGGGTCCCGCCGCCTGCTGACAGCCGCAACGGCGTTATCACCCAGTACTCCGTGGCCTACGAGGCAGTGGACGGCGAGGACCGCAGGCGGCATGTGGTGGATGGCATCAGCCGCGAGCACTCCAGCTGGGACCTGGTGGGCCTGGAGAAGTGGACGGAGTATCGGGTGTGGGTGCGGGCACACACAGATGTGGGCCCCGGCCCCGAGAGCAGCCCGGTGCTGGTGCGCACCGATGAGGACGGTAGGCAGTGCCACCGGGGTGGGAGGGGAGGAGTCCTGCCTCAGACACCACCCACCAAGCACCCCAGGGCCTTCCTTTCCCTAACACAGGCCCAGGTCGACTCATCTTTCTGGTTCAGGCTTAATGGCCCAGAGTGGGGGGATGTCACTTATGGGATAACTTAGGCCCAAATCCTAGCCTTTGGGTCTGTCTCCAAAGGAGCTGAAGTCTTCACAGGCTAAGATGGGAGAAGCAGCCCCGTCTAAGATTTGAAAGGTCAAGATTGGGAAGATTGGTGTAAAAGATACTCAGAGTAGAATCAGCAAGACTCCGCGTTGGCCGGACATTGGCATGATTTGAGGCCTAGGAAGAGTCAGGACAGGTTGTGCTGACTGAGGGTGGTCAAAGACCTGGTGTCCCACCTCTACCTGTTCCCCCATGTCGACCCTACCCACCAAGTGACAGGCCTGGGCCAGAGGGGTGAGCAGGGCCAGTCCTGGGCTCTTACCTGCGGCGGGCAGAGGGAGCCTTCTTTGTGCCTCACCAGGGACAGATGATCTAAGGAACCTATATCAGGGCCTTTCCTGGGGAAGTGGGGTGCTGAGGCAGGACCCTCGAGTTCGCTGTGCCCACCTGTGCCAGGGTCGATACCTCCAGGCCTGACTTCCTTCTCTACCTGACCCCCAGTGCCCAGCGGGCCTCCGCGGAAGGTGGAGGTGGAGCCACTGAACTCTACAGCTGTGCATGTCTACTGGAAGCTGCCTGTCCCCAGCAAGCAGCATGGCCAGATCCGCGGCTACCAGGTCACCTACGTGCGGCTGGAGAATGGCGAGCCCCGTGGACTCCCCATCATCCAAGACGTCATGTTAGCCGAGGCCCAGGTGCAGCATTGGGTGGGGGTGGGGTGGCAGGGTGAGCACAGACCAGCATGCACAAGCTCCCATTTGGGGCCCAGATACCCTCTTCCCCTGCTTGCCCTCAGCAGTGCTGTGACTGCCTTTCCTTGGTTGTGAGACCCGAGATGCTTTGCAGCATCAGGGATTAGGCTGGGGTTTTTTTGGTGCGTGTGTGTGTGTGTGTGTGTGTGTGTGTGTGTGTGATGGAGCTTCGCTCTTGTCAGCTCTGGAGTGCTTCCTGGGTTCAAGCAATTCTCCTTCCTCAGCCTCCTGCGTAGCTGGGATTACAGGCGCCTGCCACCACGCCCGGCTAATTTTTGTACTTTTAGTAGATACAGGGTTTCACCATGTTGGCCAGGCTGGTCTCGAACTCCTGAACTCAAGTGATCCGTCTGCCTCAGTCTCCCAAAGTGCTGAGATTACAGATGTGAGCCACCCTGCCCCACCAGGCCGGGATTTTGAGATGTGCCTTTTCCCTAAACAGTGCTGGGCTGGCATCCACTCCTCCCACACAAAGGGTAGAGAGAGTGCTCCGGGGCTATCTTACCCCACTGGCGGCCACAGGTCTGTGGCTGCTGCCGAGCTCTGTGAGTAGCCAAGCACGGTGTTGCCCTGCTCCTGGCCTCACAGGGAATGGTTCAGCCCCTGATGTTCACCCTCAAGGGCTAGGCCTGCTGGCCAGCCTCACACCTTCCTCTGTGTGCGTCTGTCTTCCTGGGAGGATGGTCCTGCTCTGGAGCTTGGGGTGAGCTCCCTGGGGTATTCTGAACACTGGTTGCTATTCAGATGAAGAACTTGGAATGCTAGGAGGTTATGAGAGTGGTACGGAATTATTCAGCAAGTAGGTGGCTACACTTGGATAAGAAGCCATGTCTGTGGACCCCTAGGAAAGGGCTGCAGTTGCTATCATGAGCCCCCTCCCAAAAGACCCTGCTGGAGAGTCACAGCACCTGGTGTGGTGCTCTCAAGGTCTCCCCATCCAGGAGCAGGGCCTGGGAGGGACCCACACACCCATCCCCGTCCAGCCTCTTACCCCTGCCTGGGCGGAGAGCAGGGGTGCGTGTACCACTCGATGCTGTACACGCTGTGCAGAGGGGTGGGGTCACCCACACAGACAGGAGGCTCACCCTTCCAGCTGGGTTCAGCCATCTGAAGCAAAATTCTTTCTGCCCAAAGGGTGCTCTCTTCTGCCTCTTAGCCTACCCAGTGCTAAGGCATCCGGGTGGAGGAGGCGGGCATGTGCACCCACCTGCATTCCTGGGGCAGGCTGAGGGCTCCTGGTGGAGCCTCAGTGAACACACCTACCCAGAAACATCCCAGGAATGGGCTTCCCCCTCCTCTGTGAGGGGCCAGTGGAGTTCCAGAGAAGCCACTTCAAGTACCCCCTTCTGGTCCCAAGAGGTTCAGAAGGGAACTGGACCAGAGGCTCAGGGACGCTGAGACTAAAAGCCTCAGACATCCCATCGTGGGAGGTAACCCGAGTCTGGGCTCCCGGAGGACCCTGAAGATGGAGGCCTGCCCCGTAGCCCTCTCGGGACTGGGTCATTCTGTTCCTCGCCAGTGGGAGAGCAGATGGGGCCTGGTCCTGAGCCTGGCCACAGGGCCCAGCTGTCCCTGTGCTTCCATCAAGGGCACCACATTCTGTCCTTCACCCAACAGCACCATCTGCTCAGCTCAGGGTCCCCATCAGGCCTGAAAGAACTATGTGGTGCGTGTTCCCACCCCCACCCCGGAAGTGTGGAGCCAGACCCGTCTCCCTTTATGTCTGATACCATCTCCCTGCCTCCCTTTTTCCCCTCTCATGGCCTTCGTTTCTCTGTTCTTCTTGGAGTCTCTGTTTTTTGTCTTGCTCATTCTCTTCTCTCTTCTCCTTTCTTCCCTCCTCCCCCTGCCTTTCCTCTGACTCCTTCCCTTCATCTCTGCTTGATTTCATCCTCTGCCTTTCCCTTCTTTCTTTCTCTTCTTTCTTGCTCTGCCTCTAGCGTTGGGACAGCCCAGGTCTCCCCCCACGCAAGGAGATTGGAATTGAGGTGGGCCCAGCCACACCCTATAAAGTGGCCATGCACTAAGGACCTGTCTAGAGCCTCGTCTCATATTCTGTTCCATGCTTCTTGCAAGGATTTTCCAACAGAGTGTCCCAGGACAGGAGGAACTTAGGCCACCTAGCATGGAGGCCAGTGGACAGAGGCCAGACCGGCACTGTGGGGGTGCTTGGGCTGGAGGACCCAACCCTCCGGCTTGGAGACGTCCTGGACCATCTCCCTGTGATGTTTCATGGGGCCTCGGAATGGAGACCTCACAGTCCCTCCACCTGTCCATCTAGAATATCTACGTGCACCAAAGGCCCACAACACTGCCAGCCTCGAAACATTCCTTCCTACCTTGATTCTCAGACACCCTGAGGAAGGAACAGGTATAGGTGGTTTCCCGTGCCTGTGGGCTATAGCCCAGGCTCTGAGCTTGTCACTTGCAGCCTTCATAGTCTTGCTGACTGGCTTGCCCTTGGGCTCACCCTAGCCACGTGCCCTGTTCACCCCCAGCTCTTACTGTTGTGGGATGCTTCTCATGCCTGGGGTGATTGTATAATGTATGATTACATCTGGGATGCCTTGAGGGGTGGAACGAGACACTGAATAGTCATTCCATGGCAACAAGCACAGGCCAGGACTGTCCAAGGCAAACCAGGGCATACGGGCACCCCATTCGCCCCTCAGTGTCTTCCTTCCCCTCAGCCTGAGCTGTTGAACCCACCCTCCTTGTCTGGCAGCCTTTGCCTCCCAGGAAGCCCAAAATTGTCAAAGCATCTGTAGCTGCTTTGTGTTCTTAGGCCCCTCTGTCAGCAGGTCCTCTCCCTGTAGGCTGCCTGCCCTCGTAGTCTCTCTACCCTCCTCAGCCCAGCCCTGGCGCACACAGTTGGTGCTCAGTGAGGCAGGTATTCAAATCTTTGAACTGGGAGTTGTCCTGGGGTGCTACCCCCATGGGTACTTCGAGGCCCAAAAGTCCTCCCTCTGTCCTCCCTGGGCCAGGTCCCTTCCAGACCAAGGGCCCCTCCAGGTCAGAGTCCTTCACCATCCTGTCTCCCTTTCTCTCCCTCTCCCGCGGTCAGTGGCGGCCAGAGGAGTCCGAGGACTATGTAAGTAACAGGTGTGCGAACGCGGACAAGACATGGGTCAAGCTGGGCTCGTGGGACACTCCCCCTCTCCCTCCTTTCCTGCCAGCCTGCGCTGCCAAGATCCACGGGGCTCCAGCCACATCCGGAGAAAACTGACGTTCAGACACGAGCACTGAGCTGAGCAGCAATTGGCATTTCCTCTAATCCTTACTTCTTGCCTGTCGAGCAGCAATTTGAGGCCAGTGTTCATGATCGACCAGGGCCCGGCCCCTGCTCGGGCCAGACAGGGATGGAGTTAAATCCGATCCTGATCGTTAGGCCTTATTGATCCCTGAGTGAAAAATCACCTGCTTTAGGGCCCAGGCTGGGAGGGCGGTCTGGAGAGTCGGGTTCTGGCATTGGTGCATTCTGGAGCCCCAGCCCTGGGAGACCCTCCAGCTGGGGCAGACGGGGCCCATGAGGGGGTGGTGGCAGCTGCAGGGGCCCCACTCAAGGCCAGAGCTGGAGGGATACCAGGGTTGGTGACGGCTGTGTTCCCACTGCACGTTGGTCCCTGCCTGCTTCCCACTCTTCTCTCTGTGTGGTGTGGCTTGACCTCCCATGGTGTTTCTCCGCATGTCCAGAGATGATGCGTTTGCTGCAGATGGGTATATGGGCAGGGTCTGCCAAGGTGGGAGGACATTGCCCTGGCTGCTATCTCAGGCATCACTGGGAACAGACGTGGAAACCAGTTCCCCAGGTGTGGAGGTTTTCTTATTCTCCTGGCCCCCACCCCCCCGCCTTTCTCAAGAGGTATTGCAGGGTATAGACATTCTCAGAGTTAGTGGCCTATATGGAGGCAGCAGAGTCCTGACTGGGTCCTATTGGATGGCACCTTAACCCCCCCCCACCACCTTGCTGTGTGTGTGCATGCATGCACTGGTGTCCACACGCAACCTTACGCCTGCTTACACAGGAGCTGTAGGCTGTGTGCGTGTGGGTGTCAGGAGCCATGCAAGGTGCTGGGTGTGTGCGAGGCTATGCCCTGTTTACGTCTTCAGTCTACGTTCACAGCACAATGGAGTGAGGGAAACAGTCTGGCCCTTTGTTCTTGTCTGAAAGCAATGATGAGCTGTCTGTCCCAGGCGGGTGGCTTCTGGGATGGGCGGGATCCTCCCAGGCCTGCATCCTACCTACCTGCTTCCCCTCCAGCAGAGGCCACCATTGTACAGCCCCACCTTCCACAACCCGTGGCCTTGTGTGCCCAGGGGCTTCCCTCAGGCTAGGGTCCTGAGGTCCCTGACAAGGTCTGGCCTCTCCCTGCATTCTTGTGATGGGAACGGACCCCTCCTCCTCCCTCAGGAAACCACTATCAGCGGCCTGACCCCAGAGACCACCTACTCCATTACTGTCGCTGCCTATACCACCAAGGGGGATGGTGCCCGCAGCAAGCCCAAAATTGTTACTACAACGGGCGCAGGTGAGTGAGGGGTCAGGACAGACCTGAGGGTGGGGCAGCGGGAGGGCAGCGCCAGAGCCCACCCTGTGGTCCTTCAGTCCCAGGCCGGCCCACTGTGATGGTCAGCACCACGGCCATGAACACTGCGCTGCTCCAGTGGCACCCACCCAAGGAGCTGCCTGGCGAGCTGCTGGGCTACCGGCTGCAGTACTGCCGGGCTGACGAGGCACGGCCCAACACTATCGATTTCGGCAAGGATGACCAGCACTTCACAGTCACCGGCCTGCACAAGGGGACCACCTACATCTTCCGGCTTGCTGCCAGGAACCGGGCTGGCCTGGGTGAGGAGTTCCAGAAGGAGATCAGGACCCCCGAGGACCTACCCAGCGGCTTTCCCCAAAACCTGCGTGTGACAGGACTGACCACATCTACCACAGAACTGGCCTGGGACCCGCCAGTGCTGGCAGAGAGGAATGGGCGCATCATCAGCTACACCGTGGTGTTCCGAGACATCAACAGCCAGCAGGAGCTGCAGAACGTCACGACAGACACCCACTTTACCCTTTCTGGCCTCAAGCCAGACACCACTTATGACATCAAGGTCCGCGCATGGACCAGCAAAGGCTCTGGCCCACTCAGCCCCAGCATCCAGTCCCGGACCATGCCGGTGGAGCAAGGTGTGTGCTGTGGACATGGCAGCCCTTCCCAAGCATGGCTGCATCTGGGGGTCTCTGCTCTCCTTGAGCCACTGACCTCTGGCGACTGTGATCCACCAGCCTCTGGTGTGTGACCTCCAATCTCTCATGACCGTGACCACTAACCTCTAGTGAATGGGCACCACATTGTTGGTGCCTGATCTCTGCTGTCTTTGACCTACTGACCTCTGCTGTGTGACCTTCTGATCTCTCATGACCTTGACCCACTGATCTCTTTTGACTGTGTCACTGTTCTTGGGTGTGCAACCTCCTGACCTTTGTTGTGTGACACTAATCTCTTGGGGCCATGACCCTCCGACCTCTAGTGAACATGCTCCACCACGCTCTGGTGTGTGGCCACGTGGTTCTCATGACCGAAACCCACTGACCTCTGATCACTCTGGCCTGGTGTCCATCAGCTCAAGTTTTTACACTCGTGTTTCTGGAGATCCTGACCCTGGTTGCCGTGGCATCCCCCACCCTGTTTGGTGCTCGCTGTGGAAGAGCTTGGGCTGGGAGTTCAACTGTGCCGTTTGAAGCTGGCTGGGAGTGGGGCGCTTGGTACTCTGCAGCCATCCTTCAACCCCCCATTCCCCAACCAGTATCTCATCCTGGCCATTCACCTTCCACCCTTCCAGCGCATTCACCCCACCTCATACCCAGTGGAGCTGACTCTCTCCCTATGTCTCTGCAGTGTTTGCCAAGAACTTCCGGGTGGCGGCTGCAATGAAGACATCTGTGCTGCTCAGCTGGGAGGTCCCCGACTCCTATAAGTCAGCTGTGCCCTTTAAGGTGAGTAAGGGCCACAGCCAGCTGAGCCTGGCACACACACAGGCCTGCTGGGTGCTGTCTTTCCAGTCCTAACCCATGTGCATCTGGCTATGGAGCAGGACTGTGGTTGTGTATCTGTGCACTGTGCCTTGCAGCCCGTGGTAGGGAACCTCACCCAAAGGCATTGCCCTTCCCATCCCCCACAGATTCTGTACAATGGGCAGAGTGTGGAGGTGGACGGGCACTCAATGCGAAAGCTGATCGCTGACCTGCAGCCCAACACGGAGTACTCGTTTGTGCTGATGAACCGTGGCAGCAGCGCAGGGGGGCTGCAGCACCTGGTGTCCATCCGCACGGCCCCCGACCTCCTGCCACACAAGCCGCTGCCCGCCTCTGCCTACATAGAGGACGGCCGTTTTGCCCTCTCCATGCCCCATGTGCAGGACCCCTCGCTTGTCAGGTATGCACACAAGGTGTTGGGGGAGGCAGGGCAGGGCTGGAGGTGACCGGCAGTGACAGTCGTGATTCCTGCCCTGCCCACCCAGGTGGTTCTACATCGTGGTGGTACCCATTGACCGTGTAGGCGGGAGCATGCTGGCGCCAAGGTGGAGCACACCCGAGGAACTGGAGCTGGACGAGGTACCTGGGGAGGGGATGGGGACACTGACAGCCCCATTGCAGTGGTCGACTGTGGCCTTCCTGCCCTGAGCACTGTCCCAGTGACTCTCAGATTCACTTCCCAAATTGAAATCGCTCTCCTGGCTGGCAGCCTGCCCCTCTCTGGAGAGAGGGACTTTGAGGAAACTGTCTGGGAATATTCACAGAACTCCCAGAGGGCTTATGAAGAATCCCTGGGGTGGGACGTCGTGGAGATGCCTCTGCAGGTCTAGAGAATGGCAAGCCCTGTAGACACTGCAGAGCCTCGCCGATCTAGAAGCCATGGAGGGCTCAGTGAGCCCCAGAGCCAGGAGTCCCTGAAATTTTGAAACCCTTTAGTCCTTTCTCAGCAAGTGTGGAAACAGCCTGGTTAGGGTGGGGCAGCTTACCCACAGGGCTTCTTCTCATGGGCTGGTGGGGAGGAGTGGCTTCATGGTATCCATTACTCTGTAGGGGCAGTGGGTTGGGCAGGTGTGGACCCCTACATGGTAGGTAAGCATTGATGTCAGCCCAGGGAGCTGACATCCCAGGCCGGCCAGCATGCTCCAAGGCCCCGCGTGACCCCTGTGCTCTGCTCTGCCAGCTTCTGGAAGCCATTGAGCAGGGCGGAGAGGAGCAGCGGCGGCGGCGGCGGCAGGCAGAGCGTCTGAAGCCATATGTGGCTGCTCAACTGGATGTGCTCCCCAAGACCTTCACCTTGGGGGACAAGAAGAACTACCGGGGCTTCTACAACCGGCCCCTGTCTCCGGACCTGAGCTACCAATGCTTTGTGCTTGCCTCCTTGAAGGAACCCATGGACCAGGTCTGCCTGAGCTGGCTTGGCTCTCAGCACCCTGATCTCCCTGGCCTGGCCTGAGACTAGGCCAGTCTCAAACACCACAAGACCCCAGGTCTTTATCAGTCTGGGGGCTACAAGATCCCTGGCCTGGGGCAGCACTAAAGACCCAAGACCTGTCCCAGGGATCCTGGGACATGGCCCTGGGACCCGGCCCTGGGACCCAGAGGCCAGACCTAATGTGGCTCCAGGGACCCAGTCCTGCCAGGTCCACCTTGTAGGATCTGGGAGACCAGGCCCAGTGTAACCCAGACCCAGAGCCCTTTCTCCAGGATTGATAGGCAGAGGGTTGGGGGGTCTCACACTGAGCTCACAGCCTACTGTTCTCCACCGGGCCACAGAAGCGCTATGCATCCAGCCCCTACTCGGATGAGATCGTGGTCCAGGTGACACCAGCCCAGCAGCAGGAGGAGCCGGAGATGCTGTGGGTGACGGGTCCCGTGCTGGCAGTCATCCTCATCATCCTCATTGTCATCGCCATCCTCCTGTTCAAAAGGTAAGCACTGCCCTCAGAGCTCCGGGAATGGCCACCTGCCCCTCGCCTTTCAGGCCCTCTCTGGGCGTTGTGCCTGTGGAGAATGTGCAGCCTGCATCCTGGACCCTGGGCCTCAGGCTCAGCAGGAAAGCAGGAAGGGCAGGAACAGTGTGTGTGTGCCTACCTGCATCTGCAGGCCTGCATCTGTCAGGTGAGGGAGCCTCTGTGGCAGCCTGGGCGTGACGAGCTAAAGCCTCAGAAGGTTGTCCCATGTGCATCCCTGGCGTGTCTGTCTGTCTGTGTTTCTGTGGATAAGAGTGCGTCCGTCTCAGTTTTAAGACACTGCCGTCTCCTGAGCTCCTACCTCGAGTCCTTTCCTTCTGCCAGCATTCCTGGATGATTCCCCAGCCCCGCTCTCCTGCTTAGGCCGAGAGAGGTCAATCATGGATGCTCATTAACAGACGTGACTGATGGCCTGCTGTGCCCGTGCCATCTGCAGCGGCCTCAGCCTCAGTGTATCTTTCCCACTCAGTTCTATCAGAAGCGGCAACTACCTGCCCTAGGAGTCTCCCTATCCGTGCACCTTCCAGCCTGAAAGGGATTTCCAGAGATTTAACTTTGTCACTCTCAGTTTGAAACCTTTTGGTGGCTCCCCACATAAAGCCCAGCCTCTTTAGCCTGACAGCCAAACACCTGGCTAATCAGACCCCACCACACTCCTGACACTGTGACACTGAACTCATTCAGTGCTCAGGCCCACACAGGGTGTGCCCTCTGCGGATCTCCCTCCCCCTGCCCACCTGGCAACAGCAACCTCATCATTCAGGACTCAAGTCCATGCTCTGCTGCCTACAAGACCTTGCCTGGCCCCAACGCCTTCCTTGCACAGCCCCACATCTGTCCCCTGTGATGCTCCACTGCAAATGCAGCTGGTCCTGTGTGCCAAGCCTTCAGCCCCCAGCACTGGGCTGAGCCCACAGGCATGTCAGTGAGCACCTGGCACATGAAGATACGCTAGTCTGTGTGTCTGAGCACATCTCTGCACCATGCAGGAGTGCCTATATCCTGTGCCCCTACCCTGGATCCACTGCTCTGTCCTAAAGAGTCCACTCCTTCCTCCCAGGGCGGATGGACCTGTGGGCGGGTCCCTGAGGAGTGTCCCACAAACACACTAATCCTTCCCACTTCCACCTGCATTTTGGGTCTGTCCAGAGAGGTGGACCCCCTCCCTGTGAATGTCACGTGGGTGCCATATAAGGGGCCTGCAGGGTCCCCATGTCATTAGAGGGCTGAGTGCTTGGTGGAAACTGTGACCGTTCCTTTCTTCTGTCCTTGCTTGTCTTTCGGGACCTAGTAAACAAGAAAGGTAGGAGTTGTTCCTTCTCTCTTCACACACCTCGCCCTCTACTTCTAATCCTTGTGCACATCTTGGGCCAGCAGGGAGGGATGACGCTTTGACCGGAAGTCCCCTGGCCTATGGCTTTAAGCAGCAAACTGTCCAGTCAGCTCAGCAGTCTCCTCAGTTCAGGACTGAGTCCTCATTGGTGTGAGAAGGCGGGTTCTGTCTCACTCTTGCCGGTTCAACTCTGCAGAGGTTGCTCCTTCTTTGGGGCACATGCATAATACAGACTTCACTGCTTTCCCTGAGCACACAGAGCTCTCCAGAACTGTCACCCAGCTCCCGGTTCTCTGAGAAGTTGCCAAAGTGCTGCAAGAGACAGTCTCGCATATGTGCAAAGAGCACTCACTGTGCGGAGAGGCGTGTCCTGGTACACACCCGAGCACACTCACTCAAATTCTTCTTCCCCAAGCACACGCGTCTGCAGATCACAAGTAGCCTCTGGCTATTTGTTGGCAGCTGAACCCTATGTTCTGTCTCTGACCTGTCCTTACAGACAGGAAAACTGAGGCCAGTGAGAGAGGACTCTGCCCAGCTAGGGTGACACCTTCCCTGTCCCTCCCCTGCTGCCCTGGGCATTTACCCTGATACTCTGAGGGCCAGAAAGCTGGGGCCCTGTCCCATGTGCTATTTGTGTATTTTATGTGTCATTTGCATGTTTATTCCTGGTGGTTCCTGCTACTCAGCTGGGTGGCCTTGGGGATAGCAGCCACTGTCCTGCAGTGACCTACCTTCTATCCAAAGGAGCTGCCCTCCCCTGTGACCCCTTCCTCCCTGCTGCACTGCCCCTCTGCTCGTGCCACACTCATGCTGTCCTTACCCCTTCCCTGCCCTGTGTTCTCTCATGTCAAGGCTGCTCTGGCCCTGGCTCCTGCGCACTCAGAGATCCTGGGAAGAGGTGGGGCAGTAGGAGGACAGAGCCGTGGACATGGTGGCGGGGGGCTCCTTGGCAGCCAGCCATGCCATGTGTCACTGTCTTAGCCTGGACCTCAGGTTCTCACCAGCCTCCCTTCTGTCTCTAGGAAAAGGACCCACTCCCCGTCCTCTAAGGATGAGCAATCGATCGGACTGAAAGACTCTTTGCTGGCCCACTCCTCTGACCCTGTGGAGATGCGGAGGCTCAACTACCAGACCCCAGGTAGGGCACTCCCATGGCCTGTGTGCCCCCAGCCCAGACCTAGCAGGCCTGTGGCTCCGTTCTGCAGGTCTCAAGGTCTCCTCTGAAGTTCCTGGGCCACATGCACTTGTTCCTGCTCCTTTTCTTCCTTTCTGCCCTTCTCCCTGCACTCATCCATTTTGGTTGGAATGACTGAGAAGCCCCCATATCCTGCAGCTGGACAGGTGCCCCAGGCCAGGAACCTCTCAGGTGCAAAAGCCACTTAGCCCCTGCCTTGTCTTCAGTCAAGGCCTCTGAATATGGGCTAAGGACCTCCCAGAGCCCACATCTCTGCCGCAGGGTGGCCAGTGTCTGGCCGGCACTCTGGCCCCTCCACAGGAAAGATGGACGTGTTAGCAGTGGGAGATACCTCACCAGACGCTCGTGGGGAGATGAAGTGCATGCACCTGAGCCTTCCTGGAGGCCGACCCCAGGTTTACCATACCACATACCTGCCCCTTCTCCTAGCCACTCTCACGGGGCTGTGCAGCTCTTCCTTCTACCTGAAATGTCGCTTCTCCCAACACCCAGCAGATGCAGCTCATACCTCTCCTCCTCCTTCCCACACCCCCACAGGGTTAGGTGTCTCTCCTTGGCTCCAGGAACTTCCCTCCTTCTTCCTTTGGACGCCTCTCACAGTGAGGTGGGATTCCCTCAGTGACAGTCTCTGAGCTCTGTGGTGCCAGGAACTGTGTCTTGTCATCCCCCATCCCTTGTATTCAGCACACGATGGGTTCTTGTTGAATGCCTGTGAAATGAACACGCAGACAAATGAAGGAACGAGTGAACTAATGCATACACACAGGGTTTGTGTATGTATGAGCTGGTTATTACTGCATATCAAATTACCCCAAAACTTAGTGGCTTAAAACAACAATAATTATGTATTATCTGTCACGGTTTTTGTGAGGCAGGAATTCAGACGGGCACAGCAGGAACAGCTTGTCCTTATTCCAGAAAGTCTGGGCCCTCAGTCGGAAGACTTGAAGGCTGGGAGCTAGAGTCATTTAAAGCAGGGGTTGGCAGACTATGGCCCATGGCCACGTGTACAGCCCACCACTTGTTTTTGTAAATAAATTTTTACTGGCCGGGTGCGGTGGCTCATGCCTATAATCCCAGCACTTGGGGAGGCTGAGCCGGGTGGATCACCTGACATCAGGAGTTCGAGACCAGCTAGTGAAACCCCATCTCTACTAAAAATACAAAAATTAGCCGGGCGTGGTGGCGCCTGTCGTCCCAGCTACTCGGGAGGCTGAGGCAGGAGAATCGCTTGAACCCAGGAGGTGGAAGTTGCGTGAGCCAAGATCTCTCCATCGCACTCCAGCCTGGGCGACAAGAACAAAACCCAGTCTCAAAAATAGCAAAAAAACAAACAAACAAAATTTTACTGTAACAGCGACACCCATTTATTTATATAGTACTTATCTATGGTTGCTTTCACATTATAAAGGTACAGTTAAATAGATGCAACAGATACCAGATGTCCACAAAGCCTAAACTATTTACGCTCTGGCCTGTTACGGATACAAGTTTGCCAACCCCTGGATTTTAAAGCCTCTTTCATCCGTGTGACGGATGGTTGATGAGCCAGCTCTGAGCCTTGCTGTGGCTCTCAGCTGGGACACCCATGTGAGGCCTCTTCAAGTGGCCTGGGCTTCCTCATAACATGGTGACTGAGTTTTGTGAGCACGTCTGGAGAGTGTGCCCGGCAGACCTAGCAGGCTGTTGCAAGCTAGCATGATTAGATCTCTGAAGCATCAAGCACCAGGATGCTGGGACCTGGAGTGCAGAGAAGCCTCTTCGGGGATGGGATGCTGAGCCAAGTGGGCATTGGTCTAGAAAAGAAGGGTGGGAGAGAGCTCCCCAGTGGAAGCACGTGCAGAAGCTTGGGCGGATTGCATGTGCATCAAATTACGAGCACCTGAGGGTTTCTGCAGCATGAGAGTTAGCGGCTGGAGGAATACTGAGCCAAGAGAAGACTGGAGGGCTAGGCAGAGGTCCAGTCAAAAGGACCTTGAATGTCAGGCTAAGGGGCTTAGACTTCCTCTTGAGGATGCCAGGGAGGTATTAAAGGTTTTCAGCAAGGGAGCCAGATGGTCAGAACCATGCTTTAGAAATGTCACTCTGGCTCCTTGAGGTGACTGGATTAGAGAGGAGAAACTGAGGCAGGGAGACCATTTAAAAGGCCACCAACAAAGTGAAAGGTGGCAGTGGGAACAGAGGGGACAGACTTGGGAGACGTGAAGGAGGTGAGAGCAGCAGAGTCTGAGCAGCAGAGTCCGCGTGGGGAGAGGTGAGGGTGGCTCTGCAGTCGCTGGCTGAGTCAGCAGGGCTTAGGGGTGTCCTGGGGCCAGCAGGTCTGTGGGTCTGAGGACTTCTGAGCTGACATCAGGGCTGAAGCCCTGTGGGAGGGGCCAAGGAGCATGTGGTAGTCAAAGCCTGAGAATAAATGGGCTCTCCCAGGGTGAAGGCCAGAAGGAGACCTGGACCAAAAAAGGAGCCCAGGGTAGGGAATGGTACAGCGTTAAGGAAACATGGATGGAGAGCAGCTAGAGAGATTGAGAAGGAGCAGACACAGCGAGAGGAGAGCAGGAGCACAGTGTCCCTGATGCCAGGGTGGGGGAAGTTGTACAAGGGACGAGAGGACTTAGTAAGATAGGGTAGTGGGAACACCCAGTGGGAGGACCGTTGGCTTTGGCAGGTGGGGCCTTGAAGAGAGGGTGGTGGCCACGTCCTCGTCCTGTGAGCAGAAGTGTTTCAGTGAGCAGCATGGCAGGCGGGGGATGGGAAGTGGAGAAACCCCTTTCAAAGACGCTGGGAAGATACCTGGGAAGGAGGCAATGGACAGGGCAAGTGGGAGTGGAGAGGATGTGGGATCTGAGAAGGAGGGCTCTTTTTTCCAACATGGAGATCATCTGAAAATCGCCAAGGCCATATTTTGGTACCAAAAAGGGCAGGGTTGGTTTGGACTTAAGTATTTAGTCATAGAGCCCCCCGAGACTGCCGAGGCCGCCAGGGTTTAGAAGTGCTCGCCTCTGGGGGTGGGACGCCCCATCTGTATTAACTGGGAGACAGAAGGAGTCTTGATGGAACTTGTCTGCAGCCCCAGCCCCTCTCCGCCCTGTCCTCTTCTCTGCCAGCCCCTCACAAGCCCGTTCAGCACCTCCATTGCGTGTGACAGTGCTGTAAGCAGAAAAAGTTAACGGGCTCTCTTTTCTTGCCCCGATGTTTTTTTTGTTTTTTTCTCTGCAGGTTCCAGTGTCCCCAGTTGCCCGAATACCTCAAGTTAGTTTTCAAAGTTCCCATGTTTGTGGGATACTTTGGCTTCTGTGTCTGTTTCTACTCCTTACTTTTGTTTATCCCATCACCTCCGTCCTTCCTTGAATTCTCTCCCCTTCCCTCTCTTCTCCCCCAATCCCGCTGCCCCCTGACCTTTTTCCTTCCCCTCTGCCCACCTTGCTTCCTCTAGGCCTGTTTTCTCTCCCACTAGCCCCGTCTCTTCCTGCCTCTCTGGCCTCCAGTCCCAGCCTGACACCCTTCCTTCTGCGTGCCTCTGTCTCCCACCTCCCTCCTGATCTGTGCTTCTCTCTCTGAGTTCCTCTGTGTTCCTCTGCCGTTGTGTCTGTACTTCGTGACCACTCCATCTGCACACTTGGTGCCCGGGATGACGATGGCCGTGAGTCTCCCATGGCGACTGCCGCCAGTAGGTGCAATGGAGCCCAGCTCCCGTCACGTCTGCTGCCACCGACCTGGGCATCTCACCCCTCCTGGGAGGAAGAAAGCCTCTCCTCCCTCTTAAGAGAGCTGCCAGGCAGGGCCTAGTGCCCCCACTCAGCACCCTGCCACCAAGACAGGCTCCACACGCTCATGGCACAACACTGCCTTCTGTCCTCTCCCACCCTCCGCCATCCCTGTCGCCGCATGTGCTGCTGTCTCCATGCCACCAGTGCCGAGTGCTCCATGGTCACACTTGTTCACATGTGCACATACATGCGTTGGGGCTTTCTCTGCCACCCTGCTCAAGCCTCTCACTGACACTGCCTGTGTGTGCCCTACCTCCCTCAGGTATGCGAGACCATCCACCCATCCCCATCACCGACCTGGCGGACAACATCGAACGACTCAAAGCCAACGATGGCCTCAAGTTCTCCCAGGAGTATGAGGTGAGACGTTCCTGCCCCTACCATGTGCCTGGCCCAGGCCTACCCCAAACCAGCTCCTGTCCTGTCCTAGGTCCCAGCTGTGGTAGGTGAGGGAGGTGGGGTCCAGGTTTTCCAGGAGCACAGAGGAGGAGGGTAGGCAGTGGCAAGGGTCAGCGGGGAACCAGGTGCCTCAGATGCTGGGTCTGGCCATAGCTTGGCCCACCACCTTCTTGGGGTCACCCTTAGGAGATGGCTTCAAAAGGCTTTGAGTGACGCCAGGGTCTGGACACTCAGACACATGCCGAAGTGCTCACAGGCAGACACAAGGCCACAGGCATACAGACATAGATCAGTGACAACAGCCACAGTAGCTGGCATCTATCAAGAGCCTCCTGCAGACCAGCACCAGGCTGGGCACTTGGCATGCATTGTCTCTTTCGGTCCCCCTGAAGTCTTCTGAAATGGGGACTATTATTATCCCATCTTCCAGATGAGGAAGCAGGGGCTCAGAGAGGGGAAGTGACTTGCCCGAGTCAAACAGCTGATGAGTAGTGACACCAGGATTCAAACCCAGGCTTGACTGCTGCCCTGTGCTCTGCACATCCATGTGCTCACGTGTGTTCTCAGGGTGCCACAGCTCACAGAGCGGGAGTCAGGGCCTCAAGACTGGCTGCTCAGGCTGCACAAGTCCTGCTCAGAGACCTCCACACGTTCACCTTACTCTGGACTTAACTCCTGGGAGCCTGCTGGGGACTCAGCCTTCAAGAGTCTGAGGATTTCCCACCCACAGATGGTGTCGGGGTGACTCTGAGCATCCCCAGGCTGCCCATCTAGGAAGGGGATTTGCTAGAGAAGGAGGTGATTTAAAGAAGAGACTCCTGGCCAGGTGCAGTGGCTCACGCCTCTTTGGGAGACCGAGGCGGGTGGATCACCTGAGGTCGGGAGTTTGAGACCAGCCTGGCCACCATGGCAAAACCCTGTCTCTACTATAAATACAAAAATTAGCCAAGTGTGGTGGTGCATGGCTTAGTCCTGGCTACTCGGGAGGCTGAGACAGGAGAGTCGTTTGAACCCAGGAGGCGGAGGTTGCATTGAGCCAAGATCATGCCACTGCACTCCAGCCTGGGCGACAGTGTGAGACTCCCTCTCAAAAAAATATAAAATAAAAAGAGACCCCTAACCCAAAAAAAAAAAGAGAGAGAGAGAGAGAGAGACCTCCCCCTCTTCCACCTCCTCGAAGAAGCAGCCTGTGCTTGTCTTTCTGCCTTGTCTATGGCTGTTTCCTCGGCACCTGGCACTGACCTCAGTGGATGGTTGGTGGACAGGCAGTTGGGGGGTTGGCTCAGCCTCACCTGTGAGTTTGCGCCCCTTCTGATGTCCACCCTCAGCTGTGGTTCAAAGATTGCACCTCCAAGGGCTGTGGGCCAGGTTTCTGAAGAGGAAGCTGGGCTTGGCAGGCAAATGGATGAATATGTCTGCGGCACAGTAAGCCTCTGCCTTTGGGCACCCCCCAGGGCCCTGCTCCACACAAGGCTGGGCTTTGGGTCTCAGAGCCTGTAAGGTGGGCTCCCTGCCTCCCATGGCCTCCACCCACACTCATCTATACCATGTCCCACACCTGCCCTTCCTTCCAGCGCAGCCCTGCTTCCCCATCTGGACTTGTGGGGCCTCTGCTCACAGTAGTCCCCTTCCAGCTTCTCTCTGCTTCCCTCCTCTGATGAGAGCTTTCCTTACAAGACCCTCCTCCTCCAGGAAGCCTTCTCAGGCTCCCCAAGGCTGCTGTGGGCTCTCCCTTAGCCAGGACCCCATAGCTCTGTTGTCTTTTTTTTATTTTTTTTTGAGACGGAGTCTCGCTCTGTCGCCCAGGCTGGAGTGCAGTGACGCAATCTCAGCCTCCCGAGTTCACGCCATTCTCCTGCCTCAGCCTCCCGAGTAGCTGGGACTACAGGCGCCCACCACCATGCCCGGCTAATTCTTTGTATTTTTAGTAGAGACGGAGTTTCACCATGTTAGCCAGGATGGTCTGGATCTCCTGACCTTGTGATCCGCCCGCCTCGGCCTCCCAAAGTGCTGGGATTACAGGCATGAGCCACTACGCCCAGCCTGCTCTGTTGTCTTCCGTTCAGTCAGTCATTGATCACACATTTTCCATGTGCCAGTCCCCGTGCTGGGGATATGGAGACACATGCCCTCAGGGAACCCAGTCATGGGGAGCACGGCATGTGCAGACAGATAATCAGCATTGAATATGTGACTCTGACAGCACGGCCCCGTGTTGAATAGGACCGACAGGCGTGCAAAAGGTGGGCTGACAGCACCAGAGCAGCCCCAGGGGTCGGGTGTGCTCCAGGGTTCACGGAAGCAGTGACGCAGTCCTGTGGAGAGTAATGAGGCTGGGGACAACATATGGAGGACATTGCGTGCTATGCTGAAAACTTCAGATCGTATCCATCTGGAAAATGTGAAGATAATAATGGAACCTATCTCGTAAGAGAATTTGAGGAGGGAATACATGCAAAGTGCTCACAGCAGTGCCAGGCACACCGCGGGTCCTCACTAACGCTTCGCTATTATCATTATTGCTCTCTGAGGTGATGAAGAGCCACAGAAGGCCTTTAAGCAGGAAATTGATATTCACATCTGCATTTTGGAAGGATTATTCTGGCTGTGGGGCTGAGTGGGTCAGAGTGGGGCAAGAGGAAAGAGGCAGGAAGAGGCTGAGCCTCAGTTGGGGTGGCCTGGCCCAGGGCAGTGGCAGCAGGTTGGAGAGAGCTGAGGGGGTGGGGGAGCACCAGAACCTGGTGACTGGCGGGGGGGCGCAGAGGAATTTTGAGGTTGACTTGTAGGTTCTGGCCTGGCACCGAGGGGTGAGGGTGCCTTTCGCTAAGGTGGAGTCCCAGCAGCAGCACCAGGTTTGGAGGGGAAGCTGATGAACTCAGCTTTGTAAGGACTGAGGTTGAAGGACCTCCTGGTAGAAGAGTCAAAGAGGCTGCTGGGTACTGTGGGGAGAGCTCTGCACTGCTGCTGGGGTTATGGGCAGCTCTAGCATATGGTGTAAGAATCAGGTGAGCAAATGAGGTCACCCAGGAAAGGTTGTAGAGAGAGAAGAGGGCCTGGAAGGAACCCTGGAGGAGCTCTGTCCTCCTGCCCATCAGAAGGGCAGAGGGGAGAGAGGGAACAGAAGGAGCAGCCAGAAAGGAAGAGAGCGGAGCAGGGAGAGATCCTGCACTACCTGAGAGGGGCCACCATCCCTTCCATCTGTCCTGGCTCATTTCATTAGTGAATGTAGGGCTTCGGGAGGGACTCTGGGTGTTCAGAGCCCTCAGCAGTGTCGGGACTGCCTGAGACGGGGCCACCACCTGTCCTAGCTCATTTCATTAGATGAGTGCAGGGCTTCAAGAGACCCTGCCCCTGCCCCTGCCCCTAACCCAGCTCAGACCACTCTACCAGACAAGGGGATTTGGTACCATGGTCAGAGGAGTCCCCAGCCCACCACTTTTCTGATGATAGGTCATGTGGCAACCTGTGAGCTCCATGGCTGGCACCACGAGGTAGAAGGCCTGGCTGTGGCCTGTGGAGTGAAGGCAGGATGTGAGCATCACCAGGAAGGCTGGGTCCCCTGCAGGAGAAGCAGATCAACCTCGGCTCTTACCCTGCCCCACCTGTTTTCTCCACTCTCTGCAGTCCATCGACCCTGGACAGCAGTTCACGTGGGAGAATTCAAACCTGGAGGTGAACAAGCCCAAGAACCGCTATGCGAATGTCATCGCCTACGACCACTCTCGAGTCATCCTTACCTCCATCGATGGTGAGTCAAGGGGGTGCCCCTCCCGTCCCCTTGCTCTCCTCCCTTGCTAGCTAGGGCAACATGTCATTCTACAGAGGATGTCCACGAGTCTCAGGGGTGCACTGCGGCATGGTGGGCTGTGCTGGGGACCCTGCAGTAACGCCTTCCCACCTTCTTTCTTATCCGCAGGTGTCCCCGGGAGTGACTACATCAATGCCAACTACATCGATGGCTACCGCAAGCAGAATGCCTACATCGCCACACAGGGCCCCCTGCCGGAGACCATGGGCGATTTCTGGAGAATGGTGTGGGAACAGCGCACAGCCACTGTGGTCATGATGACACGGCTGGAGGAGAAGTCCCGGGTGAGGCTGCAGGGCGCTGCCAGGAGGCGGGCGGGAAATGCCCGGCCACAAGGTGATACAGGGCACCTTCTTCAGTGCCGCGTTCTTCTGTGGAGGAAGTCGCTCAAGGGATCCCCAGATGCTATTATGTTTCTGGGGATATTATGCTCCGTAGATACTGGGGTGTTTCTGGGATAAAGCGTGTTCCCCAGATGCTCGTGGGTTCCTTAGGATGCTAATATGTTTCACCAAATGCTGTCATTTTCTGAGAATGTTAATGTGTTCCCCAGTTGCTGGCATGCTCCCGGGGTGTTCACATGTTCCCCAGATGCTGGAGTGTTCCTGGAGCATTAACACATCTCCTAAGTTAATTAGTGGAAAGAGCTGCTGTTATCTGTTTTTGGACTGCAAAGCATTGACTGGAACGTAAAATTTACAGAGCTTGAAAATGGCACATAAACGTTATGGATAAATTTGGCAGAAAATGTGCCTGGTGCGATCTGGCCTTGAATAAATAATTTTCAATTATGGCCCTTATTCCACTAGCTAGGGCAGGGTGGTGACATAGCTTGAGGACCTGATGTGACTTGTGGAGGACAGGGGGCAATGGGTCTGAGAGCTCAGGGCTGGGGGGCCTTTGTAGCCAGAAAGGCTACAGCCAGGGAGCAGACCAGCCTCCACCCTGCTTCTGCCCATCTGAGCCTGTGGGCTTCCTTCAGCCTGCCCTGCTCATCCCCCTGCAGGTAAAATGTGATCAGTACTGGCCCGCCCGTGGCACCGAAACCTATGGCCTTATTCAGGTGACCCTGTTGGACACAGTGGAGCTGGCCACATACACTGTGCGCACCTTCGCACTCCACAAGGTATGGCCCTTCCCCAGTGCTTCTCTCTTACCCAGACACCATAAGGACAGTAGCCTGGCGTGGATGTGGTGTGCTGGGTTGGGGGAAAACCGGAACCTGGGTGTTGGAGGGTTAGAGGCTCAGGTGTGTTAGTGTGGTGTGATGATCCATGTTACAGGAACAGTGCTAGGAGCTCCTTCAGGCTACTCTCTGTGACTTCTGAGAGTCCCATCAGGGAGTGGCGGGTCTGGCCTCAGCAACAGGTCATTCTGCCCTGAGTCTGGCAGGCAGGCTCCTAGTTGCCAGTATGTCCCCACTTTGTCCCCCAGAGTGGCTCCAGTGAGAAGCGTGAGCTGCGTCAGTTCCAGTTCATGGCCTGGCCAGACCATGGAGTTCCTGAGTACCCAACTCCCATCCTGGCCTTCCTGCGACGGGTCAAGGCCTGCAACCCCCTAGACGCAGGGCCCATGGTGGTGCACTGCAGGTGAGAGGGTACAGTGCCACCCAGAGGGGTGGGGTGGGAGGTGGGGGCACCTGTGCCTCAAACTGAGCCTGTGTCCTGCAGTGCGGGCGTGGGCCGCACCGGCTGCTTCATCGTGATTGATGCCATGCTGGAGCGGATGAAGCACGAGAAGACGGTGGACATCTATGGCCACGTGACCTGCATGCGATCACAGAGGAACTACATGGTGCAGACGGAGGACCAGTATGTGTTCATCCACGAGGCACTGCTGGAGGCTGCCACGTGCGGCCACACAGAGGTGCCTGCCCGAAACCTCTATGCCCACATCCAGAAGCTGGGCCAAGTGCCTCCAGGGGAGAGTGTGACCGCCATGGAGCTTGAGTTCAAGGTGGGGCTCGGCGGGGGCCTGCTTGGCTCCAGGGCCTAGACTGGGACATGCGGATGACCCGCACCCCCACACTAAGCCTGGCCTGACCAACCCCTCTCTCTCAATAGTTGCTGGCCAGCTCCAAGGCCCACACGTCCCGCTTCATCAGCGCCAACCTGCCCTGCAACAAGTTCAAGAACCGGCTGGTGAACATCATGCCCTATGAATTGACGCGTGTGTGTCTGCAGCCCATCCGGGGCGTGGAGGGCTCTGACTACATCAATGCCAGCTTCCTGGATGGTTATAGGTCAGCGTGCTTGTCACTGCCCCACCATGCCCTACAGGGGCCTAGGCCTGTGCCTGGCTGGTGGGGGTGGGCAGCCTAGAAGACCAGAGAGGGCTGGGTAGAGCAGTGAGGACTTCCTGGAGGAGGGATGATCAGAGCAGGGCCCCAAGGGGCTAGGCAGCCTAAGGGGAGACTCTGGGGGTAGCAGCACCTCCAGCATGTCCAGTCTTATGTCCACCCCAGACAGCAGAAGGCCTACATAGCTACACAGGGGCCTCTGGCAGAGAGCACCGAGGACTTCTGGCGCATGCTATGGGAGCACAATTCCACCATCATCGTCATGCTGACCAAGCTTCGGGAGATGGGAAGGGTGAGCCCACCCTTTCCCCCAGGGCCCCTGTCATACCTGGGAGAACACCAGCCACCCCTGGGGGAGCTGCCGCCTATGTTACTGTCTCCTTTCACACCCCAGCTGCTGCGTCAGCATAGCCTCAGGCCCCCGTTATTATCCACCTGAGGCATCTGTCCCAGAATCCTGTGAAGCCTGGCACCCCTCCTCCATTCCTTCTCACCTGATCATGGGGGCCCGGCCCTCTGTCCACAGGAAAAATGCCACCAGTACTGGCCAGCAGAGCGCTCTGCTCGCTACCAGTACTTTGTTGTTGACCCGATGGCTGAGTACAACATGCCCCAGTATATCCTGCGTGAGTTCAAGGTCACGGATGCCCGGGTGAGTGAGTGCGCTGAATGTCCGTAACACTGCCTATCCACATGTGGGGCGGGTGGCTGCCGTAGCTCAAGCTTCAGGAATCTGAGGCAGGGGGTGGGTATTAGGGTGTGAGCACATCTCCCCCAGTGACCTTGGGTGCAGTGACACAGATGCATGCCTGTGTCATGGTACTACCCCGGTCTGGTCCAGAGGGGTGGCAGCCTAAGGCACAAATCCTAATCATGTCCCCCACCCACCTTTCCCAGGATGGGCAGTCAAGGACAATCCGGCAGTTCCAGTTCACAGACTGGCCAGAGCAGGGCGTGCCCAAGACAGGCGAGGGCTTCATTGACTTCATCGGGCAGGTGCACAAGACCAAGGAGCAGTTTGGACAGGATGGGCCTATCACGGTGCACTGCAGGTGGGACTGGCCCCGTGGAGGGCTGGGGCGGGTGGGCCTGAAGGCCTGGCAGACCCGCTGCGTGAGGCAAGCAGGACTTCTGACCCACCTGTGTTTCTGAGCAGTGCTGGTGTGGGCCGCACCGGGGTGTTCATCACTCTGAGCATTGTCCTGGAGCGCATGCGCTACGAGGGCGTGGTCGACATGTTTCAGACCGTGAAGACCCTGCGTACACAGCGTCCTGCCATGGTGCAGACAGAGGTAAAGCAGACCAGCCTGCAAGGCCAGGGCCTTGGCAGCAGCCCTGCTGGGAACCCTAGGCTTCAGCTGCAGTTTGTGCACACAGGCATGTGCAATCATTCATGCTGCCAACCTTTTACATGGCCTGCAATAGGCATGGTGGTGTGTGCTTATGGTCCTACCTACTTGGGAGGTTGAGTTGGGAGGATCACTTGAAGTCAGAAGTTCGAGGCTGCAGTGAGCTGTGATTATGCCACGGCACTCCAGCCTGGGTGACAGAGCAAGACCCTGTTGCTGAAAACAAAAAACAAAAATGCTGCAACATTGCCTGTGCTGCCTGGGGGCTCAGGGATGAGTAAGATGTGTTCTTTCATTCAGCAGCTCTCTGCTAGCCCCAGTGGTGTGCCTGGCTCTGGGCAGGGTTGCACATAGCAGTCCTTACGGGGTGCCCAGTCAGGAGCAGAGAAACATGATTGGGATGGCAGATGGAAGGCAGGTAGATGTGGGGGCCTGGGAGAGTGACAGGAGAGAGAGGAGCTTTCAGAGGCTCTTTCAGGCTCCCCCGCACACTGCCTGACGTAGCTGCCAGGGTCCAGCGCCTGTTCTTGGCCAGCAGAGGCTGACTCCATGGCCCATGGCTGCAGTGTTGAGTGTCAGCTGTGTGGTGGGGGTGCCCACTGGCGCAACCCACACTGACCAAGCCCCTGTCCTGGCAGGACCAGTACCAGCTGTGCTACCGTGCGGCCCTGGAGTACCTCGGCAGCTTTGACCACTATGCAACGTAACTACCGCTCCCCTCTCCTCCGCCACCCCCGCCGTGGGGCTCCGGAGGGGACCCAGCTCCTCTGAGCCATACCGACCATCGTCCAGCCCTCCTACACAGATGCTGTCACTGGCAGAGCGCAGCCCACGGGGATCACAGCGTTTCAGGAATGCTGCCACACCAGTCAGAGAGCCTAGAACATCCCTGGGCAAGTGGGTGTCCTGGCAGGCAGGCACTGTGGCCCTTCTGTCCACCAGGCCCACCTGGAGCCTGCTTTAAGCTCTCTGTTGCGCTGCTGCGTTTCTCATGCTTCTCATGGGGTGGGGTTGGGGCAAAGCCTCCTTTTTAATACATTAAGTGGGGTAGACTGAGGGATTCTAGCCTCTTCCCTCTGATTTTTCCTTTTGCGAATCCATATCTGCAAAGTGGGCCACTGTAGGGGTTGGGGTTTATTTTGTTTATTTTGAGTTCACTTTGGATCCTTATTTTGTATGACTTCTGCTAAAGGACAGAACATTGCCTTCCCCATGCAGAGCTGGGGCCGCCAGCCTGAGCGGAGGCTCGGCCGTGGGCTGGGAGGCAGCGCTGATCCGGCTGCTCCTCCAGCCCTTCAGACGAGATCCTGTTTCAGCTAAATGCAGGGAAACTCAATTTTTTTTTTAAGTTTTGTTTTCCCTTAAAAGCCTTTTTTTAGGCCACATCGACAGTGGTGGGCGGGGAGAAGATAGGGAACACTCATCCCTGGTCGTCTGTCCCAGTGTGTGTTTAACATTCACAGCCCAGAACCACAGACGTGTCTGGGAGAGCCTGGCAAGGCATTCCTCATCACCATCGTGTTTGCAAAGGTTAAAACAAAAACAAAAAACCACAAAAATAAAAAACAAAAAAAAACAAAAAACCCAAGAAAAAATGAAAAGAGAATCAGCCCTTGGCTTCTGCTTCAAACCCTCAAGAGGGGAAGCAACTCCATGTGCCTGGGGTTCCCAAGGGAGCTGCTGGCTGACCTGGGCCCGCAGAGCCTGGCGTTGGTCCCCAGCATTGCAGTATGGCGTGGTGTTTGTAGGCTGTGGGGTCCGGCTGTGTGGCCAAGGTGAATAGCACAGGTCAGGGTGTGTGCCACACCCCATGCACCTCAGGGCCAAGCAGGGGCGTGGCTGGCCTTTCAGGTCCAGGCCAGTGGGCCTGGTAGCACATGTCTGTCCTCAAGAGCAGGGGCCAGATGATTTTCCTCCCTGGTTTGCAGCTGTTTTCAAAGCCCCCGAGTATCGCTCTTTTCCACTCCAAGATGCCCTCATAAACCAATGTGGCAAGACTACTGGACTTCTATCAATGGTCCTCCAATCAGTCCTTATTATCCCAGCTTGCTGAGGGGCAGGGAGAGGGCCTCTTCCTCTGGGCAGCGCTATCTAGATAGGTAAGTGGGGGCGGGGAAGGGTGCATAGCTGTTTTAGCTGAGGGACGTGGTGCCGACGTCCCCAAACCTAGCTAGGCTAAGTCAAGATCAACATTCCAGGGTTGGTAATGTTGGATGATGAAACATTCATTTTTACCTTGTGGATGCTAGTGCTGTAGAGTTCACTGTTGTACACAGTCTGTTTTCTATTTGTTAAGAAAAACTACAGCATCATTGCATAATTCTTGATGGTAATAAATTTGAATAATCAGATTTCTTACAAACCAGGCCTCTGTCTCAGCTGTTTCTGGAACCAGAGAGTCTGGGCCAAATCAGTAGCTAGGATGGGTTCCGGAGATTCCCTGCTCCTGAGGAGACGGGGAGGGTATCCTAAGTATTTGTGCCAGAGTAGGCTCCTGGCATGGCTACCCACTTTCAGAAAGGAGTGATTATAAACCCTGAAGACCAGGCCACCAAGAGCCAGCCAGGCCGGAGCCACCAGTGCGTGTGAGGAGCACCCTAGGCCAGGGAGCATACCTTTTGCCTCTCTTTCCCTTTAAGACTCTGTGGGTTGCACTGTGGGGGCACTGGGACTGCCCCTCTCCCACTACCTTGGCGGAGAGGGATGGCCCTGTGGCAGTAGAGACTGACTGTATGGAAATCGGTTAGTGAGGTCTGTAATTACTGCAGTGTGGATAATGGACACAAAAAACACAGTGTGTCCACCTGGCCCGTGGACACACAGCTGCATCGCCCACTGAGCTGTGCAGCTGCTCCACTGGTGAGCAGACAAGTCCTACCAGGTTGTCAAATTGTGGAACTTCTAGGGATACAGATGAAGGAGACCCAGCACAAGGTGCGAAGAGAAATGGCATAAGTCAGCAACAACTACACCAAGGCAGCACCTGACCCAGGGAAGGCTTCCTGGAGGAGGTGGCATTCAGAGTGTTTCGTAGAATGAGTAGTAGTTTTTTTGTTTGTTTCTGAGATGGAGTCTCACTCTGTCGTGAGCCTGGAGTGCAGTGGTACAATCTCAGCTCACTGCAGCCTCTGTCTGCCGGGTTCAAGCAGTTCTCCTGCCTCACATTCCTGAGTAGCTGGAGTTACAGGTGCCCGCCACCATGCCCAGGTAATTTTTGTATTTTTAGTAGAGATGGGGTTTCACCATGTTGGCCAGGCTGGTCTTGAACTCCTGACCTCAGGTGATCCACCCACCTCGGTCTCCCAAAGTGCTGGGTTACAGGCATGAGCCACCGTGCCAAGCCAAGTAGCAGTTAGTTTTTAAAGGAAGGGAAAGGTTTTTCAATGGAACATGTACAAAGGCTTGGAAGCTTGTAACAGACCAACTTTGTGAGAAGAGCATTAAGACTGGAGTAGAGGCCGGGCGCGGTGGCTCAAGCCTGTAATCCCAGCACTTTGGGAGGCCGAGACGGGTGGATCACGAGGTCAGGAGATGGAGACCATCCTGGCTAACACGGTGAAACCCCGTCTCTACTAAGAAATACAAAAAACTAGCCGGGCGAGGTGGCGGGCGCCTGTAGTCCCAGCTACTCGGGAGGCTGAGGCCGGAGAATGGCGTGAACCCGGGAGGCGGAGCTTGCAGTGAGCTGAGATCCGGCCACTGCACTCCAGCCTGGGCTACAGAGCGAGACTCCGTCTCAAAAAAAAAAAAAAAAAAAAAAAAGACTGGAGTAGAGAGACGTGGCTGGGAAATTGGGCCGGATGGAGCCAGATCGTGCAGCTGAGGGGATTGAAGTGATTGTCAGAGGGGTGCAGGTATCCCTGGCAGGTGCAGTGCTTCTGTTCTCAACACCCTGGGCCACCTCCATTGAGTCCCTCACCGCGTTCTATTATTGGCAGCCATCTCCTTGGGGGCTGTGAGTGACTGAAGCCTGGCACCAAGTCTCTTTGGGGTATCCCCAGCACCTAGTTCAGTGCCTGGCATATTTCTATTCAGAAAAAAGGCACCATCATTACATGATTATTGATGGTAGAAAATTTGATTAACTTTGCTAAATAACAAGCCATTGAACATTTTCAAGTAAGGGATAAATACCAGGTGTTCACTTGAGGAAGACCGGCAGTCAGGACTGCCCTAGGCAGGCTCTGCGCTGAGGGCACGATGGGCCTGCTCGCCAGTCCTCGGGAGCAGCCGGCAGAATGACCCTCCTCTCTCCACTAAGATGAGGAAACAGGCTTATGTGGAATCACTCATCAGATACCACAGGGCAGGTAAGCGCCAGAGCTGGGACCCGCGTTTGCTGATGTCTGCTCCAGAGTCCCTGCCCTTTTCATTGCCAGTGTCAGCCTTCCCTCTCCTCCTCTTCCCTCCCTCCTCACTACCCCCTGCAAACCTGCTCCTCCTCCAGGGACCCCATTGCAGTGCTTGGCAACCCACGCATCCAGTATTCCAGGCAGGCATCGCTTGTGTGCTCACCCCCACGTCCACTCATCGTCACACCCTGCCTGCTTGACCTCCACGCCTGTTGTCTGCATCTCCACAGCCAAATCCCAGGCCGCTTTCCCTCTCGCCTGGACTGCCACTGTGCTTCCTACCAGGCAGCCTGCTCCAGCACTGCCTGGGCCAACCTGTTCTCAGCACAGCAGCCAGAGTGATTCTGCCTCGCAAGGCAGACATGACCAAGTCACTGTCCTGAGGAGATCCTGGCAGGCCCTAATGGTCCCCATGGTTTTCCATGCTCTGCAGGACCTGGCCTATGTGACCTTATCTTCCTTCACCCCTCTCGCCCCCTGCCCTCCAGCCATCACAAAGTCAATTCTTTAAGTGTTGTGCCTGCCTCACCTGTTTTTTTTGTTTTGTTTTAAGACAAGAGTCTCAGTCTGTCACCCAGTCTGGAGTGCAGTAGTGCGATCTCAGCTCATTGCAACCTCTGCGTCCTGGGTTCAAGTGATTCTCCTGCCTCAGTCTCCCAAGTAGCTGGGATTACAGGCATGGGCTACCATGCCTGGCTCATTTTTGTATTTTTAGTAGAGATGGGGTTTGGTCAGGCAGGTCTTGAAATCCTGACCTCAGGGGATCCGCCTGCCTCGGCCTCCCAAAGTGCTGGGATTACAGGCGTGAGCCACTGTGCCCGGTCCACCTCACCATTCTCTCTCAGCTCCAGACCTTCCCACAAGCTGTTCTGGAACATTCTCCCCCACTTCCGCCTGGCTAACCCCTCATTGTTTAGCCCTCCCCTGAAAATATTTCTTCAGAAGCCATCCTTAACTGTCCTAAATGAGGCTAGGTAACTGCTATGCAAATTATTTGGAATATAGTATTTCATGTAATTCTCAACAATGTATGAAGCCCATTTTATCGATGAGAAAAATTGGCCTCATCCACTCCTTCAGCAAATATTTAATGAGCATTTGCTGTGTGGTAGTCATTATCCCAAGTGCTTGGAATACATCAGTGAATGGAACAGACTTTGCCTTTGTGGCATTCATCCTCTAGTATCAGGAAGCAGATGATACATACAAGAAATAAATCAATGTATTTATAGTTTGTTAAAAGGTGGTAAGCCTGATTAGTGGGGAGTACAATAAGAAGGATCAAGGGCTGGGCATGGTGGCTCACACCTGTAATCCCAGTACTGTGGGAGGCCAAGGTGGGTGGATCACCTGAGGCCAGGTGTTCGAGACCAGCCTGGACAACAGGGTGAAACCTTATCTCTACTCAAAAATGCAAAAACTAGCTGAACGTGGTGGCGCACACCTGTAATCCCAACTACTCAGGAGGCAGAGGCTGCAGTGAGCTGAAATCACACCACTGCACTCCAGCGTGGGTGACAGAGCAAGACAGTCAAAAAAAGGGATTGAGCCGGGCGCGGTGGCTCAAGCCTGTAATCCCAGCACTTTGGGAGGCCGAGACGGGCGGATCACGAGGTCAGGAGATCGAGACCATCCTGGCTAACACGGTGAAACCCCGTCTCTACTAAAAATACAAAAAACTAGCCGGGCGAGGTGGCGGGCGCTTGTAGTCCCAGCTACTCGGGAGGCTGAGGCGGGAGAATGGCACAAACCCGGGAGGCGGAGCTTGCAGTGAGCTGAGATCCGGCCACTGCACTCCAGCCCGGGCTACAGAGCAAAGACTCCGTCTCAAAAAAAAAAAAAAAAAAAAAAAAAAAAAAAAAAAAAAAAGGGATTGGGCATGTGAGGGAAGTTTGATTGATTGATTTAGGGTGGTCAGGGGACACATCATTGAAAAGATGGGACCTGAGGAAAGACGAATCTGGTGAGGAGTTTTGCATACGTATCTTCAAGATGAGCATCCAGGCGGAGGGAGCAGCTACAGCAAAGGCCCTGGGTGGGAATGTGCCTGATGGATGGGGGTGCAATAGGGTAGCAGGGGATGAGGTTAGAGAGGAAGTGGGGCCAGCTCTTGACCATTGAGAAGACTGCAGAAATCCAGTGGTGGAGAGAACTGACCAGATTGTGGTTATATCTTAAGGCAGACCTGATAGAATTTGCTGATGGACTCGAGAGAGAGGAGTCAAGGTTGACCCCACAGTTCTGGCCTGAGCAGCTGGGAGGATACAGTTACCATTTGTTGAGCTGGGGAAGGTTGGACCGAAGGGTTAAGCACTCTACTCAAGGGTCCCAACTGGAATTTGGTGGAGTTGGTATCACTCCCAGCTCTGCTTAACTCCAGGGCTCTTCTCACACTGCTACCTGCCTAAAGCTAGAAACCATCAGATGCATTAAGAAAAAAATATTTGGGGCTGGGCGCAGTGGCTCACGCCTGTAATCCCAGCACTCTGGGAGGCAGAGGCGGGCAGATCATGAGGTCAAGAGATTGAGACCATCCTGGGCAATGTGGTGAAACCCCATCCCTACTAAAAATACAAAATTTAGCTGGGCATGGTGGCACACACCTGTAGTCTCAGCTACTCGGGAGGCTGAGGCAGGAGAATTGCTTGAACCCGGGAGGCGGAGGTTGCAGTGAGCTGAGGTCACAACACTGCACTCCAGCCTGGGCGACAGAGCAAGACTCTGTCTCAAAAAAAAAAAAAAAGAAAAAGAAAAATATATTTGGAAGGAAATATACCAGAGGGTTGTGAGGATAGGTGACTTTTGTTCTTTGTAATTCTCCAAATTTTCTATGAGGACTTAATTTTTTTTTTTGAGACGGAGTCTCCTTCTGTCACCTAGGCTGGAGTGCAGTGGCGCAATCTCGGCTCACTGCAACTTCTGCCTCCCGGGTTCAAGTGATTCTCAGGCCTCATGTAGCTGCGATTACAGGTGCCTGCCACCATGCCTGGCTAAGTTTTGTATTTTTAGTAGAAATGAGCTTTTGCCATGTTGGTCAGGCTGGTCTTGAACTCGTGACCTCAAGTGATCTGCCCGCCTCAACATCTCACAGTGCTAAGATTACAGGCATGAGCCACTATGCCCAACCTGAAGACCTAATTTTTTTTATTATTTTATTTATTTATTTAGAGACAGAGTCTCTGTTGGCCAGGCTGGAGTGTAGTGACATGATCTTAGCTCACTGCAACCTCCATCTCCTGGGCTCAAGCAGTTCTCCTGCCTCAGCCTCCCAAGAAGCTGAGATTACAGGTGTGTGCCACTACGCCCGGCTAATTTTTTGTGTATTTAGTAGAGACAGAGTTTCACCATGTTGGCCAGGCTGGTCTCGAACTCCTGACCTCAGGTAATCCGCCCGCCTCGGCCTCCCAAAGTGCTGGGATTACAGGCATGACCCACTGTGCCCAGCCAATATTTTAATTTTCAAAAGCAAAAAAAAAGAAAAGAAAAATTAAAACAACAACAGAAACCTTTTGACTAGGATCCAGGTGTGCAGAGTTGAAGTCCCCATTCTCTTCCTTCCCCCCAACTCCCTGGAGTAGAGTCACTGTTAATAGTTTAGTCTACATCGTCCTGGGCATTTCCTATGAATATACAAACATGTATAAGAAACTTTCTATTTTATGTAACTAGAATGATATATACATATCTTGCTGCAAGTTGCCCATTTCATTTAAATACATTCATTTAAGGCCTGGCGCGGTGGCTCATGTCTGTAATCCCAGCACTTTGGGAGGCGGAGGCAGGTGGATCACGAGGTCAGGAGATCGAGACCATCCTGGCCAACATGGTGAAACCCCGTCTCTACTGAAAATATAAAAAATTAGCCACACTTGGTGGCGGGCGCCTGTAGTCCCAGCTACTCAGGAGGCTGAGGCAGGGGAATGGCGTGAACCTGGGAGACGGAGTTTGCAGTGAGCCGAGATCACGCCACTGCACTCCAGCCTGGATGACAGAGTGAGACTAAGTCTCAAAAAAAAAAACAAAAACAAAAAAGCATTCATTTAAATACATACTTTCCATGTCAGGAGCTCATTTTTTTAACTACTATATACTATTCTGTTATGGATGTCCCATAATTTTAAAAATGGTTATTTATATAGCTTTTTTATTAAATAAGTGGATGCATATGATAAAACAAATAAAAATGATTCAGAGGCTGGGCACAGTGGCTCACGCCTGCAATCCCAGCACTTTGGGAGGCTGAAGCGGGCAGATCACCTGAGGTCGGGAGTTGGAGACCAACCTGACCAACATGGAGAGACCCTGTCTCTATTAAAAATACAAAATTAGCCGGGCGTGGTGGCACGAGCCCTGTAATCCCAGCTACTTGGGAGGCTGAGGCAGGAGAATTGCTTGAACCCAAAAGGCGGAGGTTGCAGTGAGCCAAGATTGCGCCATTGCACTCCAGCCTGGGCAATAAGAGCGAAACTCCGTCTCAAAAAAAAAAAGATGCAGTCTTGAAGGGTCCAAAATAAAAGGTCAGGGCTGGGCACGGTGGCTCATGCCTATAATCCCAGCACTTTGGGAGGCCGAGGTGGGTGGATCATGAGGTCAGGAGTTCGAGACCAGCCTGGCCAAGATGGTGAAACCCCGTCTCTACTAAAAAATACAAAAATTAGCCAGGCATAATGGTGGGCACCTGTAATCCCAGCTACTCGGGAGGCTGAGGCAGGAGAATCGCTTGAACCCGGGCAGGCGGAGTCTGCAGTGAGCCCAGATCATACCACTGCACTCTAGCCTGGGCGACAGAGCAAGACTCCATCTCAAAAAAATAAATAAATAAATAAAATAAAAGGTCAGCTTTTCTTCCTCCTCTCCCCAAGTCTAGTTTCATTCCCTGCAATTCCTGATTTTAATTTTTCCAGTGGCAGCCATCACATGCCTTTAGTAGCTGGTGCCTGCTGGCTCCTTGGCTATAAACTGTATGGAATTTAGTCAACTCACATGATCTCTACCTCTACCTCCTGATTTTGTTAGATATATTATTACTTTTAATTCTTCTAGAGTTCCTTTCATGACTTTAAACGCTATATTTATTTATTTATTTATTTTATTTATTTTTGAGACGGAGTTTCGCTCTTGTTGCCCAGGCAGGAGTGCAATGTCGCGATCTCGGCTCACTGCAACCTCCACCTCCCGGGTTCAAGCGATTCTCCTGCCCCAGTCTCCCTAGTAGCTGGGATTACAGGCATGCACCATCATGGCCAGCTAATTTTGTATTTTTAATAGAGAGGGTTTCTCCATGTAGGTCAGGCTGGTCTCCAACTCCCAACCTCAGGTGATCCGCCCACCTCAGCCTCCCAAATGCTGGTATTATAGGCGTGAGCCACCGCGCCTGGCTAAACACTATATTTAAACACCTGTTTCTTGATTTATCACCTGTTGGCAGTATCTATTGATTACCCTCTGTGAAGAATGAGAAAATTAGCTCACTTTCCTTGATTCTCCCTTCTCCCTCCTCCAACTACCATTTTTTGTTATTTCACATTGTCAAGGCTTCTGATACTTTCTGTTTTGTTAATATAATTAGGTCTTTCATTCTAAAAATTGAAAACCAATAAATAGCATTTTAATTGTATGTTTATGAAAAATCGTTCAAACATCAATTTCAAACAAACTTCAAACAATTTCAAACTTTTACTTTTTTCTCGATGTTCTTCACCTCTGGATCATATTCAGCTGCCACCGCCACTTGTACCACATGAGTCGTCTTGGATTCTTTTTCACGCTGGTAGAGTACTCCCCCTCACATAATTTTTTCACAGAGCATTATAAACTTTCTGTTTCTTGCATGTCTGAAAATATCTTTTACATTCACACTCCATTTTAACTTTGGTCTGGGCTTCCTTATACAAGATAATTTTCCTCAGAAACTTGTGAAGACATTGTTCCTAGTTTTGTATTAAGCAGTTGTTGGAGGAGGAAGGCTATCCAGCAACAAATTACCCTGTTTGTTTTTCCCATGACCCACGTTGATTTTTTTTTTCTTTTTTTTTTTTTTCTTTTTTTAGACGGAGTCTTACTCTGTTGCCCAGGCTGGAGTGCAGTGGCGCAATCTTGGCTCACTGCAATCTCTGCCTCCCGGGATCAAGCAATTCTTCTGCCACAGCCTCCTTAGTAACTGGGACTACAGGACGCACCACCATGCCTGGCTCATTTTTGTATTTTTAGCAGAGACAGAATTTCGCTATATTGGCCAGGCTGGTCTCGAACTCCTGACCTCATGATCCACCGACCTCGGCCTCCCAAAGTGCTGAGATTACAGGCATGAGCCAACACACCCGGCTACTTTTTGTATTATAAATTATTATATGTACAGAGTCTATTTCTGGGCCATTAGTCTCTTTCATTCATCTGTCTGTTCAGTCTAAGATGAACTACTTATTTAACTTTGGTGGCTTTATTACCTGACACAAGTAATTTTTATTTTTTCAAAACTAATAAGTGCCATTCCCCTATTTTTCTTCCACATGGGCATTAGATTACTTTTTAAAAATTCCCCTCCCTCAATTTTTATTGCGGATTTTTATTTTACTCAAGAAAGTTGACAGTAACATTTCTGAAGCATGTATGTGTTAACATAAAACAGAAAAGCAGGTTGGAGTCTAAATGAAGCTCAAAATTTCTGATGAAAAGAAAGCTGTATTCCTCCAGCCCTGCTCAAAGAGAGGAAGCGCTGTCTGACTTATGCAACCATCCCAGGTTCTAGAGGGAGAGCTGTGATGTAATTCAAGGATACTTGGGACCTGTCCATGGTCCCCCAGTAATGGCAGGCTGTCACTTTTGACACTTGATGCCCTTGTCCCTGCTGGTCTGTCTAACTTTCCACACGTGGTCCATCTCTCTTTTTCACTCCAGCCTTATGTAAATACTTGTGGTTTCCTAAGCACACGGTGTTAAACATTTATAACAATCGAAGGGTTAAATTACCCTAATAGATAAGCTTTCTTTCAAATCAGTAAGAGCAAAAGTAAACACCGTAATAGAAAATGGACACAAATAGGCCATTTCAAAAGGAGATAGGCAAATTCCAGTAAAAATACAAAAGCTATTATCCTCACTACTAATAAAAGAAGTACACATCAAAACAAGAATGAGGTGGCCGGGCGCGGTGGCTCACGCCTGTAATCCCAGCACTTTGGGAGGCCGAGGTGGGCGGATCACAAGGTCAGGAGATCGAGACCATGGTGAAACCCCGTCTCTACTAAAAATAGAAAAAATGAGCCGGGCGCAGTGGCGGGCGCCTGTAGTCCCAGCTACTTGGGAGGCTGAGGCAGGAGAATGGCGTGAACCCCGGAGGCAGAGCTTGCAGTGAGCCGAGATTGCGCCACTGCACTCCAGCCTGGGCGACAGAGCAAGACTCCGTCTCAAAAAAAAAAAAAAAAAAAAAAAAAAAAAAAAAAAACAAGAATGAGGTATCGTCGACGCTCTGTATACATGGGTTCTGCATCCATGGATTCAACCAACCTCAGATCAAAGTTATTCAGAAAAGGCTGGGCGCAGTGGCTCACACCTGTAATCCCAGCACATTCGGAGGCCAAGGTGGGTGGATCACTTGAGGTCAGGAGTTCAAGACCAGCCTGGCTAACATGGTGAAACGCCATCTCTACTAACAACATAAAAATTCACTGGGTGTGGTGGCACACACCTGTAATCCCAGCTCCCCGGGGGCTGAGGCATGAGAATCGCTTGAACCCCGGAGGTGGAGGTTGCAGTCAGCCAAGATCACGCCACTGCACTCCAGCGTGGGCGACAGAGCAAGACTTCATCTCAAAAAAATACATATACGTGTGTGTTTGTATATGTATGTATGCATATATGTGTGTATATATGTGTATGTGTATATGTGTGTATTAGGGAAAAAACTTTCATCTGCACTGAACACGCACAGACATGTTTTCTTGTTAGTATTCCCTAAACGATACAGTGTAATAACTATTTTTACAGAGCACTTACAATGTATTAGATATTATAAGTAATTTAGAGATGATTTAAAGTATAAGAGAGGATAAGCATAGGTTATATGTAAGTACTACACCATTTTATGTTGGGGACTTGAGCATGGGCAAATGTTGGTATCTGTGGGAGGTCCTGGAAGCAATCCCCCAAGGATACTGAGGAACAACTGTTGAACTGTTTGACTATCAAATTGGCAAGAGTTATGTGTCAATATTGATGCAGGGAATTAGGCACTTATAAATTACTAGTGGGAATATAAACTGGTTCTACATTTTTGGAGGAGAATTTGCAATATCTATCAAAACCCTTAAGTTATGCTTTAATTTGACCCAGCAATACATGTTTAGGCATTTATATAAAGAAAACAACTGGACACATAATTTAAAAATCTGTGGGGAAAGATTCACTACATCATCATTCATAATACTGAAAAATTGAACATATTATACACACACACATATAGGCTACCACCTTGCTGAAGTGAATCCAAAGACCATTAGTGTCGGCATCACCTGGGAGCTTTCTAGAAATGTAGAATCTAGGCCAGGCTCACGCCTCATCCCAGCACTTTGGAAGGCTGAGGCGGGTGGATCACTTGAGATCAGGAGTTCGAGACCAGTCTGGCCAATATGGTGAAACCCCGTATACTAAAAATACAAAAAATTAGCCAGGCGTGGTGGCGGGCGCCTGTAATCCCAGCTATTCGGGAGGCTGAGGCAGGAGAATCGCTTGAACCAAGGAGGCGGAGGTTGCAGTGAGCCGAGATTGTGCCACTGCACTCCAGCCTGGGTGAAAGAGCAAGACTCCATCTCAAAAAAAAAAAAAAAAAAAAGTAGTATCTGACTCAGGCGCGGTGGCCAAGTGGTAATGTGCCGGTCTTGTAGAAATGTAGAATCTTAGGCCCCACCCCAGACCTGCTGCATCAGAATTTGTATTTTGACAGTTCCGTATGGCATTTGCATGAGCATTAAAATTTGAGAAACGCTGGCAGGCTTAGACACCAAAATGTTAGCACATTTCTGGGTGGTTATGTTCCCTATTTTAAATGCATTTTCTAATTTTCCTACCTCTGATACGCACTTTTTTCATAAGCATGTGTCACATAGAAAAACACAGCATGCTATGGTTGCACGTTATCCCCTCTTCCTGGAGCCCTTGCACATCTCATCCAAGATCTGTCTCCCAGGAGTCCCTCCTTAGCCCCTCGTCTTCCTTGCTCAACTAGTCTCACATCCAGCTGTGTTGCTGGTCCAGGAACCATAGCATTGTGCTGAAATTATTATCTGTGCTTCCTCAGCTGTTCAAATAGTAAAATAGGGGGGAAATACCAAGAAAATTATCCAGGCTGTCGTGCAGAAAGGAAATGAAAATTGGCATTATAATTATGGTTTGATTCATCTGTCTCCTCCACTGGACTGTGAACTTCTTGAGGACAATAGCTGTGTCTCACTTGCCTCCAGCTTAGAGCCCGCCCAGAGTTGGGACTCCATCAATGTTTGCTGAGTGGATGCTGGCCGTGTGGCGGGAAGTCACTCTGATTGTCAGAAGGAATGCCTGGCAGCTGCCAGCATCCAATCCTCAAGAATCTTCGCTCCCAACACCTCAGACCCTTTTGCTCCCTCCCTGAGACACACCCTAGTCCACTCCAGGAAGGAATTCACATCTCACAAGGGATCTCTGCATCCACCACACCGAAGTTCACCCTTACCAGGATGAGCTGCTTTTCTCCCAGTTCCCCACACCAACAGTGGAAATACTTTACGTGGAGATTCACCAAGGAACATTACGTTCAAAATCAGTAAGAAGGTGGCTGGGTGCCGTGTCTCACGCCTGTAATCCCAGCACTTTGGGAGGCCGAGGCGGGTGGATCACCTGAGCTCAGGAGTTCGAGACCAGCCTGACCAACCTGGAGAAATCCTGTCTCTACTAAGAAGACAAAAAACTAACCGGGCATGCTGGTGTGTGTCTAATCCCAGCTACACAGGAGGCTGAGGCAGGAGAATTGTTTGAACCTGGGAGGGGGAGGTTGCAGTGAGCTGAGAATGCGCCACTGCACTCCAGCCGAGACGACAGAGGGAGACTCCATCTCAAATTTTTTAAAGTACTAATAAGGAGAGCTGGATGTGATGGCACACACGTGTAATCCCAAATACTCAAGAAGCTGAGGCAGGGCCAGGCGTAGTGGCACACACCTGTAATCCTAGCACTTTGGGAAGCCACGTTTGAGGCCAGCCTGGCCAACATGGTGAAATTAAAATTACAAAAATTAGCCAGGCATAGTGGCAGGCGCCTGTAATCTCTGGTACTTGGGAGGCTGAAGCAGGATAATTGCTTGAACGCGGGAGGTAGAGGTTGCAGCGAGCTGAGATCGTGCCATTGCACTCAGCCTGGGCAACAGCAAAAACTGTCTCAAAAAAAAAAAAAAAAATGCTGAGGCAGAAGGATTCCTTGAGGCCTTGAGTTTGAGCCTTTAGTGTCCCATGATCTTGACTGTGAATAGCCATCCCACTCCATCCTGGGCAACATATCAAGACCTCATCCCTAAAATACATAAATAAGGGTTACCCAGTCGAGCTGGAGGGAGGTTTTTAGCCCCAGAATTGGGATACTCCTCAGTCTCCCTGAAAGACCTTGTGTCCCAGGTGCTTTTTCAGGGTTTGCCCTTTCCAGCCTCCGCCCTCTGTCAGATTTTCAGAGCATTCTCTAATTACCCCCACCTGAGCTCCAATGTGGTCCTAAAGATTTAAATCCAACAAACATGGTGTATACCTATTATGTTCTGTAGTAATACCCACTAGAATTATTAAGCACTTAAATATGACAAGCATTTTACCTGCATTGTTAAAATTCAGTTCCTCGGCTGGGCGCGGTGGCTCAAGCCTGTAATCCCAGCACTTTGGGAGACCGAGACGGGCGGATCACAAAGTCAGGAGATCGAGACCATCCTGGCTAACACGGTGAAACCCCGTCTCTACTAAAAAATACAAAAAAAAAAAAAAAAAAAACTAGCCGGGCGAGGTGGCGGACGCCTGAAGTCCCAGCTACTTGGGAGGCTGAGGCAGGAGAATGGTGTGAACCCAGGAGGCGGAGCTTGCAGTGAGCAGAGATCCGGCCACTGCTCTCCAGCCTGGGCGACAGAGCGAGACTCCGTCTCAAAAAAAAAAAAAAAAAATTCAGTTCCTCCAAAAACCCTGTATAGTAGCTTGTATTACAATCTCCTTTTGCGATGGAAGACAGGTTCTCAGAGGTCAACCAATTCATTCCAAGTCACACAGCTAGGAAGAGAGCAGAACCCAGATTTGAGCCTGGTTCTGTGAGTCCAGAGCCTGAATGTTTAACTACCATACAAACTACAACCCACCTAGCTTCATTTGTCCATTCTTTCCACAAATCATATTCCAATGATATTTATTGAGCACTTACTATGAACCAAGCATTGTCCAAGGTACTGAGATTCAATGGTGAAATAATAAAGTCCCTACCCTTTTTTTTTTTTGAGACAGGGTCTCACTCTGTCACCCAGGCTGGCGAGCAGTGGTGCGATCTGGGCTCACTGCAACCTCTTGCTTCCCAGGTTCAAGTGATTCTCATGTCAGCCTCCTGAGTAGCTGGGATTACAGGCATGTGCCACCATGCCTGGCTAATTTTGTATTTTTAGTAGAGATGGGGTTTCGCCATGTTGGCCAGGCTGGTTTTGAACTCCAGACCTCAAGTGATCTGCCTGCCTCGGCCTCCCAAAGTGCTGGGATTACAGGCATGAGCCACCGTGCCCAGCCCAAAGTACCCTTAGAAACCTTAATCTGGCAGGAAGACAGACATCATTCAAAGAAATCTTACACACACACACACAATCAAAAGCTCAGATGCTTTGCAGGAAGCATGCAGGATGCATGGTGAGCCCCTTTCTCACAGAAGCCTCTGACTCCCCACACTAGTCCAGGTCCCACAGCATGGGACAGCAGGACCCAGACAAGTGTGGGGAATCGGAGGCTTCTGCAAGGAAGAGGCTCAACAGGGTATGAAGATCCTGAGGCATGAGGGAACATAGCTCTTTCTTTTTTTTTTTTTTTTTTTTTTTTGAGGCGGAGTCTCGCTCTGTGGCCCAGGCTGGAGTGCAGTGGCCGGATCTCAGCTCACTGCAAGCTCCGCCTCCCGGGTTTACGCTATTCTCCTACCTCAGCCTCCCGAGTAGCTGGGACTACAGGCGCCCGCCACCTCGCCCAGCTAGTTTTTTTTTTTGTATTTTTTAGTAGAGACGGGGTTTCACCGGGTTAGCCAGGATGGTCTCGATCTCCTGACCTCGTGATCCGCCCGTCTCGGCCTCCCAAAGTGCTAGGATTACAGGCTTGAGCCACCGCGCCCGGCCGAACATAGCTCTTTCAAGGGGTGTTTTAGAAAAACAGAACAAAGGCCAGCATGGCTGCAGCCCAGAGAGTGCAAGGGGAGAGTGGGGCAGGATGGGGTGCAGAATGGGCAGGGGCTGTCGCAGACATGAGCAAGGCACTTTGGATTCAGGATAGGGGTGCAGAAAGCTTTTAAGGGGTTTTCATTAAGGTAGTGAGTTCATTGGATTTGCTTTTCTTCGTCTTTGAGACAGGGTCTCACTCTGTCGCCCAGGCCTGAGTGCAGTGGTGCAATCACGCCTCACTGCAGTCTTGACCCCCCAAGTTCAAGCCATCGTCACACCTCAACCTCCCAAGTAGCTGGGACTACAGGTGCACACCACCATACCTGGCTAATTTTTAAATTTTTTTGTAGAGACAGGGTCTCTCTATGTTGCCCAGGCTGGGGACTTGCTTTTTTGACAGATCACTCTGGCACCTATTTGGAGAACAGATTGGAAGGGGCAGGAGCAGAAGCAGGGAGTCTAGTCAGGATGCTGTTGTGGTGTTCCAGGTGGAGGGTGATGGCTGCTTGAAGTATAGTGATAGTGATGAGGAGGTAATAGAAGCATTCAGGATATAGTTTTGAAAGTGAGTAAGACTAATAGGATTGGATGTGGGCTGCTAAAAGGATCGAGAATGACTGAGCACCTGGGTGAATACTGGTGCCTTTACTGAGGTGGGGAACACTGACAGCAGAGTAGACTTAGGGGAGAACCAAGAGTTTACTTTTTTTTTTTTTTTTTTTGAGACAGAGTCTCACTCTGTTGCCCAGGCTGGAGTGCAGTGGCGCAATCTTGGCTCATTGCAACCTCCACCTCCCGGGCTCAAGCAATTCTCCTGCCTCAGCCTCCCAGCTAGCTGGGACTACAGGCGCAAGCCACCATGTCTGGCTAATTTTTTGTATTTTAGTAGAGATGGGGTTTCACTGTGTTGCTGAGGCTGGTCGCGAACTCCTGAGCTCAGGCAGTCTGCCTGCCTCGGCCTCCCAAAGTGCTGGGATTACAGGCATGAGCCACCGCGCCCGGCCAAGAGTTTACTGTTGTTGAGTTGAAGTACCTGTAATTGTCCCAAGTAGACGGATGGAGTTGTTATCTCTGTATTTCCAGAGTCAGCCCAAAATAGGTGCCTAGTAAAAAGTCTTGAAATAAAAGAATGCACGAGTAGGTAAAAGTTAAGCCAAGTCTTAAAGAATGGATGGCATTTGTCCTTGAGAAGAGGTTATTTTAGTGCCTGAGATTAAAAAAGCAAACAAACAAATAGAACACAGGGTGGAAGCAAAGGATAAAGGAATGAGTGCGAGGTAGACATGGGCCATGGGGCACCTTGTTCCTGCTCCCCAAGGCTTTCTGCTTTTATTTTTTTGAGTTGGAGTCTTACTCTGTCGCCCAGGCTGGAGTGCAGTGGCACGATCTCGGCTCACTGCAACCTCCACCTCCCGGATTCAAGTGATTCTCCTGCCTCAGCCTCCCGAGTAACTGGTATTATAAGCATGTGCCACCACGCCTGGCTCATTTTTTTGTATTTTTAGTAGAGATGAGGTTTCATCATGTTCGAGGCTGGTCTCAAACTCCCAACCTCAGATGATCCGCCCCCGCCGCAGCCTCCCAAAGTGCTGGGATTACAGGTGTGAGCCACCACGCCCGGCCATCCCCAAAGCTCTCTGTGTCTTTGCCTGAAACACCAAACCATCCTCTGCAGAGTAGAGAGAACACATCAGCTAGGAAAGAGAGCAATGTCTGTGTTAAACATTGGAACTCAATGTATTTGTGGGTGTGTGTGTGTCTGCCTCTAAGCCTTTTTTTTTTTTTTTTTTGGATGCAGTCTTGCTCTTTTGCCCAGGCTGGAGTGCAGTGGCACGATCTCAACTCACTGCAACCTCCGCCTCCTGGGTTCAAGCGATTCTCCTGCTTCAGCCTCCCAAGTAGCTGGGATTATAGGCATGCAGCACCATGCCTAGCTAATTTTTGTATTTTTAGTAAAGACAGGGTTTCACCATGTTGGCCAGGCTGGTCTCGAACCACTGACTTCAGGTGATCTGCCCTCTTCAGCCTCCCAAAGTTCTGGGACTACAGGCATGAACCATCATGCCTGGCCCGCTAAGCATTTTTATATTTGTATTTCTATATTTCATAGGCTAGAGGGCCCTGGTATTGCCAACTGACCTTGTCTTCAAGGCTGAATTAAGGCTGAATTTTCTTTCTTATTTACATGGACTAAACTGGCTGCAGAAGCCCGCTCCCCAGGGAACCAGGCTGACCAGGTCAGAGTGTGTCAGTGTGTTCCTGGTGCTTACTCTTGTGGCTTCTTATCTGGGCGGCTCCTGTCAGGCTCTTTGTCCAGAGCTTCCCAAAGTACAAGAGAAGATTGTTTACTTTCTTTCAGCTACTACTGCCCACTGGCAAGGGCTGAATGTAAATGACCCAGAGGTGAAGGCTGAAGGCATCATTAGTCTACAAACATAGTCTTTGTTCGTTTATTCATTCAGTTTCAGTTTATCGTTCATTCATTCTTTCTTTTTTTTTTTTTTTCTTTTTTCTGAGGCAGGGTTTTGCTCTGTTGCCGAGGCTGGAGTGCAATGGAGTGCAATCTTGGCTCACTGTAACCTCCACCTCCCAGAGCTCAACTGATCCTCTCACCTCAGCCTCCCAGGTGGCTGGGACCACGGGCGCACACCACCACCTGACTGATTTTTGTATTTTTTGTAGAGACAGGGTTTTGCCATGTTGCCCAAGACAGGCTGGTCTTGAACTCCTGGGCTCAAGCAATTCACCTGCCTTAGGCTCCCAAAGCGCTGGGATTATAGGTGTGACCACACCCAGCCCATTATTTTATTGCATACACATCCTCAGGCTGACTGCTCATTTCAAATTACTTAACCTCCCTGCACTCTAGTTTCCTTAGCTTTAAAATGGGACAGTAATAATGCCACCTTCTAAAGTTCATTGCATGGATGAAATTAAGGAATATCATTCATTGACTTAACAAATATTTAATGAGCACATACAAGGAGCCAGGGCTGCTCCAGGGGCTGGGGATAGTGGTGAACAAAACAAAGGTCCCTGCCCTCATGGAGTAGGCATTCTAATGGAGAGAACTAAATAATAGAAAAATAAAGGATATACTGGTGGTCAGGGAAGGCTTCACTGAGGTGGTGACACTTCAGTGAGGCCCTGAAAGGTGAGGGAGCAAGCCATTCAGACCTGAGGGGAAATAGGGTCCTGGAAGAGTGAGCAGAGAGCGGGTGGGGGATGATTGTCTGTAGGCTGTTAAAAGGATTTGGCTTTTCGGCTGGGAGTGGTGGCTCAGGCCTGTAATCCCGGCACTTTGGGAGGCCGAAGGGGGTGGATCACCTGAGGCCAGGAGTTTAAGACCAGCCTGGCCAACATGGTGAAACCCTGTCTCTAATAAAAGTACAAAAAATTAGCCAGGCGTGCTGGCATGTGTCTGTAATCCCAGCTACTTGGGAGACTGAGGCAAGAGAAATTGCTTGAACCTGGGAGGTGGGGGTTGCAGTGAGTCGAGATTGCGCCATTGCACTTGAGCTTGGGCGAAGAAGTGTGACTCCATCTAAAAAAAAAAAAAATTAGCCAGGTGTAGGGGTGCACACCTGTAATCCCAGCTACTCGGGAGGCTGAGGCAGGAGAACTGCTTGAACCCAGGAGGCAGAGGCTGCAGTGAGCCACAGCACTGCACTCCAGCCTGGGTGACAGCTTGGGTGTCTCAAACAAAAAGAAAAAAAGGATTTGGCTTTTCTTCAAAATCAGATAAGAAGTCATGTGATGGTTGTAAGAAGAGGAGTAACATGATGTAACTTCTAGTATTAAAGAATCACTCTGACCGGGCACGGTGGCTCACGCCTGTAATCCCAATACTTTGGGAGGCTGAGGTGGGCAGATCAAAAGGTCAAGCGATCCAGACCATCCTGGCCAACATGGTGAAACCTCATCTCTACTAAAAATGCAAAAATTAGCTGGGCATGGTGGCATGTGCCTGTAGTCCCAGCTACTCGGGAGGCTGAGGCAGGAGAATCGCTTGAGCCCAGGAGGCAGAGGTTGCATTGAGCCAAGCCCACAACACTGCACTCCAGCCTGGTGACAGAGTGAGACTCCCTCTCAAAAAAAAAAAAAAAAATCACTCTAGGCTGGGCAGGGCAGCTCATGTCTGTAATCCCAGCACTTTGGGAGGTGGAGGCGGGTGGATCACCTGAGGTCGGGAGTTCACGACCAACCTGGCCAACATGATGAAACTCCGTCTCTGCTAAAAATACAGAAAATTAGCCGGGCATGGTGGTGGGCACCTGTAATCCCAACTACCGGGAGGCTGAGGCAGGATAATTGCTTGAAAAAAAAAAATATTAAGGCCAGGCGCAGTGGCTCACCCTGTAATCCCAGCACTTTGGGAGGCCGAGGCAGGTGGATCACGAGGTCAGGAGATCGCGACCATCCTGGCTAACATGGTGAAACTCCATCTCTACTAAAAAAGTACAAAAAATTAGCCAGGAGTGGTGGCGGGTGCTTGTAATCCCAGTTCCCGGGGAGTTGAGGCAGGAGAATGGCATGAACCCAGGACGCGGAGCTTGCAGTGAGTGGAAATAGTGCCACTGCACACCAGCCTGGGCGACAGAGCAAGACTCCGTCTCAAAAAAAAAAAAAAAAAAAAAGAAAAGAAAAAAAAAAACTAGCCCGGCTAGTTTTTGTATTTTTAGTAGAGACAGGTTTTTGCCACGTTGTCCAGGATGGTCTCGAATTCCTGACCTCAGGTGATCTGCCCACCTCAGCCTCCCAAAGTGCTGGGATTACAGGCGTGAGCCACTGTGCCTGGCCGGAAAAAACAAAACAGAAAACCCGTTTTATTTTTATTTTTATTTTTTTTGAGACGGAGTGTTGCTCCGTTCCCAGGCTGGAGTGCAGTGACGAGATCTCAGCTCACTGCAACCTCCACATCCCAGGCTCAAGCAATTCTCCTGCCTCAGCCTCCTGAGTAGTTGGGATTACAGGCACGTGCCACCACACCTGGATAATTTTTGTATTTCTAGTAGATATTGGCCAGGCTGGTCTTGAAATCCTGACCTCAAGCAATCCACCCGCCTCCGCCTCCCAAAGTGCTGGGATTACAGGCATGAGCCACCGTGCCCAGCCTAGAAAATAATATTTTTAAAAAATTAAAAAGAATCAGTCTGCTGTGTTGAGGAGACTGTAGGGGGCAAGGGCAGAAATAGAGAGACATTAGGAGGCTGTGGCAATTATCCTGTTCAGGCTAAGGATGGCTTGGAGCAGGGCGGTGGAGTAGAGGTAAAGGGAAATGTTGAATTCTGGACATATTTTAGGGGCAGAGCAGAGAACTATGTAAATGTTAATGTCAATGCACCAAAACCACAATTCATAAAATAAACTGATAAATTGAACTTCATCAAAATGAAAACTCTTGTGCTTCAAAAGGCACTAAAGAAAATGAAAAGGTAAGCCACAGAAGGAGAGAAAATATTTTTAAAGCCAACAACTGATAAAGGATCTGTATCCGAATATATAAAGAACTTCTACAACTCAATAATAAGAAGACAAACAACCCAATTAATACATCGACAAAAGGTTTGAATAGACATTTCACCAGAGGATATATGAATGGTGAATAAGCACATAAAAAGATGCCCAACATCATTAGTCATTAGGGAAATGCAAATTAAAACCACAGTGAAATACTACTTCGCACCCACTGGAATGGTTATAATCAGAAAGATAGACAATACCAAATGCTGGCAAGGATATGGAGAAATGGGACTCCTCAGGTATTGTTGATGGGAATGTAAAATGGTACAGCCACTTTAGAAAATAGTTCGGCAGTTTCTGGGCTGGGCACGGTGGCTCACGCCTATAATCCCAGCACTCTGGGGGGCTGAGGCAGGCGGATCACGAGGTCAGGAGATCGAGACCATCCTGGCTAACACGGTGAAACCCCATCTCTACTAAAAATGCAAAAAATTATACGGGCGTGGTGGTGGCGCCTGTAGTGCCAGCTACTCGGGAGGCTGAGGCAGGAGAATGGCGTTAACCTGGGAGGCGGAGCTTGCAGTGAGCGGAGATTGCACCACTACACTCTAGCCTGGGTGACAGAGCCAGACTCTGTCTCAAAAAAAAAGAAAAAAAAAAAATAGTTTGGCAGTTTCTTAAAAAGATTAACATAAATTGGGCCGGGCGCGGTGGCTCAAGCCTGTAATCCCAGCACTTTGGGAGGCCGAGGCGGGTGGATCACGAGGTCAGGAGATCGAGACCATCCGGGCTAACATGGTGAAACCTCGTCTCTATTAAAAATACAAAAAACTAGCCGGGCGTGGTGGCGGGCGCCTGTAGTCCCAGCTACTCGGAGGCTGAGGCAGGAGAATGGCGTGAACCTGGGAGGCGGAGCTTGCAGTGAGCCGAGATCGCGCCACTGCACTCCAGCCTGGGTGACACAGCGCGAGACTCCGTCTCAAAAAAAAAAAAAAAAAAAAAAAAAGATTAACATAAATTTACTATACAACCCAGCAGTTATTCCACTCCTTGTTATCTACCCAAGAGAAATGTAAGCAGACATTTACGCAAAGGCTAGCATGTAAATGTTCATAGCAGCACTATTGCTAATAGCCAAAAAGTGGAAGCAACCGAAACATCAATCAACACTACAATGGAATACTATTCAATAATAGAAAGGAGGGAAATACTGATGCATGCTACCTCATGGGTGACTTTCTTTTTTTTTTTTTCTTTTTTTGAGACAGAGTCTCGCTCTGTCGCCCAGGCTGGAGTACAGTGGCTGGATCCCAGCTCACTGCAAGCTCCGCCTCCCGGGTTTACACCATTCTCCTGCCTTAGCATCCCGAGTAGCTGGGACTACAGGCGCCCGCCACCTCACCCGGCTAGTTTTTTGTATGTTTTTTAATAGAGACGGGGTTTCACCGTGTTAGCCAGGATGGTCTCGATCTCCTGACCTTGTGATCCGCCCGTCTGGGCCTCCCAAAGTGCTGGGATTACAAACTTGAGCCACCGCGCCCGGCCTCATGGGTGACTTTCAAAACAATTATCCCCAGTGAAAGAAGCCAGACACAAAAGACCACATAGTCTATGGTTCTATTTATATGAAATGTCCAGAAAAGGCAAAGCTATATAGACAGAAAATAGATTAATGGTTGCCTGGGGCTAGGGGTGGGAATGGAGACTGATTATAACTGGGCACAGGTAATCTTATTGAGGTGGTAGATTTTATCGAGGTGATGGAAGTATTCCAAAACTGGATTCGGTAATAGTTGCATGCTTTTGCAAATTTATTTAAAAATCATTAAATTATACTATTAAAAAGAACATTGTTAATGATAGCATATATCTAAATGTAAACAATTTTTGTGCATATAAAGCATTTAGCACAGTGTTTGAAATGTAACAGCTTGGCCGGGCGCGGTGGCTCAAGCCTGTAATCCTAGCACTTTGGGAGGCCGAGACGGGCGGATCACAAGGTCAGGAGATCGAGACCATCCTGGCTAACACGGTGAAACCCCGTCTCTACTAAAAAGTACAAAAAACTAGCCGGGCGAGGTGGCGAGCGCCTGTAGTCCCAGCTACTCGGGAGGCTGAGCCAGGAGAATGGCGTAAACCCGGGAGGCGGAGCTTGCAGTGAGCAGAGATCCGGCCACTGCACTCCAGCCTGGGTGACAGAGCGAGACTCCGTCTCAAAAAAAAAAAAAAAAAAAAAAAAAAAGAAATGTAACAGCTCAATAAATGTAGTTAACTTTTTTTTTTTTTTTTTTGAGACTGAATTTCGCTCTTGTCACCCAGGCTGGAGTGCTATGGCACAAACTCGGCTCACTACAACCTCCGCTTCCTGGGTTCAAGCAATTCTCCTGCCTCAGCCACCCGAGTAGCTGGGATTACAGGTGCCCACCACCATGCCCAACTAATTATTGCATTTTTAGTAGAGGCAGGGTTTCACCATGTTGGCCAGACTGGTCTCTAACTCCTGACCTCAGGTCATCCACCCGCCTCAGCCTCCCAAAGTGCCGAGATTACAGGAGTGAGCCACTGTACCCAGCTGTAGTTAACTTTTTTTTTTTTTTTTTTTTTAAAGACAGAGTCTGGCTTTGTGACCCAGGCTGGAGTGCAGTGGCTCAATCTCAGCTCACTGCACGCTCTGTCTCCCAGGTGTTCTCCCCTGTTCTTTTCCTTCATAGCAAGCACAACTTTTTGGCAATTTTTCTTTTTTTTTGAGATGAGTCTTACTCTGTCACCCAGGCTGGAGTACAGTGGCTCCATAATAGCTCACTGCAGCCTCGAATGCCTCAGCCTCAGGAGTAGCTGGCATTACAGGCGTGAATCACATCCAGCCTGTAATTTTCTTTATTTGTGCAAGCACTTGCTTCATGTCTCTCTCTCACTAGATTATAAAAACCATGAGGGCAGGAAAGGGTCTGTTCCACTCATTACTGGCAGGTGGGCAGGTTCTGGTAGTCTTTTTGCTGGTGTGATAGAAGAAACAGGATACTGTGTCTGTCCTCTTTCTGGAGCTGCAGCAGTCACGTTACAACCACGAGTTGCATAAGAGGGTGGCCAAAGCCACGTTGCGAAGGATGCTAGAGAAAGATGGAACATGCCTGTATGTTTCATGACTTTGCTGAGCACTGAGCTAAGGCTCACCACCTTCAGACCTCTTATCTCATGAGAAAATTAACTGGTATTTAAGCCACTTTTGTGAGTGTTTTCTATTTTTGGCAATGGAATACATTCCTAAACGGTATTACCAATAAGACCAAAATGATATTCTCAAGAGACTTTTGTTTAGTGGGGAAAGATGGACATGTAAACAAATCCATGCATTTGTCAAATACTTGCTTTGTGGAGCTCTGTACAGGGTGAGGTAATGGACTGCCCCTGGCTTAAGCAATTAGGTGATGGCTCTTCCACTAACTGAGATAGGAAACCTAGGAGGTACAGCTTATTTGTGGGGCAAGATTAGTTCTTTGTTGCGTATGTCAGTTTTAAGTATCGTAGGACAACTAGGGGGAGAGATCCAGAGACAGCAGGATACATGGATCTGAGCTCCAGGGAGAAGGTGTCTGGGGTATACAATGGGTGTCATCAGTGTGCACCTGAGTGCAGCCCTAGAATGAAAGTGTATTGAGCTCTTGTTTCAGGCTCTGTGCTAAGTGCTTTGTACCATCGTCATGATTTACTGAGCTAGCATTTACTGAGCACTTAGTACATGCCAATTAGACTTCTAACTGCTTTACTTCATTATCCCATTACTTCGTTTATCTCATTTAATTCTCACAACCCAGAAAGGGAAGTACTCTTCCAGTTTTAGTTCTGAGAAAACTTGAGGATTAGGAAAATTAAGTAACTTGCTAGTGAGTTGTAGAAAAAACAAAAACAGAAACAAAAACCTACCTGGGCAACATGGCAAAAACCCGTCTCTACAAAAAAAAAAAAAAAAAAAAATTGGCTGGGCATGGTGTCATATGCCCGTAGTCCCAGCTACCTGAGAGGCTGAGGTGGGAGAATCGCTTGAGCCCAGGGGGTTGAGGTTGCAGTGAGCTGTGATTGCACCACTTCACTCCAGCCTGGGTGACAGGGAGACCCTATCTCAAAGAAAAAATAAAACAAAAGCACCTAAGGAGACTGTGTAGAATGAGAGAAGAGGGCAAAGGACCTAAAGCCATGAGGACATCAACACGTTTTTCCTTTTTTTTTTTAACTAAAAAATTTTTAATTTAGTTTTAAAAACTAAGGTATATGGTGGCCGGGCGCGGTGGCTCACGCCTGTAATCCCAGCACTTTGGGAGGCTGAGGCGGGCGGATCACGAGTTCAGGAGATCAAGATCATCCTGGCTAACACAGTGAAACCCCGTCTTTACTAAAAAAACAAAAAAATTAGCCAGGCGTGATGGTGGGAGCCTGTAGTCCCAGCTACTCGGGAGCTGAGGCAGGAGAATGGTGTGAACTCGGAAGGCAGAGCTTGCAGTGAGCTGAGATCATGCCACTGCACTCTGGACTGGGAGAGTGAGCGAGATTCTGTCTCACAAAAAAAAAAAAAAAAAAAAAAAAAAAAAAAATTATCCACAACTTTCAAGCATATAGATCAGTTAATTTTCACAGCTGGGCGTGTTCATGCTTGTAAATCCCAGCACTTTGGGAGGCCAAGGCAGGAGGGTTGTTTGAGCTCAGAAGTTCAAGACCAGCTGGGGCAACATAGGGAGACCCCACTTCTATTTTTTTTGAGGTGGAGTTTTGCTCTTGTCACCCAGGCTGGAGTGCAATGGCCTGATCTCAGCTTACCGCAACCTCCACCTCCTGGGTTCAAGCGATTCTCCTGCCTCAGCCTCCTGCGTAGCTGGGATTACAGGTGTGCACCAACACGCCTAACTGATTTTTTTATATTTTTAGTAGAGATGGGGTTTTGCCACCTTGGGCAGGCTGGTCTTGAACTCCCGACCTTAGGTGATTCACCCACCTAGGCCTCCCAAAGTGCTAGGATTACAGGCATGAGCCACCGCACCCGGCCTCCCATTCTATTACGAATTTTTTTTTATAATTTAAAATTTTAGTGGCCAGATGTGGTGGCTCACACCTATAATCCCAGCACTTTGGGAGGCTGAGGTGGGCAGATCACCTAAGGTCGGGAGTTTGAGATCAGTCTGGCCAACATGGCGAAACCTCATCTCTACTAAAATACAAAAAATTAGCTGGGTGTGGTGGCACATGCCTGTAATCCCAGCTACCTGGGAGGCTGAGGCAGGAAAATTGCTTGAACCCAGGAGGTAGAGGTTGCAGTGAGCTGAGATGGCACCACTGCACTCCAGCCTGGGTGATAGAATGAAACTGTCTATATATATAAATAAAATTTTTACAATGTGAACACACTAGCGTAACCACCATCTAGATGAAGAAATAGAACATTGCCGCCAGGGCAGTGGTTCGCATCTGTAATCCCAGCACTTTGAGAGGCCGAGGCGGGTGGATTACCTGTGGTCAGGGGTCTGAAACCGGCCAGGCCAACATGGTGAAACCCTGTCTCTACTAAAAATACCAAATTAGCCGGGCGTGGTGGCACGTGCCTGTAATCCCAGCTACTTGGGAGGCTTAGGCAGGAGAATCACTTGAACCTGGGAGGCAGAGGTTGCAGTGAGCCAAGATCGCGCCGCTGCACTCCAGTCTGGGCTACGAGAGCAAAACTCCGTCTCAAAACAAAACAAAACAAAACAAAAAAACAGAAAACAAACATTGCCAACACCCCAGAAACATTCTTTGTGCCACCCTTCCCCATCATTCCCTGTCCCCCACCTAAAAGTAACCAGAACTTTGACTTTTATTGCTATAGGTTAGTTTTGCTTAGAATATCAACATTTAAAGTGTGCAAAGGGGCTGGGCACGGTGGCTTACGCCTGTAATCCCTGCACTTTGGGAGGCCGAGGTGGGTGGATCACTTGAGGTCAGGAGTTTGAGACCAGCCTGGCCAACATGATGAAACCCATCTCTACTAAAAATGCAAAAAAAATTTAGCTGAGTGTGGTGGCTGGTGCCTGTAATCCCAGCTACTTAGGAGGCTGAGGCAGGAGAATCAGTTGGACCTGGGAGGCGGAGGTTGCAGTGAGCCGAGATTGCACCACTGCACTCCAGCCTGGGCAACAAGAGCGAAAGTCCGTCTCAAAAAAACAAAAAACAAAAAACAAAAAAATTGTGCAAAGGGAAAAGGGGAAAAGTGAGCTTATAAAGGAAACAGAGGAGGCCAGGCGCGGTGGCACGCCTGTAATCAGCACTGGGAGGAGGCCAGTCGAAGTGGATCACGAGGTCAGGGTGAGACCATCATGGCTAACACAGTGAAACCCTGTCTCTACTAAAATACAAAAATTAGCGGGTTTGTTGCGGCGAGGCGCCTGAACCCAGCAGCAACTCGGGAGGCTGTGAATAGAATGTAAGCCTGAACCGGGGAGGCCGGAGCTTACAGTGAGGCAGCATGGCACCACTGCGCCAAGCACAGGCGGCCAGGCAGGGCTCCGTCTTTTGAGACGGAGTCTCGCTCTGTCGCCCAGGCTGGAGTGCAGTGGCCGGATCTCCAGCTCACCTGGCGCTCCGCCTCCCAGGTTTACGCCATTCTCCTGCCTCAGCCTCCCGAGTAGCTGGGACCACGGCCACGCCACCTCGCCTGGCTAGTTTTTTGTATTTTTGAGGTAGAGACGGGGTTTCACCCGAGGTTAGCCAGGATGGTCTCGATCTCTGACCTCGTCCACTCCGTCTCGGCCTCTAAAAACTGCTGGATGGGTTCAGCTCACCGCGCCCGGCGACTCCGTCATTAAAAAAAAGAAAAAGAGGAAACAGGAAAACTGGTCAGAAAAATGGGAGCATATCATGAGAACTTGATTTAGGCTCTACCTATCACGTGCACATACCAATTAGAAGCTAATGATACACAGTAGAGGGGCCTTGGAAATCATCTGGCAGCACCGGGAAATACAGCAAAATCCAGTTTATGGAACACAGTAACAGTAGTGCTAGCGACTGTATCCATGTACAGGACAGTGGAGTCTGTGAAGCAACCTGCAATATCTTGTGCTTAGTGGCAGCAGCAAAGACGGTGGTGGATGAATTCTACCGCATGATTTGGGTTTTCTTTATGTGTCCTGTAAGTTGGATTCTTCAGACTCGGCACTTTTGTGAGCTACTCAGTATAATCTATTATCTAATACTGTCGATTACCTTACTGGGTAAGGGAGAAAAACCCTGTAATTGTTGTGAAAGACTTGTGGCTGTGTAGCCAACGGCCATTCTTTTTGAAACAGTCATTTCTGTTTTTGAAACTTTTTTTTTTTAACACTTTTTTTTTTTCAGTAGGCATGTACCCAGCCTGACGCAGAAATGATGATTGGTCCATACCATAAGTCCATAGCATTCTATGTAATATGTTCTTTTTGGCAACATTCATTAACTCTCATCTTTACAAAATCCGCGAGGCATTATTTTTTCCATTGTATTGATGTGAACTCCCAGGCTCAGCACAGTTACTAGTTTTGAACACAGGCCTGACTCCATATAGCTCTTTCCAGGGCACTACCCCATTACTCACCCATGGTAATTTTGTACATTTTTTATGACTCTGGTTGTGGGTATTTTACTTTCCTACTTGACCTTCCCCATCACCCTTGACAATTCTGGGAACTCCTTAAGGCGACTCACTACCCCTCAGGAATCGCTCCTAATGATTCTAGGAAGCCCCCTCCCCCTCCAGCCCCCCAGAAGTGCCTCTTCTGATTCCCAGGATGCCCCCCTCTCCGCCCCAAGAGCTGCTCCTAATGATCCCCCAAATCCCCGCTCACTGAGGAAATGATTTTTTTTTTTTTTGAGACGGAGTTTCACTCTTGTTGCCCAGGTTGGAGTGCAATGGCTCGATCTCGGCTCACCGCAACCTCCGCCTCCCGGGTTCAAGCGATTCGAATGCCTCAGCCTCCCGAGTAGCTGGGACTACAGGCATGCACCACCACGCCCGGCTAATTTTGTATTTATTTATTTATTTTTTTTTAGTAGAGACGGGGGTTTCTTCATGTTGGTCAGGCCGGTCTCAAACTGCCGGTTTCAGGTGATCCGCCCGCCTCGGCCTCCCAAAGTGCTGGAATTACACGCGTGAGCGACCACGCCCGGCCAGGAACTGCTTTTTAATGACCCTAAGGACAGCCTCCCTCAGGGTCTGTCCTAATGACCCTCAGGGCAGCCTCCCTTCCCTGTCCAGACTTGACAGCGAATGAGGGGTTTCCAAGGACGCAGGATTTTGTTTTGAAAACTGAGACGCCCAAGACAAACCGGGACAAGACGGTCATCTTTTCAGCACTCCCTGAGCTCGGAAGCTGCCCCTAAAGGCCCCGACACATTTCCACGTTAGGCAAAGAGGATACTCATCCCAAGAAAACTTTGGCCCATCCTTTCGTTAGCGACATCCTATAGTAACCTCACCGCCCTTACCCATCTACCCGACCGGCCCACTTCTAGGTACTAGCTTCTTTCAACCCTGATTAGTTATGGGTGGCCAGGAGCCCGCCTATGATTGGCCAGCTTCGCGATCCAGCTAGAGGCTCACTGGCCGCGGTCCCGAGTGGTACAGCGTTTCCTCCTGGCAACAGCCCGAGCCGGCGCTCATAGGCTGAGCACACTGAGGTCGGGACTGGGAGGTGGCTGCGGCGCGTGCTCATTGGCTGGTGTATGGTTTGCAGCCACCCTTGAATTGGTTGACTCTGTGCGGCTGCGCAGATGCAGACTTTAGAGGAGGCGGAGTTTCGCCCTTCGCCTGCTGGAAAAGCAGTAGGATCGGCCAGTGGCGACAGCAGGAGCTGAGCCTAAGCCCTGGCGGGGCTTTGGGCTGTAGGTGAGAACTATAGGGTTTTGGAATTCTTGAGGCGCTTTGCTGCTGTAGCCGTGACCGTGAGTTTTGTGGGGGAGGGGCGGTGGGGGTGGTTCTTCCAGCGGTGAGTGATCGGCATGTTTCTCGGCCAATAGGAGAAGGAGCTTCCAGAATGGGTTCTGAGATTGGCCTTTTCCAATCTTCAGGGCCAATGGACGTCGGGAGAGGGGGGCGGGTCCTCTGGGCCTTATTTTCTTCTTCCTGCGGCGGAGCTTTACTCGCTAAGGCGGCGGGGCCGGGAGGGGCCGAACCTGTGCGCGGTGAGGTTCGGGGACCTTGGGGAGCAGGGTGCGCTGCCTTTGGAGTGATGTTCGCGGGAGCGGCTGCGAGGGAAGGGTGCGGGAGTCCGAGGGGGTCGTTAGCAACAACTAGCTTTATTGAGTGGTTAAGTACCGGGCCTAGTGCTTAGTGTTTCGCTTGCATCATCTGAGCTAATCACAGCGACCCTGCAAGGCAGGGGGTTGGGATCCCCATTTTACAGGTGGAGAAACTGAGACTCAGTCAACTCACACAGCCAAGGTCACACAGCTAATAGACGGCAGAGACCGGATCTGTATTCAGAGTTCTGACTTTGGAGCCGGTGTTCTTGAATCACTAGGCTTTGTTACTGATTGGGAGGGAAGGTGTCATTAAACGGGAGCTTTCCCCAGGGAATAGATTGGGGGAGGGGAATCGTAGGGTTGAAGAAGGGATGAACAATTGAGGTGAGGGTGAGGAAATCAGTTTTTCAACAGTTACCGATTGCCTACTCTGTGCCATGCATTGTTCTAGGCATACAAAGATGAATTGGGCCAGAGGCTGATGAAGCCCATTAGGGCCCCTTTGAAAGCCCGGGGAAGGGCCCCAACATTGTATTCACATGACTGTATGTTTTTATAAAATTTGCAAAAGTAAGATATTTTGGATTCATTTTTCTTCTTAAGAGGGTCTTCAAAATTAAATAAACTTCGGGTTTCTCCATACTTGGAACTGCCCTTGCAAAGGACTTAGTCCAGATGGAGATGAGGATGTAAGCAGTATAGGGCAGTGGAAGGTGCACTTAAGAGTGGGCTGTGTGCAAATTTCCTGGTATGTAAAACAGGGATAACAGTATACCTGCCATGCAAACTTTCTGCCAGGTTCACGAAAAGCGCCTGTTTAGAAACACGCCTTATTTTCGATGGAAAGGAAGCCTAGGAGATACGGGTAACTGGATTTGCCTTCTCTCCTACCTTACACAGTTCTGCTCCCAGGGCTGTAACCAGATTTCTGGTAGATTGGAGGCAGTTTTCTCCTTTCTGAGCTCTCCAGCTCTCAAAGAGACTCTTGGAGCTGAACCGCCATAGCTTTGGGCCCCAGATAGCGGGGTACAGAACTGCTGCTGCACCCTGAGTGAGGAGGGTGGGTAAAGGAAAGGACATACTGGTGTTCCTTCTAGAATGGCCTGTTTTCACTGGTATGCTTTGTCTTTTTTCAGTTGAGATGGTCTATTGTGTTACCGAGCTGTGGGGATGCACCCACTTAGCTGAAGTTCTCATCTAAAAACAAAGTATTTATTTGGCTTTCTCCAGTCAGTTATGAAGTTTGCCCTGTATTGCTAGTTTAAATTTTGTCCTTTGAGTTCTGGGTACAGTGCAATGGAACTTGTTTGTAACTTGATTTCATTAAGTACTCCTGAAACTGCATCTTAGTTTAGATAGAACAGTTTCACTTTAGGGTTTTAAAATTATGTTACTAATATCAAAGGTTTTAAAATCATGTTACTAATATCAAAGTACTTTTGAACCCTTAAGGTTTGTTATCTTGTAGCCACTTAACTTTTATTAGGTATCCGGTTTAGCTGTGCCCTAGGAAGGAGCTTTGGCCTCCCAAAGTGCTGGGATTACAGGCGTGAGCCACCACACCCAGCTGTGCGTGGCTTTCAAGTTGTAGTATATTATATTTACTACTCTGAAAAGTGATTAGCAAGGTGTTAATAAGGGAGTAGCTTGAAAGGATAAGGGTAAAATATGGACATTTTAGCTGTACTATTAGATAGGACCAATAACCAAATTAATTTCCTTTTTTTAGCTGAACAATTATCTGTTTTTTTTTTTTTTCAAGAGCAATCCTGTTGCAATAACAATATCTCTGTTGAAATAAGGTTTGAATCCATGCAGTTTTGATACATCACTTTCTTTTTAAACAGAACCTTTTCGATCTGTATTTCTAGTTTATTTAAATCACTTCTTGTTGTTGTGATGTTTTAAAATTTTTTGAGACAGGGTCTCACTATGTTGCCCAGTCTGATCTCAAACTCCTGAATTCAAGCGATCCGCCCACCTCTGTCTCCCAAAGTGCTGGGATTACAGGCTTGAGCCACCACAGCCCCACCCTAAATAACTTTTCTTTCCTTTTTTTTTTTTTTTTGTTTGAGACGGCGTTTTGCTCTTGTTGCCCAATCTGGAGTGCAATGGCACAATGTTGGCTCACTGCAGCCTCAGCCTCCCGGGTTCAAGCGATTTTCCAGCCTCAGCCTCCCGAGTAGCTGGGATTACAGGTGCCTGCAAAGTGCTGGGATTACAGGCGTGAGCCACTGTTCCTGGCCCCTAAATAACTTTTCTAGAGGCAGATTCCAGGTGTGAAGTCTTAACTGCATCTTCTGAATTTCTATATTATCTTTTACTGTTTTTAGCATTGATGTTTCCAGCACTTAATTTTAATTTTTATATTATTTTATGCTCTTAATGTGTTTCTTCAGATTCCTGTCTGACTAAAGGGACCTCAAAAAGGAGGGAAAATGGCTTCTGAGTCTGAAACTCTGAATCCCAGTGCTAGGATAATGACCTTTTATCCAACTATGGAAGAGTTCCGAAACTTCAGTAGATACATTGCCTACATTGAATCCCAAGGAGCTCATCGGGCAGGGCTCGCCAAGGTAAGGAGCCGGGATTGTTCAGATGGTTTTGTTACCTAGGGCAGCAGTAAGATTTTTTTCCTAAATAAGGGCCAGAACTGTGTTTTACTGAAAGTTGGGTGGGGTGATGACTTTAGTGAATGCAGTTCTATTTGCAAGTTAATTCCCGTTGTTAACATCAGAAGCATCTCTGCTTTTAGGTAGGAAGAGAGCTACTTGGAATCTTCAGAAAGGGGGAGGTAAAGAGCTAGTGTCTCCAGGCCTGGCTGCTGTTGTGCCTCAGCCCTCTTGGTGGAGCTGGGTGCTGTAGTGTTATTGAACTACCAGTGAGTGCTTATGCCATCTGACTTCTCTTGCTCTCATTTCAGTCTCATCCAGCACTCTAGTAGCAATTTGGCTTCCCATGTGGACTTTCTTCAAGGGGAGAGAATGCACTGGCCAGCCAACATGAGTATTCTGGTCCTTGTAATTTGAAATTGGTTTCTGGTTTGTACTTCTTTCTCCTGTGAGTTGGATTCGTTATTTTTCCTGAGTCAAATCAGTTCTTCATATATTCTGTCACAACCAGGTTGAGTGCTGGAAGCTGAAAGAACTGCATTTCTGGAGAGATCCTCAAGAAACCGAGAGGCAGGGACCTCAGTCTAAGTCAGGAGGAAATTTTTCACACCATTTTATGTTGTTTGAATTTCTTACCATATGTGCTTGTTACATTTTCAATATGAAAAGAGAAAGCAAGAACATTGGCTACAAAGCTGAGGACCAGTCTTGGACCCTGGTGCCTCCGGAGACTTGAGACGACCACATCCTCCTTCCTCTTTCCTCTTATCTGCAGATACGCTACTGCTGGGTTAATGACAGCAGGCGGGGATAGCAGGGCCTGTAGTGCAGTTTTTCGTAGCACATTGCTTTTTTTGGTTGTACTTTATTAGATTTAAAAAGTTATAAAAAAAAAAATGTTGGTGATTACAAGTTAAATATTTCAAACGCAGATAAAGAAAAGGCTGATCTTCATCCACCTTCTCCAGTGCCGTCTCCTTAAGTGGTAATAGCTCCCTCCACACCTTTTTCTCTGCTCATACAAACATACACACATATAAGATAGTGTTATTTGTTTTGTTTTTAAAAGAGAATGGCATCATGCCATATACATTCCTGTGTTGGTTCGTTCATTCTTTTTTTTTTCTTTCTTTTTTTTTTTTCCTTTTTAACAACATATATTCCTCCCTCTAGGTCAGTTATGGATTCAACTCATTCTTCTTTTTTCTCATGTCAACTGTCTTGTTAATTTATTACTATTGGAATGGGTAATTTGCTTATGTGAGTAAAACAGAATGCTATTGGAAGGTAGCTACTGTAGAGTCTTGCTCTCTTTCAGTATTTTCTTGTATGTCCTTTCAGTGTTCTTATGCAGATGCTAGTGTGTGTGTGTGTGTGTGTGTGTGTTTTCTCCCTTGTTACATAAAGTGAAACAGTACTCTCTAATTAAACAACCAAAAAAAGCTGTATAGTATTCCATAAAGCGCATCTATCTTACTTAACTATTAAAGATAAGATTTTTTTTTTTTTTGAGATGGAGTTTTGCTCTTGTTGCCCCAGCTGGAGTGCAATCGTGTGATCTTGGCTTACTGCAACCTCTGCCTCTGGGTTCAAGCAATTCTCCTGCATCAGCCCCCCAGATAGCCGGGATTATAGTTGAGCACCACCATGCCACGCTAATTTTTGTATTTTTAGTAGAGATGGGGTTTCACCATGTTGGCCAAGCTGATCTCACACTCTGACCTCAGGTGATTCACCTGCCTCGGCCTCCCAAAGTGCTGGGATTACAGGCATGAGCCATTGTGCCTGGCCTCACGATTAGATTTTTAAGAATGTTATGCTTCTTTGTAAGTAAATTCTAATCTAGTATGTGAAAAAGGAAATTCTGTATAAGTATAGAGTAGACCAAATCAAGTAAAATTGTGTTTGTGATTTTTTTAAAGAGAGCACTGGGCTATGAGATGGAGAGAGAAACAACTCTTCAGTCTCTTTTCTTGGTGTCCAAATAAGATACTGAAGCTGGGAACAAGTATTACTTACCTTAGGTTATTGCAGTTAGGCAGCTGATTGGTGGCAAAAGTGGATCAGGATTAGCATGCCTGTGACTTACTGTGTTTTGGTGAATGTGGGTAAATCAAAGTAACTGTCTAGTAAAATTGACTGTTAGGTTGGCTGGTAACTACATGCTTCCTGGTGTCTGACTGGCTTGCCAGGTTTCTCATCTGTCTTTTTGTTTCTTGTGTTCCCTTCAGGTTGTTCCTCCAAAAGAATGGAAGCCACGAGCATCCTATGATGACATTGATGATTTGGTCATTCCTGCCCCCATCCAACAGCTGGTGACAGGGCAGTCTGGCCTCTTTACTCAGTACAACATACAGAAGAAAGCCATGACTGTTCGAGAGTTCCGCAAGATAGCCAATAGCGATAAGTGAGTGGAAACCCTTTCTTACCTGACATACCATCTAGGACCCTGGTGTCTCATCCTCCTAGCATCTCTAGGACTGCTGCTGTCCTGATGAACAGTGTTTTCAGTAGGACAGCTCTGTTCTAGTTGTCTCCCTTTCTGCTTTTTTTATGGAAGCATTTCCTCCTCTCAGGACTGTGTCTCAGTCTAAACCTGTTCCTGTTTATATCAACAAATCCCATTGTTTTTCCATCAGAAGTAGAATCATTTTCTGACTCTGAGGTTGCAAGGAGAAAGTTGGAGGTGGTGCACAAGGAGCTTTTGCTGGGTATTGATAACCACCTGCTCATCAAAAGTGCTTTGGTTCCACTTCCTTTCTCTTGGGATGCTCTGTGTTTAATTGTGCTGGAATTTCTCACTGCCCATCCAGCCTGCTAGCTCATTTCTGTTTTGACATTAACAAAGTGTGAGTAAATCACCAAGCTGGTTGCTATTTTCTGTCACTCCATTCTTCCTCTGTACCTTCTTGTCTCTTTTAGAGATACTTTTCTTTGTGTAGGCCTGTTCTCAGTTCTTCTCTGCTGTGGGTTTTTTTTTTTTTGAGATGGAGTCTCACTGTATTGCCCAGGCTGGAGTGCAGTGGAGAGATCTTGGCTCACTGCAACCTCTGTCTCCCAGGTTCAAGTCATTCTCCCGCTTCGGCCTCCCAAGTAGCTGGGACTATAGACACGCACCACCATTCTTGGCTAATTCTTGTATTTTTATTAGAGACAGGGTTTCACCACATTGGCTGGGCTGGTCTTGAACTCCTGACCTCAAGTGATCCGCCTGCCTTGGCCTCCCATAGTGCTGGGATTACAGGCAAGAGCCACCACGCCTGGCCCTTCTCCGCTGTTTTTAATGTTTAGTTCTCATTTTTCCTGAGATTCACAGAGAATAAATTTTGTGTTCCCTCGTTCAGCTCTGACTACTCCATCTTTTCTTTTTTTTTTTTGAGACGGAGTCTCGCTCATTCCCCAGAGTGCAATAGTGCAATGGTGCAATCTCAGCTCACCGCAACCTCTGCCTCCCGGGTTCAAGCAGTTCTCCTGTGTCAGCCTCCCGAGTAGCTGGGATTACAGGTGCCTGCCACCATGCCAGGCTAATTTTTGTATTTTTAGTAGAGACAGGGTTTCACCATGTTGGCCAAGCTGGTTTTGAGCTCCTGATCTCAGGTGATCTGCCCACCTTTGATCCCAAAGTGCTGGGATTATAAGTGTGAGCCACTGCACCCGGCCTTGACCACTCCTTCTAATCCTCTTCCTTGGATTTTCTCACTTTCCATTGACTCCTTAATTTTGAGTTTCCACAAGTTTTTCCTTTTTCCCTTGCTTCTTTTCCTGAGCCTTTTGATTTGCACATGCCTTGATTTCAGCTAGTCACACATACTGTGCCTTCACATAGCCCAGAGCCAGGTCTTGTGCCTGCCTGTCTTTGCCCTGCTGGGGTGGCATTCCTGTGCTTCATCAGGTCTCTCTCATCAGGTCTCACTTTGTTTCTACTCTTTGCCTTCTTTTCATTGACTTACCACACTTGACTTATCACAATTGTAATTGAGATCTTCTAGTTTTATTGACAACTGAACTCTTTCTGTTGTTTCTTGAGACATGGTGTCACTGTGTTACCCAAGTTGGAGTGCAGTGGTGCAGTCATGACTTACTGCAGCCTTGACTGCCCAGGCTCAAGTGATCTTTCTAGCTCAGCCTCCCAAGTAACTGGAGGTATAGGCATGTGTTACCACGCTCAGCTAATTTTTTTTATTATTTGCTGCCCACTTTGGTCTTGAACTCCTGGGCTCAAGCGATCCCCTTGCCTCAGACTCCCGAAGTGCTGGGATTATAGGCATGAGCCACTGCATCCGGCGGACACCTTACCTCTTTTTTTTTTGAGACGGAGTCTCACTGTGTTGCCAGGCTAGAGTGCAGTGGCACGATCTTGGCTCACTGCAACCTCTGCCTCCTGGGTTCACGCCGATTCTCCTGCCTCAGCCTCCTGAGTAGCTGGGATTACAGGTGCCCGCCACCACGCCCGACTACTTTTTGTATTTTTAGTAGAGACGGGTTTCATCATGTTGGCCAGGATGGTCTCGATCTCTTGACTTCATGATCCACCCACCTCGGCCTCCCAAAGTGCTGGGATTACAGGCATGAGCCACCGTGCCTGGCCAACCTTACTCTTAAAACATCTACCTTGCTGGCCAACCTGCTGGCCAATGAGAGAATTTACATAAAGGCATGTCAAAGAAATGTGGCTTGCTCTGCAGGTGAAAGGCTGTAGCCTTCCTGCCATCCTTTTTGTCTGATTTTTGCTACGCATGAGGACCAAGCTCACCTGCTTTCTGTTTCTCACATGGAATTCCACCAGGGGCTTCAGTCTCCTCAGCCTTTCTTCCCTTTTTGTTAACACATTAGGCCTTTTCTTTTCTTTCTTTTTTTTTTTTTTTTTTTTTTTGAGATGGAGTCTCACTCTCTCACCCAAGCCGGAACGCAGTGGTGCAATGTTGGCTCACTGCAACCTCAGCCTCCCGGTTTCAAGCGATTTTCCTGCCTCAGCCTCCTGAGTAGCCACCACACCCGGCTAATTTTTTTGTATTTTTAGTAGAGATGGGGTTTCACCATATTGGCCAGGCTGTTCTCGCTTTATCTTCTTTCAGCACACTTGTTTTCCTTTTAAATTAACCAGCCCTATGTCTATTCCTTTTATCCTAATACATAGCAGATTCTTACCTTTAAGGTAAAAACCTAAATTTTTGCTTTTGAGACAGAGTCTCGCTCTGTTGCCCAGGCTGGAGTACAGTGGCATGATCTCAGCTCACTGCAATCTCTGCCTCCCAGGTTTAAGCGATTCTCTTACCTCAGCTTCCCGAGTAGCTGGGATTACAGGTGCCCGCCACCACGCCTGGCTAATTTTTTTGTATTTTTAGTAGAGATGGGGTTTCACCATGTTGGTTAGGCTGGTCTCGAACTCCTGGCCTCAGATCAGCCCGCCTTGGCCTCCCAAAGTGCTGGCACCCTGCCTGACCTAAAAACCTACCTTCATGAAACAGATTAGTTGGCAATAGAGGAGTTAATTATATTTCAGAGAGAATGTTAGGTCTCTAAAATGTGTTATTCACTAGGTTGACAATCTGTAAGGGAGTTATTTAGTCAGATTTTTTTTTTTCTTTTTTGAGATGGAGTCTTACTCTGTCGCCCAGGCTGGAGTGCAGTGGTGCTGTTTCAGCTCTCTGCAACCTCCACCTCCTGGGTTCAAGCAATTCTTCAGCCTCAGCTTCCCAAGTAGCTGGGACTACAGGTGCTCGCAACCACACCTGGCTAATTTTTTGTGTTTTTAGTAGAGATGGGATTTCACCATGTTAGCCAGGATGGTCTTGATCTCCTGACCTCATGATCCGCCCGCCTCGGCCTCCCAAGTGCTGGGATTACAGGTGTGAGCCACTGCGCCTGGACTGTTTAGTCAGATTTTTATTTAATTAATTTTAAATTCATTCCCATTATCTCTATGAGTTCATTTTGGTCTTTATGTGTCTACTCTTTATACATTTATAATATTTCTTTTGCCATTTTAGTTAGAATGTGCATTAGTTTTTCACCTTTTCAAATATCTGTAAGGTTTGTGTATTACTCTTCTTAAATTGCTTCATAATAATAATAATTTTTTTTTTTTTTTTTTTTTTTAGACGGAGTCTCGCTCTGTCACCCAGGCTGGAGTGCAGTGTCTTGATCTCGGCTCACTGCAACCTCCACCTCCTTCCGGGTTCAAGCGATTCTCCTGCCTCAGCCTCCAGAGTAGCTGGAACTACAGGTGCGCACCACCACACCCAGCTAATTTCATGGTTCACTGCAGCCTTGATCTCCCAGGCTCAAGAGATCCTCCCATCTCAGCCCTCCTACTCCCTCCCACCCCCAGTAGCTGAGACTGCAGGTGTGCACCACCATGCCCTGCTAATTTTTTTTTTTTTTTTTTTGAGATGGAGTTTCGCTCTTGTTGCCCAGACTGGAGTGCAATGGCGTGATATCGGCTCACTGCAACCTCTGTCTCCCAGGTTTAAGCAGTTCTCCTGCGTCTGACTCCCAAGTAGCTGGGATTACAGATGTGAGCCACCATGCCTGGCTAATTTTTGTATTTTTAGTAGAGTTGGGGTTTCACCATGTTGGCCAGGCTGGTCTCAAACTCTTGACCTCAGGTGATCCACCTGCCGTGGCCTCCCAAAGTGCTGGGATTACAGGCGTGAGTCACTGCTCCTGGCCAGCTCTGCTAATTTTTAAAGTTTTTGTAGAAATAGGATTTTGCCATGTTACTGGTCTCAAACTCTTGGGCTCAAGTGATCCTCCTGCCTCAGCCTCCCAAAGTGCTGCGATTATAGGCCTGAGCCACCGTACTTGGCTGGTTTGAATCTAAAAGAAGGTTTTTTGTTTGTTTGTTTTTAGTAAATTTTCAGTATATGGTGATTAAGCTAAAGAGTATAGATATTTTTAGACTGGGTGCATTGACTCACTTCTATAATCCTATCACTTTGGGAGGCTGAGGTTGGAGGATCACTTGAGGCCAGGAGTTTGAGACCAACTTGGGCAACACTGCAGGATTCCATCTCTACAAAAAATAAAAACACTAACCAGGTGTGATGGTGCATACTTGCAGTCCTGGCTACTCGGGAGGCTGGGGCAGGAGGATTGCTTGAGCCCAGGAGTTCAAGGCTATAGTAAGCTGTGATCACACTACTGTGCTGCAGCCTGGGCAGCAGAGCAAGGATCCTGTCTTTTTAAGGTATAGTTTTTTGTGTTTTTTTTTTGGAAACAGAGTTTTATTCTATGGCTGAGGGTGGACTGCAGTGACGTTAGCTCAGCTCACTGCAGACTCCTCCTTCTGGGTTTAAGTAATTCTCGTGCCTCAGCCCCCGCCCTAAGTAACTGGAATTACAGGCGTGTGCCACCACGCCTGGCTAAGTTTTGTATTTCTAATAGAGACCAGGTTTCACCATGTTGGCCAGGTTGGTCTTGAACTCCTGACCTCAGGTGACCTGCCCCCACCAGGCCTCCCAAAGTGCTGGGATAACAGGTGTGAGCCACCATGCCTCTGGCCAAAGTGTAGATATTTCTATGACTTTATATGTAGATAGGTAGATATAAATATGCGTATATGTGAGTACGTATTTTCCTAATTGGAATATTTGATGTGCAAAAATCTAGATTTTTAGAGCTATTTTATATTTTTACTAAAATACTTGATGTTTTTAGGTGTGATTACTTGGTGAGTGTCAGCCACTGCGTAGGGCGCTGGGCATACAGCAGGGGCACTTACAAATGAGTCCTCTTGGAGCAGCTTCCTTTTGGCTGGTTCAGGGAGGTGAATGCTGTTGGAAAGCCTCAGCTCTTCACATGCTACTGGGTTTTGGTTGTCTGTGGATATGCAGGGACCTTGGGTCTTGGTTTGTAAGCCCATTTTCTCCGTGGGTGGCCACCTGAATCCAGCAAGGTGTGGTTTAAGTAGTCTCTTCAGAGTTGAGGATGTGCTTGTTAAGGAAGGTGGGTTTACATCTCTGCTTACATTACCTTCCTCAGGCCCAGTGCTCATGGAAGGGACGTTCAGGGAGTGACTATGTATTAGATCCTTGAAGGTCAAGATTATGCCTTGTTCATTTGAAATTCTTGCTGTCACTGGAATAGGGGATTATGTCTTGTAATGTTCATAATGCCTAATAAACCCCTGTAAGTGGTTTACATGTTTCTTTTTACTTTCAAAAGGTACTGTACCCCACGCTATAGTGAGTTTGAAGAGCTTGAGCGGAAATACTGGAAAAATCTTACATTCAATCCTCCCATCTATGGTGCAGATGTGAATGGTACCCTCTATGAAAAGGTGAGGCTCACTGGAAACCCTCTGTGCAGCATTTTTTGTAATTTCGTAATAACCTTTTTTTCGACCCGGCACGTAGTAGGCACCTAAAAGCTGTTTGGTGAATGGGTAGATGAACAGATGATCTACCCCCAGCTGATGTTGCTCTGCTGGCCTCATTGTGGGCCATTTTGCATGTGACTGAATCTTATTTCTCCTACTTTACATGTGAAGTGGGTGATGTGCTCTTTTCAAGGGTTGTTAGCATAGTCGGTGGGTGGTAGCTGATGAGTTCTTGAAAGGGTGGGTTGGCTCTCAGATAATGAAATGAAGCAGTGTGGTTTCTGCAGAAGAAAGATGACTGAATACTGAAAGGGGTATACATTTAAGAAGAGAAATACATTTAGATTCTTCAGGATCCTCAAACAAGATCCTGTGGCAAAAGCTATTTTAACCACTTTCATTGGCTTGGGACATAGTCCTGCCTTAAATATGGTGAAAGGGGAAAATATTTGAGATCCTCTTTTTTGAGGCGAGGTCTGGCTCTGTCACCCAGGCTGGAGTGCAGTGGCGGGATCTCAGGGCCACCACCTGGCTCACGCCTCCCACGGGTTTCCCGCCCATTCTGCCTCAGCCTCCCGAGTAGCTGGGACTACAGGCCGATCACTGTCTGAAATTTAGTTTTTTTGTATTTTTAGTAGAGGCGGTTTTGTGTTAGCCAGGATGGTCTCGATCTCAAACCTCGTGGTCCATCCCGCGTCTACGGCCTCCCAAAATGCTGGGATTACAGGCTTGTGACCACGGCGCCCGGCCTGGGAATATCTTCGATGACTGGCTCGGTTATCACTCATAATTGTTTTCATGTTTTAAGGTTTTTTTTTTTTTTGAGATGGAGTTTCGCTCTTGTTGCCCAGGCTGGAGTGCAGTGGTGTGATCTCAGCTCACCACAACCTCCACCTCCTGGGTTCAAGTGATTTTCCTGCCTCGGCCTCCTGAGTAGCTGGGATTATAGGCGTGCACCACCCTGCCTGGCTAATTTTGTATTTTTTAGTAGAGTCGGGGTTTCTCCATGTTGGTCAGGCTGGTCTCAAACTCCCCACCTCAGGTGATCCACGTGCCTCAGCCTCCCAAAGTGCTGGGATTACAGGCGAGAGCCATTGCGCCTGGCCCATATTTTAATGTTTTTATCAGTTATTGGAAGAGTTAAAAAAATGAATTCCAGGCCGGGCGTGGTGGCTCACATCAGTAATCCCAGCACTTTGGGAGGCTGAGGCAGGCGGATCATGAGGTCAGGAGATCGAGACCATCCTGGCTGACACGGTAAAACCCCATGTCTACTAAAAATACAAAAAAATTAACCGAGTGTGGTGGCTGGCGCCTGTAGTCCCAGCTACTCGGGAGGCTTAGGCAGGAGAATGGCGTGAACCCGGCAGGCGGAGCTTGCAGTGAGCCGAGATCGTGCCACTGCACTCCAGCCTGGGCAACAGAGCGAGACCCCGTCTCAAAAAAAAAAGAATTCCAGTTTTGTTGATAACAGTTTTTTGGGGGTCAGGGAAAGCCAAGCTTGTAGGGATGAATGGCAAGAAGATGCTGTAAGGATCTGGGATGGGGAGGTACAAAAGTCAGGCATAATAATAATCCAGGGCCTAGTTATAGGAGGTGGGCTCCCAGCTGGCCATTACAACTCAGGAAAAGGATATTGCACATTTTTTTATGAAGACACTGCCTGGTGGAAATCAGGGCTAAAAAGCCACAACATTGCCGTAGTTTTTTGTTTTTTTGTTTTTGAGACAGAATCTCGTCCTGCCACCCAGCTAGAGTATAGTGGTATGATCATAGATTACTGTAACCTCAAACCCCTGGGCTCAAGGGATCCTCCTGCTTCACCCTCCCAAGTAGCTGAGATTGCAGTCACGTGCCACTTCACCTGGCTACTTTTTTTTTATTTGTAATTTTTTTGTAGAGACTGGGTCTTACTTTGTTGCCCAGGATGGTCTTGAACTCCTGGGCTCAAGCAGTCCTGCCTTGGCCTCCCAAAGTGTTGAGATTACAGGTGTGAGCCACCACACCTGGTCCACTGTCATAGTTCCCATGTTTTGCAATTTTTTTTGTGTGTGTGGTCATAGAGTTTTTTTTCTCTTTTGACCTAAATTTCTTTAGCATCAATTCAAACTTTTCCTCTTGGGGTTTAAAACAGGTGACTGTTGGCTGGGCACGGTGGCTCACGCCTGTAATCCCAGCGCTTCAGGAGGCCAAGGCAGGTGGATCACGAGGTCAGGAGTTCAAGACCAGCCTGACCAAGATGGTGAAACCCTGTCTCTACTAAAAATAGAAAAATTAGTGGGGTGTGGTGGCAGTTGCCTGTAATCCCAGCTACTTGGGAGGCTGAGGCAGAGAATTGCTTGAACCAGGGAGGCGGAGGTTGCAGTGAGCCAAGATCACGCCACTGTGCTCCAGCGTGGGCAACAGAGTGAGACTCCGTCTCAAAAACAAACAAACAAAAAAACAGGTGACTGTCATCTCTTCATTCATCTTTCCTGCACTAGTATTCACAAAGTAATATTTGCCCTTTGAAGGTAAATTGTGTCAGTTCCAGTGGTAGCTGTAAAAGTGAATGAGGAATGCTGTGGTCTTCACGTCCATCGTGTTTTGACATTATTCCAAATGTTTGTCAGAGAGGACAGCTTACTTGTGACCTACTCTGATTTGTAGGTTCAGAGCCTTGGTTTATATGTAAATGTAACTTGCCCTGGACTGTCATTGCCTTTGCAGCATGTTGATGAGTGGAATATTGGCCGGCTGAGAACAATCCTGGACTTGGTGGAAAAGGAGAGTGGGATCACCATTGAGGGTGTGAACACCCCATACCTGTACTTTGGCATGTGGAAGACATCTTTTGCTTGGCACACTGAAGACATGGACCTCTACAGCATCAACTACCTGCACTTCGGAGAACCCAAGTCCTGGTACAGTCTGCCTGCAGTCGGCACCGGGCTTCTGTGCTAGAGCACGGGCTCACGTTCGGTGTGCATGGGAAGCACCTCAGGATTATGTTAAAGTGCAGATGCTGGTTCAGGCCTGGGGTGACATTCCATGTTTCAAACAGACTTTCAAGTGCTGAGATGCTGTTGGAGCTCTGGTGCTCAGACCACCTTTTGAGTAGGGAGGCTTTAGAGAGCAGGGCGCTGGCAGAGTTACCCAAAGACACGAGGCTCTTCCAGCCTATCCGACTGCTTTCTAATTTTTTTTCTGAACAGGCCTGAGGCATTTCTTAGCAGCAGACTTCTAAGACTACAGTCACTCCCTCAGATGATAGAAAGCTTTCTTTTCCTTACGAAAAGAAAGAATATTAATACTTGGGGAGCAGCAGTGTGTGCTTAACACACGAGGGATTGCGAGGCTATTCAGCATGCTTCCTGTTCGTTCTCCAGGGTGTTATTCTTGTTGGTGAGACAAACATTGGTTCTCTCTCCTCTCTCTGTGCTGACCCGTCTTTGAGTCTCAGCATTTTTTTTTTTTTTTTCTATTTTGAGACAGGGTCTCACTCTGTCACCCAGGCTGGAGTGCAGTGGCACCATTATGGCTCACTGCAGCCTTGACTTCCTGGGCTCAAGTGATCCTTCTACTTCAGCCTCCCAAGTAGCTGGGATTATGGGCATGCACCAGTATGCCCAGCTAATTTTTTTCCTTCTTTTTTTTAGGGTAGAGATGGGGTCTCACTATGTTGCACAGGCTGGTCTCAAACTGCTGGGCTCAAGCAGTCCTCCCACTTCAGCCTTCCAAAGTGCTAGGATTATAGGCATGAGCCACTGTACCTGGCCCCTGTCTCAGCATTTTAGTGACGGTGCTGCAGATAACTGCAGTGAATAAGACAGATGAAATACCTACCCTCACACAGATCGGCAACTGGTCAGGAGGTAGAAAGTGTGAGAGAATGATCATATGGTGTGGGGACAGCTCTGATGGGGAAGAAGTGGGTGCTAAGGTCCACATAGGAAGGATAGATGGGTGAGATTAAAGAAGGCTTCTTTGGAAGAGGTGACAACTGAGATCCAAAACATGAGAAGGACATAAGTGGGTGGAATGGTGGTGGGTTTAGCAGCTGGGAGATTGAGGGAAGTGTATCCAGGCAGTTGGAACCACAGATGCAGAGCTCCTGGATTAAGACAGCACATGAGGGCCAGTCATGGTGGCTCACACCTGTAATCCCAGCACTTTGGGAGGCTGAGGCAGGTGGATCACCTGAGGTCAGGAGTTCGAGACCAGCCTGGCTAACATGGTGAAACCTGTCTCTAGTAAAAATACAAAAGTAGCCGGGCATGGTGTGTTTAGGGAGCTAGGGGAAGTCTACTGTAGACTGAATGCTGTGTAAAATGATGAGAAGTGAGTGATGAGGTCAGAGGGGACACCATGGGGCGCATTATGGCAAGTCATGAAAACCATGTCCACCTTCATTTCTTTCTTCAGCATCCTCAGCCATGTTCTCTCTCAGGAGTTTTCCTTTCTTCTTTCAAGTGCTTTCCAGTTTCTAATCTTGGGGGAAAGAACCTTTTGAGCCTATGATTACCCCCTAAGTACTGTCCTATTTCCTTCCTCAGAAGGCTAGACTTGTAGGATGTGTAAATGTAGCTTTTGTGTCTTCACCATTGTTGACTCCAAAATTCCCTGCTCCTGGATTTTTGAATTCTCTTATAAAAGAAGGTTTTCCAGTTATTATATACATTCTTAGGTCCTCTGAAGTGGGACCTCCAGAGCCTTCTGTGTAGGGTTGCCTGATGGATCCCGGAGTCCTTTAGGTGACATTTTTGTCAACTCTCCTTCTCCGTTTTGTTTTATAATGAAGCTGTTTATAGTGGGAGGATTTGTTGTTACTGTGGAATAATCTTCAGAAGAGATTAAAAAGGTTAAAATAGAGTTACTGTGAGTTTCAGAATATGAAGTTTAACAATTTTGCAAAAGTTTTAAATAGTCCTAGGTGTCCTTTTTTTCTTTTCATTTTTTTAGGAAGAACAGTTTCGATGGTGTTTAGACACCCTACTGGGTAGAGAGGTAATTGATTGTTGGGTAATCAGTGTATGTAGCTGTTGGGGAGATAAAGGGAAAATGGGTTCATCAGCAGATACAGGGCTAGGTCTCTTAAGTGTCGGATCCATCTTGCACTTTGTTTTCCATTCTTCCTCTCTAGCCCTCCCCCAGTTAGGCCTTTCAAGCATTTAAAAATACTGAGCATTTTTAAATACTGAGGTTATGTAATGACATCCTTTTTTTAAAAAAAAAAATGTTATATGAACAACATTATAAACGAGAGTAATATTGTGTACCATAAATCCTGGCTCATGGTGAACACTTAATAAACATCTTATTAAGTGAATGAATATAGAAGAAATAAATTCACTCACCTTTTTTACGGACTCTTTACTCCTGTGCCGAAACAGTCTAATATTTCATTTTTTCAGATTCCTTTCTAGTGCTTGGGAAGTTAAAAAAAAATCTGCTATTTCAAGGTGTTTTGAGAGTGGGAATAAGCCCCTTAGCTTCTGTACCTGTCTCCGCCCAGCCTCTGATGCTCTCATGTGATTGCAGGTACTCTGTTCCACCTGAGCATGGAAAGCGGTTGGAACGCCTCGCCAAAGGTACTGTGTCTCATCTCTTTGCTGGGTTGGACCCTCCTATGAGCTGTGCTCCTTGCTCTGCACTAAAATGTGCATTCCCCATGGTCAGATTCTTGCAGGTCCTGTTGCAGGCCTGCAGATGTGGGTGAGCCACATTGGTTACCTTAAGAGGGCAGTGACAGAGCCTTTTCTTCCTTTGTCCTGAGCAAGGACTTGGTCATTTCTTCTTTGATTGTCTGTGCCTCAGTTTTAATGAGCAGTGGTGTTTCTTTGACCAGCGATAATGAACCAGACCAGTATGACCGGTGTTTCCAGTAAAGACCCAAATGTTAAAGAAAAAATTGCGTTTTATGCTTTGTTTCTTTTAAGTGGACTTACATAGATTTGTATGTCTAGAGAACATACTTCAGGAAAGCCTGGGTAGATCATACTATAGCTGCATTACTGAAGAAAGATCAGGGATACAAGTGACTGGAGAAAAGGTCCTAAATAGTTTCAAAGCTCTATAAGAACAGAGTCAGCTTGGGTGACCTTGGTTTCCCAAACAGGATTTCATTACCCATGTAATGCCCTACATGGGAGTGAGCCCAGAGGCTCACTGTAGAATCTTAGAATTGGTGCGGAGCTATAGGGATCCTTGGAGGTCACATCGGTGATTCTTCCTGTTTATCATTCCGATGGGAAGCACAGGTGTGAAGTGACTCCGGATTGCGGAGCTAGTATGGAGCACTGTGTTAACCCATACCCTTTCAATTAAATAGGCTTTTTCCCAGGAAGTGCTCAAAGCTGTGAGGCATTTCTCCGCCACAAGATGACCCTGATTTCCCCGTTAATGCTGAAGAAATATGGAATTCCCTTTGACAAGGTGAGCTGATGTTACATGCCAAAGTTCTCAGGCACCACCCTTTCTGGCCTTTTACAGAGTTTTATTCTAGTTCATCACTATACCAAGAAGGGGGCCAAAGCTTAAACTATGTAACAACCCTTTGATCTAAGAGCATTAAAGGTGGGGCCACTTTAGCTTCCTGGTGCCAGAGGAGAGTCAGATCCCCTTGAACAGTGTTCATTTGGAGGAATGGTTAATTATAGTCATGTCATCTGATATGTCTGGGCTTTGCATAATTTTATAGAAGACAGCAAGACCCCAGGGGTTTTATGACTTACCCTTTGTTGCTCAGCTAAGTTGTGGTGGAGCTCAGAATTCCAGTTCTGTGGACCTCTGCCATTTGAAGCAGCTGTTTCAAGTCTGCTCTTGTTCAGGTGACTCAAGAGGCCGGAGAGTTTATGATCACTTTCCCTTATGGTTACCATGCCGGCTTTAACCATGGCTTTAACTGTGCGGAGTCTACCAATTTTGCTACCCGTCGGTGGATTGAGTATGGCAAGCAAGCTGTGCTGGTAAGTCTGCTTGATTTCTTTCTATAACACCATGACAAAAATGAGCAAATTCTGGTTAGATACGTTGGCTGGTGATTAGAATATTTCTTTGAGTTGCTGGAATTCAGAAACGAGCAGCTAGCAATGTGTCAGAGTACTAACATTTTGTGTTCATAAGGAATTTTTTTTTTTTTTTTGAGACAGAGTCTCGCTCTGTCGCCCAGGCTGGAGTGCAGTGGCCGGATCTCAGCTCACTGCAAGCTCCGCCTCCCGGGTTCACGCCATTCTCCTGCCTCAGCCTCCCGAGTAGCTGGGACTACAGGCGCCCGCCACCTCACCCGGCTAGTTTTTTGTATTTTTTTAGTAGAGACGGGGTTTCACCGTGTTAGCCAGGATGGTCTCGATCTCCCGACCTCGTGATCCGCCCGTCTCGGCCTCCCAAAGTGCTGGGATTACAGGCTTGAGCCACCGCGCCCGGCCATCATAAGGAATTTTTAAAAATGTGTTCAGATTTGGGAAGTATAAAATGAGGTTCGTAAGTCCATTAGGCATTAAAACCACATCCACACACGTTAATATTCTTGCCTTAGCCACTCTGAGACTTCTCTGTTGAAGTTCCTAGGGGTTTTCTTTACTCTAGGGAAGCGGCAGGGCTAGGCCTTTGACTCGTAGTAGTAGACTTGCTTGTGTGTTCCTGGCTTGGACAGGGAGCCAAGGGCAGGTGGCTCACCATCCTGGGGGCCTAAGTGCTGAGCCTAACCACCGTCTGTGGCCCTGAGTTAGTGCCCAGGTAGATTTGCCCCAGTAGTATGTATTCTCTGCCCTTTTTTCCCTGCTTCCCTTCATATTTGAAGGTCCTGCAAGGATAATATGCCCTCAGCCTGTGAACCAAAACAATCTGGTTATAAACCATCTTGCACTTGTTTCCATGTGGAGGGAGGAGTTACGACGTGGGGGTGAGGTGGAAGCAGCAAGGTATGCTCACCTGGTGCTCTTCTGGTTCCTGCTGACAGTGCTCCTGTAGAAAGGACATGGTGAAGATCTCCATGGATGTGTTTGTGAGGAAGTTCCAGCCAGAAAGGTACAAACTTTGGAAAGCTGGGAAGGACAACACAGTTATTGACCATACTCTGCCCACGCCAGAAGCAGCTGAGTTTCTTAAGGAGAGTGAACTGCCTCCAAGAGCTGGCAACGAGGAGGAGTGCCCAGAGGAGGACATGGAAGGGGTGGAGGATGGAGAGGAAGGAGACTTGAAGACAAGGTAACCCAGCAGCCCTTTGTCATGGCTGTGTGAGGGAGAGGTGTCTGGGTAGGTCCTGTGACCTGTGGAGAGGCTGTTTCTAAGATGCTGTTTGTGCCTCGGCTGAGGGATTGTTCTTGGTAAAGGCTCCAGAATCCTGAGAGCCAGGGCATTCAGGCACTTTCTGAATGAGAGACCTGCAGTGGGCGTGTAGTCTGCTGGAGCAAGGGGTCATTTATATGAGGGTCAAGGCATTTATGTGCGAAGGTTGGGCTCCCCCTGAGCCGGAAAAGTCATGTTTTCTCATCATATCAGAGAGTCTTTTAAAAAGAAGTGTAGTGAGGATGAGACTCAAGGGCATTGGTAATGTTGTGATTTAAGTCTGCAGTGCCATTAGAGCAGACTTAAGAGTCACCTTCTTAAGTCTGCACCAATGGGAAGCTGAGCCAGGGGATCTGTGCTCTGAGAATTTATCCTGGGCCATATGGGAAAGAAAGGAGGAACCGTTCCTTGGTACCTACTATATGCCAGGCACTTTGCCAGCTACTCTGCATACCTTTTCTTAGTCCTCACAACAAATCTGTTAGGTGGGTGGTAATACCTGTATCTTCTAGATGATGGAACAAGCTCAGAGAGGTGAAGTCCCTTGTCTCAAGTCACAAATAAGAGGTGTCCCTGAGTTTTGAGCCAGGCCTGACAGGCTCTGGCCATTCACTTTGGGTTGTGTGTGGATGTGTAGGAATGTCTTTGAGTAAGTGGATGTATTTGTGGGCTCTTAAAAGATTTGCCCTCTCCCTTGCAGCCTGGCCAAGCACCGAATAGGGACAAAGAGGCACCGAGTTTGTCTTGAAATACCACAGGAGGTGAGTCAGAGTGAGCTCTTCCCCAAGGAGGAGCTGAGTTCTGAGCAGTATGAGATGACGGAGTGCCCGGCAGCCCTCGCCCCCGTGAGGCCCACCCATAGCTCTGTGCGGCAAGTTGAGGATGGTCTTACCTTCCCAGGTTAGTTGACTATGGTGTATTTTCCACAACCTTAACTCATACATGTGTCCCGTGTCAGATGCCATATTGAGTGCTGGGTGAGAAATAAAGAAAGCAGAGTGACAGGTCTGTGAGCAGATAGTGTACTTGGAGTGTGGGAAGTGCTTTGGGTAGGGATGTACAGGGTGGACTGGACACGTAGGGAAAAGCTCCTCCCTCTGTCTGGTCAGGGGTCAGGGAAACACTGGAGGTTTTGGTGAAGGTGACTCTTACAAGGTAAGTAGGACCTTCCCAGGCGGACAGAGAGAGAGCAGGGATGTAGAAAGGGTGTCCCAGAGGGGAGGAGCAGGGCACAGGCGTGGAGATGGGAGAATTTTTTTTTTTTTTTTTTTTTTTGAGATGGAGTCTTGCTCTGTCATGCGGGCTAAAGTGCAGTGGCGCAATCTCGGCTCACTGCAACTTCTGCCTCCTGGGTTCAAGCGATTCTCCTGCCTCAGCCTCCCAACTAGTTAGGACTACAGGTGCCCGCCACCACGCCTGGCTAAATTTTTTTTGTATTTTTAGTAGAGATGGGGTTTCACCATGTTGGCCAGGCTGATCTTGAACTCCTGACTTCAGGTGATCCGCCTGCCTCGGCCTCCCAAAGTGCCGAGTGGGATTACAGGCTTGAGCCACCGTTCCCAGCAGAGATGGGAAATATTAATAGCATGGTCCACTTGGGGGAACTGGTGGGGGGTTTCCCTCAATTGAATATTAGGGTAGAAGGCAGCTGTGTGACCAGAAGGTGACGCTGGAGAAATAGGAGAGGATGTAGGGCTGTCTGCCATTTTCATTTGCTCACTTGGAAGCTTATATTTTAAGAGTGGGAGTGGTGTGATCAGTGTTGTTTAGCAGTCACTTGGAAGGTCATTGAGGCTAGATTTGTTGGAGAAAGGCTTGTATCTGTCTTGGGTCAGGTATGACGCTAAGATGTGGTCTGCTGACAGCCAGGTAGCACTGTGGACTGACGTTCTGGACTGGGCTGGCTTCTAATTCAGCAGATTTTCTTTCCCTTTTTTCCCTTCAAATTTATTTATATTGACAGATAAAATGGTGCATATTTGTCATGTACAACATAATTTTTTTGTTTTAGAAATAGGGTCTTGCTCTGTTGCACAAGCCTGTGCGAACACAGCTCACTGCAGCCTCAACTTTCCGGGCTCAAGCAATCCTCTTGCCTCAACCTCTCAAGTAGCCTGGACTACAGGCATACGCCACCATGCCTGGCTACTTTTTTGTTTTTTGAGACGTAGTCACTCTGTCACCCAGGCTGGAATGCAGTGGCGATCTCGGCTCACTGCAATCTCTGCCTCCCGGGTTCAAGTGATTCTCCTGCCTCAGCCTCCTGAGTAGCTGGGACTACAGATGTGGGCCATCACGCCTGGCTGATTTTTTGTATTTTTAGTAGAGATGGGGTTTCACCCTGTTAGCCAGGACGGTGTCGATCTCCTGACATCGTGATCTGCCTACCTCGGTCTCCCAAAGTGCTAGGATTACAGCCGTGAGCCACCGCGCCTGGCCCATGCCTGGCTAATTTTTAAATTTTGTAGAGAGAGGGTCTCACTTTGTTGCCCAGGCTGGTCTTGAACTCCTGGGCTCTAGCAATCCTCCCATCTTGGCCTCCCAAAGTCCTGGGATTACAGTTGTGAACCACTGCTCCTGGTCCAACATGATTTGTGAAGTAGATATATGTTGTGGAATGGTTAAATCTAGCTGATTAAAATACATATTACTTCACATAGTTACCATTGTTGCAGTGAGAACATTTAACATACACCCTCTTAATATTTTTCAAGATCTTTAGATTTTCTAGCATGGACTAGGTAGCCAGGTCTCTGCTGAGCTCAGACTTGCATTTCCTGCAGGAGACTTCGGAGGAAATGGCAGCTGCCCCTTACTGAGTGTCTGCTGAGTGCCAGGTGGTGCTCAGGAGTCTTATTTATGAGCCCTGCAGATATGTAGTAGCATCTTCTCACTACAGAGGAAGAAGCTGGAGGCCAGGAGGCTGAGCAGATAGCCCTGGCTCACAGTGCCCCTCAGTGACAGAGCCAGGATGGGAAGCCAGGTCCTATTCCTAGCCCATGTTCCTTGTGCTTTGCCACTCTGGCTTTCATCAGATTCACGTGTGCAGGTGGAACTTGGCTCTGTCTAATGTGTATGTGTGTTTCAGATTATTCTGACTCCACTGAAGTCAAATTTGAAGAGCTCAAAAATGTCAAACTAGAAGAGGAGGATGAGGAGGAAGAACAAGAAGCAGCAGCCTTGGATCTTTCTGTGAATCCTGCGTCTGTAGGGGGACGCCTTGTCTTCTCAGGCTCCCAAAAGAAGTCACCTAGCCTGGGCTCTGGCTCTTCACGGGATTCTATCTCTTCTGATTCAGAAACTAGTGAGCCTCTCTCCTGCCGAGCCCAAGGGCAAACGGGAGTTCTCACTGTGCACAGTTATGCCAAAGGGGATGGCAGGGTCACTGTGGGAGAGCCATGCATGAGGAAGAAAGGGAGCGCCGCCAGAAGTATCAGTGAGCGGGAGCTGGCAGAGGTATGGGCTCCAGGCAGTGGTGTGGGCTGGGGAGCTGCCCTGAAGGACACCCTGTCGGGGAGGGGATCTGTGTTGGGGAGGTGGGTCTGTGTGGTGGAGGTGCTGCAGGAGGGCAGGAGAAACCCTCAGTCAGTGCCTCCAGGCTGCAGTGGTTGTGTCCAACAAAAGCCTGGGTGGCATTCACTCTCCCAGCTTGTTCTTTGCTGGGAGTTGCTTTTCTCTTATCCCTGTGGCTTCTGATTCCAAGAATTGCATCAGTGCAGCCTCAGTCACAGCAGCAGATCCTCCTCAGCCCACTTGGATCACAATGCCTTTTTTTTTTTTCTTGAGATAGAGTCTTGCTCTGTTGCCTAGGCTGGAGTGCAGTGGCATGATGTTGGCTCACTGCAACCTCTGCCTTCCAGGTTCAAGCAGTTCTCCTGCCTCAGCCTCCCGAGTAGCTGGTATTACAGGCGTGTGCCACCATGCCCAGCTAGTTTTTGTATTTTTAGTAGAGACAGGGTTTCACCATGTTGGCCAGGCAGGTCTCGAACTCCTGACCTCAAGTGATCCGCCCACCTCAGTCTCCCAAAGTGCTGGAATTACAGGCATGAGCCACCGTGGCTGGCCTTTTCAGTTGGGGTGGGTGGGAACTCTTCCTCTGACCCTCATTGCCTTAGCGGCACAGGCGTTAGAATAGCTGCCATTGGAGCCCACGTGTTTGGGGGTTTGGGATGAGATGAGATGAGATGGCCTTTCTTACCTTGAAATTCAAGGGTTTTTTTCTTATAAGTCTTGACTGCTCTGTAGACTCCCAGTATGAAACTGATAGAATATCCTTTTGGAGACCAAGGTGCATTCCCAAAGCTAAAAATATGAACGTGTGTGTTCAGGCTTCCTCCATAAATATGTGTTGTCACCAAAAGCTGATTCCTGCTTTTGTGTAAAATGGCTCTTAGTGGGTCTGCCACTATGGGTGATCAGAGTCATGTCAGATGCAGCTGGACCCACACTACCCAAGGGACCTTCCCTGACTCCCCAGCCTTACAGCTTATGTGGGTCAAGCTTGCAGCTTTTGATGAGGGGTGGCAGATATAAGAAGCCAGTGCAGGAGGTCCTCTTTATTCCCTATCCCCTTACCTTTAGTTTTTAAAAATTTAGCTCTTAAAAACCTTCACTATGGAAAATTTCTGAAGCATGTACAGAATACCATCACGAGCCCCCGCGTGTACTCATCATATATATGATTAGCATTTGGCACATTTGCTTTCTGTTTTCTTTGGCTGCAGTACTTGACACTCAGTCATATTCACATTTCCCTAGTGTTGCCAATAGTCCCTTTTTATGGTATGTTTATCTCCTTGTTGTTAATACTCGTAACTTTTCTCGGTGCCTTCTCTGAATCTCAGGGTACGGTTTTTGTAGACTTCCTTTTTACCTTGTGAATGTTCCTCTTTCCATCCCACTGTGGTTGCAGGCTAATGAGCTAATAACTACTGTGTTTCCTTCTCATTGCCTCTGATTGCAGTTCTCTATGCCTTCTTATGGCAGCTTCCATAAATGAGGGCTTTTTCAGCCTGGAAACCAGAGTCTCTTAAACTCCCAGTTGCCACCTAGCAATTCTTCCTTCACAGAGGCCCCGAGCCATTTCGTCCATCCTACTGTTCACTACAGTTCATGCTGTCCTCTTGCTGAGTCTTCCTGACATTCTTGTTTCTAGTTGCAATCACAATCACAAAAAGCAGCTAAGAAGTAGCAAGAGCTCACTGTATATTAAATACTTTGTTTTTCTTTTTTGAGACAGGGTCTTGCTGTGTTGCCCAGGGTAGGGTGCAGTGGCACAGTCTTGGCTCACTGCAACTTCTGCCCCCTGGGTTCAACCCATCCTTCCCACCTCAGCCTCCCAAATAGCTGGGACTACAGGTGCACACCACCACTCTCGGCTAATCTTTGTATTTTCTTGGCTTATCTTTGTATTTTTGTATTTTTTGTAGAGGTGGGGTTTCACTGTGTTGCTCAGATTGGTCTCGAACTCCTGGGCTCAAGTGATCCTCCTCCCTTGATCTCCCAAAGTGCCATGATTTCAAGTGTGAGCCACTGTGCGCCCCACCGCCCCCAGCTATTAAATACTTTATATGCATTGTTTAGTCTTTGTATTACTGGTTAATTAATCTTATTACAGAGTCAAGTTTTTGTGGGTTTTTTTGGGGTGGGAGGTGCAGGAAGCCAATAAATAACACTTGTCCTTTTTCCTCTCAAATTTGGAACTATTTAATTGATGATACAAGAGTCAGGCATATGGAGCTCAGAATGTTGCTTTACTTACAAGTTAAAATGATTGAAGAAAGTGACTTTTAACCTGTGGCCAAATGGCCCTGCTACTCATTTACTCTTTTTTTTTTTTTTTGAGACTGAGTCTCGCTCTGTTGCCCAGGCTGGAGTGCAGTGGTGCAATCTTGGCTCACTGCAACCTCCACCTCCCGGGTTCAGGTGATTCTCCTGCCCCAGCCTCCTGAGTAGCTGGTATTACAGGCATGCATCACCACTCCTGGTTAATTTTTGTATTTTTTTAGTAGAGATTTCACCATGTTGGCCAGGCTGGTCTGTAACTCCTGAGTGCCTGCCTCAGCCTCCCAAAGTGCTGAGATTACAGATGTGAGCCATCGCGCCTGGACTACTCATTTACTCTTGATGTCTCCAGGCCCCTCTAGAGGCAAAGCGTTTCCATGGAAGCACTCAGCTTCCATGTGGTGTGGACATAGGCCAGAATGCACTCCCTCTCCAAAAGACAGATCCTATTGAAGTGAATCACAGCTTTTAAGGGGGTGGGGAGAAGAAAAGCCAGGACACTTTCCATGTGGAAGTATGCTGGGGGAAGGGGTCTTCTCTCTGACATGTCTCTCTTTTTCAGTCCTCTGCTCAAAAACCCTTGAGTGTCTTCTTGGTTCCTTTTTATTTCTGTATATACTTCTCAGGTCTAGCCTGATGATAATACCCTAATACCCTCTCTGCTGCATTGCCATCCATCCCTCCACCTCCAACATGTGCAAGCTTGTTTGTTTGAACTACTTAAAAGTCTCTAAAACTGTTTTGGCTGCCCTGCCTCTTCACTACTTTGTAATCATTTACAGCATGCCTGCTCTAGGCCAGGACTGTGCCTTCAAGGAACTCATAGTCTAGGAGAGATAGATAAGAGCAGATCATTCCAGTACTAATGATACGTGTTGTGGTACAAGTGGGAGAGTTAGCAGTTCAGCTTGGGGTTGCAGTGTGGATTTCAGGACTGCCCGAGAGAAGGAAACAGTTTAGGCCTGAGGTTAGAAGAATGCCAGGTGGATAGAATGAAATCGAAGAGAGAATCTGGGAGAGTAGGATGTTCTAAATGCTCATGATAGCTCATGCCAGCGTCAAAGCACTTGGGGATCTGCAGTGGTTTAGTTTGTCTCAGGTGTATAGGACTAGAGAGGGCCTCAGGTGGTGCTTTTGGAGGATATCAAGAGCCAGAACCTGGAGGGTCTGCCTTGTTGCTCTGTGAAGCAGTTTGACCTCCTAGTTACGGTGTAGGGAGCAGCAGAAGGGTCCCCACCATATGCACCATATGGGTTTGGAAATGGAAAACTTTCATAATTCATTCTTTTAAATGCACACACAAAGGGCCGGGTGTGGTGGTGCATGCCTGTAATCCTAGCACTTTGGGAGGCCGACATGGGTGGATCACATGAGGTCAGGAGTTCAAGATCAGCTTGTCCAAAATAGAAAAATTAGCTGGGTGTGGTGGCAGGTGCCTATAATCCCAGCTGCCTGGGAGGCTGAGGCAGAAGTGCTTGAACCCCGGGGCGGAGGTTGCAGTGAGGTGAGATCACACCACTGCTCTCTAGTCTGGGTGAAAGAGTGAAACTTTGCTGGGCGCGGTGGCTCAAGCCTGTAATCCCAGCACTTTGGGAGGCCGAGGCGGGTGGATCACAAGGTCAGGAGATCGAGACTATCCTGGCTAACATGGTGAAACCCCGTCTCTACTAAAAATACAAAAAACTAGCCGGGCGCGGTAGCAGGCGCCTGTAGTCCCAGCTACTTGGGAGGCTGAGGCGGGAGAATGGCGTGAACCCGGGGGGCGGAGCTTGCAGTGAGCCGAGATCGCGCCACTGCACTCCAGCCTGGGAGACACAGTGAGACTCCGTCTCAAAAAAAAAAAAAAAAAGAAAGAGTGAAACTTTGTCTCAAAAAAATAAATAATAAATGCACACACAAAGATTCAGAGGCCAGCATGAAATTGCAGTACCTGGTCACCGCACTTTGGGAGCTAGGGTCGGGAGCTCAGCTTGGGGCCAGAGGTTGAGGCTACAATGACGAGCTGGCCACCATTCACTTGCAGCCTGGGTAGCAGAATATTTACAATATCTTAAAAAGAAGGTCCCAGGCAAACCTAGCAGTGAACCTAAAATAAAGGTACTTTTTTGGGGCGAGGTCCCAGCACATAACAGGCTGGAGTGCAGTGGCAGGATCTCAGCCTTCACTGCAAGCTCCGCCTCCGGGTTCCGCCACATTCTCCGGCCTCAAGCCTCGGTAGCTGGACTGAGCACGCCACCTCGCCCGGCTATTTTTGTATTTCTTAGTAGAGAGCGAGGGTTTTCACCGTGTTAACTGCGGGATGGTCTCGATCTCCTGACCTGGAGTCGCCCATCTCGACTCCCAGTCTGCTGGACCCCACCCCAGGGCTTGAGCCACCCGGCGCCCATTAATTTTTTTGGTTGGGAGTCTTTCTGTGCTGAGCTGGGAGTGCAGTGGCATGATCTCGGCCTCTCACTGCAGCCCCTCCCACCTCCGGCTCAGAAACGATTCACTCAGCCCTCCTAAGTGGCGGGATTACAGAGCCTGCCGTGCCGGCTAGTACAGTAGAGACGGGGTTTCAGTATCTTGGCCAGGCTGGTCTTGAACTCCTGACCTCATGATCTACCCACCTCAGCTTCCCAAAGTGCTGGAATTACAGGTGTGAGCCACCGCGCCCGGCCGAACCCATAAGTATTCTAACAGGTGTCAGGATCTTTCCATATTTGCTTTGTTTGTCCTGTTTTCAATTTGCCGAAGTATTTATATTAAAATTATATTATCTTTATTAGTTTATAATGTACATATTTTTGGGGTACATGTGATATTTTAATACATTAATTTGTGAAGATTAAATCAGTGTAATTGGGAAATGTATCACCTTAAATATTTGTCTTTATGCTAGAAACATTCAAATAATTCTAACTATTTTGAAATGTACAATAGACTATTGTAAACTAGTCACCCTACTGATATGTCAAACACTAGGTCTTATTTTTTCTATCAAACTATATATTTGTGCCCATTAATCTGCCTCTCTGCTGAAGTATTTTAAAGCACATCCCAGATACCTTGTCATTTCTTCCCTACTTCAGTGTGTATCTCTGAAAAATATGGTCACTTTCAGCTGGGTGCGGTGGCTCACGCCTGTAATCCCAGCACTTTGGGAGGCTGAGGGGGGTGGATCACCTGAGGTCAGGAGTTCGAGACCAGCCTGGCCAACATGGTGAACCCTCATCTCTACTAAAAATACAAAAATTAGCCGGGCATGTTGGCGGGTGCCTGTAATCCCAGCTACTCAGGAGGCTGAGGCAGGAGAATTGCTTGCCATTCTACTCAGGAGGCAGAGGTTGCGGTGAGCTGAGATGGCGCCATTGTACTCTAGCCTGGGCAACAGAGTGAGACTCCATCTCACAAAAAAAATAAAAAAAGAAAAAGAAAAATATGGTCACTTTCTCAGATAACTATGCCATTATTATACCTAAGAAAACTACAAAAATTCTTTAGCATAATTTACTATCCAGTCCATAATCACATTTCCTCATTGTCCAAACAAAGTCTGTTTTACAGTTGACTGGTTTGTATCAGGATTAAACCAAGGCCCACACCTTTGATTTGATGATGTTTTGAAGTCTTCCTTAATGTAGGCCAGCACCTCCCCCCATTTTTTCCTCACCGTTGACTTAATCAAGAAGCTGTCATTGGTTGTCCAGTAAAGGGTTTTTTAAGTACTGCACTGATGTTTTAGAAGATTGTTCTGGAGGCAGTATAAAGATTCTGGGGGGGAGGAAGAAAGAGGCAAAATTAGAAATTGTTAACAGAGGTTCTCTTGAAGGTGGAATTATGGATGATTTCACTTCCTACATTTATGCATCATTTGAATATTTTTGTGATTAACATGTTATTTTTATAACTAAATACTTCTACTTCAGGAAAGGAGGAAAAAAGATTTGAAACGGGGAAACCAATTAGGAACCTATTTCTTTAGTCTGAGAGAGAGGTAGTGAGGACCTGTGGGTGGTGGTGATAGGGATGGGGAGCAGAAAATGGACTTGAGCTACTTGGAAGGTAGGTGCATAGGACTGGGTGACTGGATGTGGGGTGAGTCAGAGGGTAGCATGGGGCTTGACTCGGGTTTCCAGCTTTGAGTTCTTGGGATGGATGGTGGTGCCATCCGTATAGGATAGTGGTTATAAGAAAACTAGAGGGTTTTTAGTGTGGGCCAGGAAATGATTTGAGTTTGGGTACGTCTGGAGGATAACTTTTGTGAGGTAGGCTATGGAGATACATAGACATAGCCTCGAAGCTGGGAGTGGAAGGGTTGGTCTGTGGGTGTGGGAGTCACCAGGAGGGCACTGGTGGGTATGGAAGAATGTGTGTAGAGTGAAGAACAGTTTCACAGTGTGGGGTGACGGGAGAGGGCCCAGGTAGGAGAATGTGAAGAAGCAGCCAGAGATCAGGAGAACTAGGAAAGAACAGTGTATTCAGGACCAGGGCAGGAGAAAAGTTCAAGACAATTGGAGATACGGCCAAGTGTGCCTTGTATTAAAGGGCAGGGTCCTGCCGAGTGCGGGAAGTTGAAGAGGTAGTGATTGGATTCTGGGGATCTAAGGAAGTGGGAGTGCAGGTGGAGGCACAGGAGGGGATGGCTGCAGATAGGTTTTTTGTTTGTTTTTGAGACAAGCTCTTGTGTTGCCCAGGCTGGAGTGCAGTGGTGCGATCTCTGCTCACTGCAGCCTCGACCTCCCAGGCTCAAAGGATTCTCCCACCTCAGCCTCTCAAGTAGTTGGGACTATAGGCATGTGCCATCATGCCCAGCTAATTTTTTTATTTTTGTAGTGATGGGGTATCCTTATGTTGCCCAGGCTGATCTTAAATTCCTGGGCTCAAGTGATCCTCCTGTCTCGGCCTCCCAGAGTGCTGAGATATAGGCATGAGCCATCACACCCAGCCTGTGTTTTTAAATTGTGGTAATATATACATGATATGAAATTTACCTATTTTAACAGTTTTTGTAGTATACAGTTCAGTAGCAGTAAGTACATTAACTTTGTTGGGCCACGGTCACCAGAATGCAGATGGTTTTGAGGTGGGAGGAGATGGAGAATTTATCTCTGAGGGTCGCCTAGAGTAGTCAGATAATTACCTCTGCTTAGTGCAGCCCAGCGCTTTTCAAAAGCCACTACTCTTGGAAACTCTTCATTGCTTTCCATCTAGTTCCCTTTCTTCTTTGAAGCTCTAGAGTACTTGCTTCTTAATGCCCTTGCCATAGGCTGGTGAAGAATATAACCTTCTAGAAGCTGGGCTCTGTGCCACATTCATCCTCATTTCTTGAGTTACCAGCCCAGTCCATAGGGCTTGGCCTGTGAAACCGTCTGTAATGAGGATGGAATGAGTAAATGGAAGGTCAGGTTTGTTTTAGTAAGAAGCCACCATCAGAATTAATTGACTGGGAGGAATAAGGGACAGATAGTCAAGGTTTGGGGGCAGAAGCTGAGCAACTTTGCCCATCCCTGGAGAGGTCTGATAGCACTGGATCTATATTTGTAGACAACTGGGTTCCTTAGAGCACCCTTATATTCCCCTACCCCCACTTTAAGCATCCCCAAGCTGTAATTTGGGCTGCCTGCTGTTCAGTTTCCATGCCACCATCTATGTCAAGGGCCTTTTTTAGGTGAGTTTGGTAAACTGCAGTTTTTGGTAAAAGCACCCTGGCTGACTGACTGCCAAAGCTGTAGAGTTTTCATTACCTACTGACTGAGCCTCAGCCATATGTCTGCTGCAGAAGTTCTTGTTAGTTCAAGCTGCTTTGAAAAGTGAGTTCCCAAAACAAGGTGGGAGAACAATTGGTTCTTCTCTGTGCAGAATAAACCCTAACAGGAACACTAACCTTGATGCTGGTGCCAGATGTTGGAGGAGCGAGGAAAGAACTCAGGAGCCTTGAGCTCCAGCTTTCTTGCAGGCAGAGCCCTGGGAGACTACCTGCTATCCCACCCTGTCTGCAAAAAGAGCCCTTTGGGGAAGGGTTTATTACTGCCATTTTACTGGTAGGGCTGCCACTCGTCCAGGCTCATACAGCTAGTTGGTTTCTGTCATATACTGAGGGAATTTAGAAACTGGAGCAATCCTAGGGAAGGCAGCACCATGAGAAAGGTGTGGATGCCATGGTAGCAGGAGGAGTACTGGCCAGGAGATGAGGAAATGTGAAAAAATATTCAAATATTTGAATGGACCTGACTACTTTGGTCAGAGGCAGCATGACGGTAGTGGAAAGGGCTCAGACTTCAGACTTGGACACTAGGTCTCCCTCCCTGAGGTTAGAAATCATGTCTTGTTCATCTCTACACTGCCAAAACAAGTGTTCCCACCATATGCTGGCTATATAGGAGGTGCTGTGAACATACTGATCATGGAAAAACTGTCCTCTTCCTTTCCCAAGCTGCATTCTGGTGTTCTTGACCTTCACCCTTCCACCTCCTCTCGGTGATCTTAGGTACCTCCTACCCTGTATTTGTTTCCTATTGCTGCTATAACAAGGTACCACAAACACAGAGACTGAAACACTTGTTCTCTTGTGGTTCTTTAGTTCAGAAGTCTGAAATGGGTTTCACTGAGCTAAAATGAAGGCGTCAGCAGGGCTGTGTACCTTCCTGGAGGCTCTCGGGGGAGGACCCATTTCCTTGCCCTTTCCAGTCTCCCTAGGCTGTCCACATTCCTTGGCTCCTAGACCTCTGCGTCCATGGTCAGAGGCAGGGGCATCCAACCAAGTGTCTCTGGCATCACATCACTCAGACTCTTCTGCTTCCTTCTGTTGTATTCCCCATTGGGATTACACTGGGCCCACCTGAATGATCCAGGATACTCCCTATTTTAAAGACTATCTGATTAGCAATCTTAATTCTCCTTTACCATGTTAGAATAACATATTCACAGAGATTGGGATGTGGGTATATTGGGGAACCATTCTCTCTACCAAATATCCTATTACCTCCCTTTCACAAGCTGCTGCTTTGCCTATAAAGCCAAGCTCATGTAGCCCCTATCATAACTAAAATACAATTCTAGAGGAAATTTCCTTCTCAAACTATGATCTCATTTTTCCCTTGATCTTCCCAAAAATACTCCGTGATATATTCGCTCCTTAGTTTCTTATTCTTTGTCCACCGGAACTTATCTCAAAAAACAGTCCTGATAGCTCCCCGTTGCCGAGTGAGTCCCTTGGCCACTTCCCTGCTCAGCTCTTCTGTGTTGTTTGGCCTGTGGATCTCCCCCTCCCTGAAGTCGTCCCTTTGTTGGCTTTCTGGTATTCCTCTTACCTGTCTGCTTCGGAGTCTCCTTTTCTCCCTTCTCTTCTTCCTCCTGTCCCTGGAAGGCTTAGTCAATTTATCACCCACGACAATCTTATCTTCTCCCACCATTGTAATTCTGAACCTGGTGCTGCTGGTTCCCAGCTCTTGCTCTGACCTCTTTTCTGAACCCCCTGAATTTCTTATTGCCTCCCCTGGGTATTTCCAAATGAAAAGACCCTGGATACATGTTGTGTACCCCACACAGCTTGTTTAACCTGGTTTGTTATTAGCCTCCACTTCCTCCACACGAGCCCTCTTAAAGCCTGTCACCTTGGTGGTCCAGCCTAGAAAACCCCACCGTTTCTGGCTTTATTCTCATTCCTTTTTTCCCTAGTCTGCCACAGCCCACAGGTTTAGGCCTATTGTCCAGGTGCCCTCAAAGTGATGGTGGGGGCAGGTCGGTGGCGTGGGGGAAACAGGAATATTATTGGGGTATAGGAATAAAGCAAAATTAACTTTATTTTTTATCTTAACCTTTTATAGTCTGTTTTTGCTTTAAAATGTGCATATGTGCATTAGTATTAGTATATGTAATTGATTAGTAAGTAATATCTAGGTTGGGGGTACATGCTCCTAAATTTTCTATTTACATGGTAAGATTATCAGAGTTGGGCAAGTATGGGTTTTCCAGTTTGTTTTAACCAAAGAACCCTTTTACTTACTTATTGATTGATTGGAGACAAAGTCTCACTTCTGTCATCTGGGCTGGAGTGCAGTGGTGCAGTCTCAGCTCACTCACTGCAGCCTTGACCTTCCGGGCTCAGGTGATCCTCCCACCTCAGCCTTCCAAAGTGCTGGGGATTGTAGGTGTGAGCCACTGTGCCTGGCCAGAACCCTTTCTTTAAGTGAAATCTTAATCAATTAAAACATACAAATCAAAAGCAGAGCCATTCTGGTTGGAAAGAAGGTGGGGCCTCAAGCCTTTTTTGTTCACTCTAACGGAGGCTCCTTAGGCGCTTTCCGGATGTACATTTTGAAAACCACTGGTTTAGCCGGGCGCGGTGGCTCAAGCCTGTAATCCCAGCACTTTGGGAGGCCGAGATGGGCGGATCACGAGGTCAGGAGATCGAGACCATCCTGGCTAACACGGTGAAACCCCGTCTCTACTAAGAAATACAAAAAATAGCCGGGCGAGGTGGCAGCGCCTGTAGTCCCAGCTACTCGGGAGGCTGAGGCCGGAGAATGGCGTGAACCCGGGAGGCGGAGCTTGCAGTGAGCTGAGATCCGGCCACTGCACTCCAGCCTGGGCGACAGCGCGAGACTCCGTCTCAAAAAAAAAAAAAAAAAAAAAAAAAGAAAACCACTGGTTTAGACAGTTGATACAGTTCAGGTCTGATTAAGTCTATGGTCATGTAAGTCTTCATGGACATCAGCAGGAAAAGGACCCTAATATCCTCACTCCACCATATTCCTCCATACTGCTGCAGCATCCTTACTCACCTAAGCACAGATCCCATCTTCTTTGTTTCTCCACACCTTCTTCTTTTCCTGAGCAGGCCTTTGCACACAGTAGGTGCCCAGTGAATATTTGTTGAATGAATGGCAAATGGACGGCAAAACTTGTTGGCAAAATTTACGTTTGGAAGATTAGGCTCTGTTCTTCCTGGACATGGCCTGTTCAGAAGTTGTTTCCTCTTGGCATTCCAACTGTGGTCCTTAACTCCTGGGGCTCTGTGTAGTCGCACATGGAGTCTGTAGGCCCAGGGTGTCTTCTCTAAAGTAGCACTGCAGCATTTATGGCATTGGTTTTTGTCACAGTTGTAAAGTGGCCCTCTTTCAGGCCTCATTTCCTTGCTTAATGGATTTTGCTAACCCTACGTCTCCTAATGTCAGTGTAACCAAGTTTTAAATATGTTGATTAGAAAGAAACCCTTCTGTAGTGTTTCTGAGTCAATCCTGTATGTTTAAATCTAATTACATTTGCTCTGACATTATGTAAATGCAGTGTTAAATCAACCTTTCCCTTTGCAGCCAGGCCAGAGTTTCAGATGCACTTTCCGTCCTCGCTGATGTTCTCCCCTGGAGAAGCAGCAGCTAACTGAGGAATGAACAGTATCTGCTAGAGCTGAAGTCCTGGCAGTGTATAAGGAGAAGGTGGCCTATTTTACTTTTAATAGGTTAGCTGCTGCTTACCCCTTTGGGTGTCCCCTAGACACTCCTGGGTGGCCCAGCTGCCTGGTACATTGTAACAGGTACTGTTGACCTACTGGGCCAAGGAAAGGGGTGCCTAGGCTCCTTGGGGGCTCTCTCACTTGGGCCACCTCGGTAGTCTCATGGCAGTGAGCTTAAGGGACGGGGCAAGGCTCTCTCAGAGTGGAAGCAGGCTTGTTTTTGGTACATTTGTTTCAGGCTGCTCCTGAGAAGGCCAAGAACCACACTTGGGTTTTCCCCCAAATTTACATAATCCTGGTTCAGACTAGTTTGGTACGTGGTATTGTCACTTGGCTTTTTCTAAGACAGGTATTTTCTGTGTTTGGTTTTATATGTCTTTTTGTTTCTCTGTGCCCCTCTCTTTCCTTTGGTTTTCATTGTAAGGGTGACTTGTGCTGTCTCTCAAGTGGAGACAAGACCAATTTAATTTCTTCTGGTTTGCCTAGGTTGCGGATGAATACATGTTTTCCCTGGAGGAGAATAAGAAGTCCAAGGGACGCCGTCAGCCTTTAAGCAAGCTCCCCCGCCATCACCCACTTGTGCTGCAGGAGTGTGTCAGTGATGATGGTAAGTGTTGTTTTTCCTTCGTCAGGAAGAAAGCAGCTCACCACATTAGACTTGACAGGACAGGACATCAGAAGGTCAAGCTGACAGATAAGGGTGGGCCTGTGGCTTAGCTGCTCTTCCAGATTTCCATAGAGAGGACTGGATTTCCTTATATCTAATTCACTAACCAGATTTCATTATAAGTTTGAGTATCTTGCAGTGTACCTTAATAGGGGATAATTGCAGGCAGGTTTTTTCCTTTCTTTTCCTGGGAGGTACACGGCTGATTTTTCAAGATAGAAACTCCTGTCAGTGATGCAAAGCCCTGTGCTGGATATGTGGCTGCAAAGATAACTAAGATATGTCTGTGCCTTCAAGACACTCACAGCGTACTGGGGAAACTGGACAGGTGAACAGATCTCAAGAAAGAAGAGGCAGCTGGGCGCGGTGGCTCACGCCTGTAATCCCAGCACTTTGGAAGGCCAAGGTGGGCGGATCACGAGGTCAGGAGATCAAGACTATCCTGGCTAACACATGAAACCCCATCTCTACTAAAACCACAAAAAAGTAGCCGGGTGTCATGGCGCATGCCTGTAGTCCCAGCTACTCAGGAGGCTGAAGCAGGAGAATTGCTTGAACCCAGGAGGCGGAGGTTGCAGTGAGCCGAGATCGCGCCACTGCACTCCAGCCTGGGCAACAGAGCGAGACACCGTCTGAAAAAAAAAAAGTGTTACTCTGGGGCAGAAGGACAGCATGCGTTGGAGAAGAGGAGCAGGAGGCTGTAGTCAGAGGAACTCTAGTCAGCTCAGTGTGGCTAGAGCTGGAGGGCAAGGCCAGGGAGTGATAGGTGGGGTAGGACGAGGGGGACCAGATCCTGGAGAGCATTATCATGGAGGCCAGAGTGAGGAGTTTGTCTTACTGGCATTCAGGAGCCAGTGACACGTTTCGAGCAGAGGAATGACATGGTCATTTAGATTCCTTTAGAAAAGATCACTCCTAGTGCTGGCATCTTGAGGATGGCTTTGAGAGGACCACATGGGCTTCCATAATGGTCTGTCTGCAATATGAAAGTCTGAAGTAGGATGGTGGTGGTAGGGAATATATTTGGAAGATAAAATCAACTGGATTTGGTGACTGGCTGTGGAGCTATGAGGATGGTAGTTGAGGAGGATGAGTTGAGTGCCTCCCTAGTTTGTAGCTTTCACTGGGGAAACCTGAGTTCAGTGTCTATGGAGGACGTAGACCTAGGACTTGGCACTGAGGTGACATTTGATACAATTGTTGGAATAATGAGGCCACTCTTGGGGAGGGGACCAAGGTGGGTGAGCAGAGGCTGGGGGTAGGTGGACAGAGGAGGGAAGGGAGCCTGTGAAGGAGGCAGAGAAGCAGGGTAAGCAGACATGTGTAAGGAAAACCAGGAAATGTGGCACTGAAGCTCAGGGTGCATTGACATCAGTGGAGAGTGGTCTCCTGTGCTGCCTGGAGCCCAGAGATCCAGGAAGATCAGCACTGCTGAGCCTCAGCTCTGGCTCGGTTGATGACTGGGCCCTGGCACCCTCAAGGAGAGCAGAGTCAATTGTACTTGTTACTCTTGACTAACGTCAGGCCCTGTCCTACCTGGTCCTCTCCTTCCTGATCATTGCCCCATCTCTGCTGTTTTTTTTTTTTTTAAGTAGAAAGATCATGATATGGCTGGGCGTGGTGGCTCATGCCTGTAATCCCAGCACTTTGGGAGGCTGAGGCGGGTGGATCACAAGGTCAGAAGATCAACACCATCTTGGCTAACATGGTGAAACTCCATCTCTACTAAAAATACAAAAAATTAGCCGGGTGTGGTGGCGGGCGCCTGTAGTCTCAGCTACTCAGGAGGCTGAGGCAGGAGAATGGCTTGAACCTGGGAGACGGAGCTTGCAGTGAGCCGAGATGACACCACTGCACTCCAGCCTGGGCGACAGAGCAAGACTCCGTCTCAATAACAACAACCAAAAAAAAAAAAAAAAAGATCATGATAAACAGGGTGGGGAACATCCCTTCTGTCCTCTATTCACAAGTGTGGCAGGACCCTGAGTCAGGTCCTAGGAAGTTCTCTGTGTTCTTATTCCAGCCCAGACAGAAACTTCAGGTTCTCTTGGTAGCACCAGCCTATCTCCCAATTGGTTTAAAGCAATACAGACTTTAGGAAACTGGGAAAGTTACCAAGAGGAATACAAAATTACCCTTCAAAGATGACCATTATAAATATATTAGCATATTATCTTCTTGATTTTTCTAGTCAGATATTAGAGTATGTCCATGTATATCTTTTTAAAATAATGCAGTTGAGATAATACACAACTTCCCCCTACATTTTTTGTTTCGTGTTTTTTTGAGACAGAGTCTCACTCACTCTGTTGCCCAGGATGGAGTACGGTGGAATGATCTTGGCTCACTGCAACCTCTGCCTTCTGGGTTCAAGTGATTCTCCTGCCTCAGCCTCCCAAATAGCTAGGATCACAGGCGTGTGCTACGACTCCCGGCCAATTTTTGTATCTTTAGTAGAGACGGGGTTTTGCCATGTTGGCCAGGCTGGTGTCCAACTCCTGACCTCAAGTGATCCGCCCACTTCAGCCTCCCAAAGTGCTGGGATTACAGGCATGAACCACCACGCCCAGCCCCATAATATCCTTTAATCTTCAGTCCATGACCCTCTTTCTGTCCTTGTCCCAAGAATGTGTTTTATAGTTATTTCTTTTGAACTCTAATATAAATCAAGCTAAGGTCACATACTGTATTTGGAAGTTATGTTTCTTTAGTGTTGTATGCCCCTCCCCCCACTTTAAAAAAATTTCAATTCAAGCATAACAATTCAGTGACATGCACACATTTTAACTGTACAGCTCAATGAAATTTTATGTATGTAAACTGTGTAATTTTGCTTCCTGCAATTTTCACTTAACGTAGTGAACATTTTCCCTCATCGTTCAGTATTCACAAATGGAATGATCTGGGGCCACTTTTGGCTTTGTAAATGGAACAGATGTCAGTGTGTTAATTTTTTAGTTGTGAGTGTGAGCCTGCCTGTCTGTTTCTGTTTCTTCCATTCTATCTTGGTCACTCCTGTTTGGCCAGGATAACGAAAAAAATCTGTGCTTGGGTTCTGGGCACCATGGCTCCTGATTGCAACTGAACGATGGGGCATATAGGGGTTGATTTTCATTGTCTGCATTGGTGTCCTTAGGGTACACTGAGGTGGCGCACAATGGCAGCTGCCAGATGCCTTCAGATTAAACATGACTGAGGGCAGTGTAGAAAACTATCACACTGAGCTGGAGTTGCCAGAAATGAAGAAACAGGCACCTAATGGAAGTACAGAGCAGAGCTCTCCTTGGCTGCTTTGAACAGATTTCAGGGGCCTTTGAGAAAGCACTTCTTTTTGGGAAGAAGGAGGGTCATAGCTGAGGACTGATGATGCCACTCACAGCGAGATGCAGGGATCCCCTAGGATGCCCCGTGTGATGGGGCTGGCACAGAGCCAGTCTCCTTTCAGGGGCCGCATACTTGGGCCTTGCTTGGTCACACTTGCCAAAGAAGGGCATAGCAACTATAGCTTCTCATACCTCCCTCGCATGGTAGAGCATCTGGAGAAACATTTTGGACATCTACCAAAGACTGCCCTCATTTACTCATAACCTTCAGAATTTTGGCGTTTCCTTTACTTCCCCGTTTCTGTTTCCTTGTTTCTGCTGGGAGCTCGTGGACTATGCCCGTGTTTTACTGATTTAGGAAGAACTGGGAAATGTGCACCTTCATCACTTATATGAGTTTTGTGAGCAAACTTTTTTTGATTTCCACTCAGCAGTATGTCCCTTTCTTGTAGGAAGATGCACCCAAAGGGGATTTTTCCTTCCCAGGCCTTGGTGAAGTCTGATGAGTTGTATGTTCTGCTGTCTAGCGTACCTAGGAGACACCATCTGTCATGACCAGGGATATATAAAGGGTCAGGAAGTCAGTATTTTAGGCTTTACAGCCCTCATTAGGCTCTGTGGTTGTCACTGTCTTTTTTTTTTTTTAAGCCCCAATGCTGAAAATGTAAAAACAAAGCTGGGTGCAATGGCATGTGCCTGTAATCCAAGCTACTTGGGCAGCTGCGATGGGAGGATCACTTGAGTCCAGGAGTTTGAGGCTGTGGTGGGCTATGATCGCACATGTAAATAGCCACTGTACTCCAGCCTGGGCAGCATAGCGAGACCCCATCACAAAGATGTAAAAACAATTCTTAACTGGGCTGCAGTTTTTGATACAGGATTCAGCCTGCAGGATATTGTTTGCCAGCGTCAGGACATCACATCTTGTGGCTGGGAAGAGGAATCACCTTGGACATGTAGCTCTGCTTTCTTCTGAGGCAGAGCTAGGAGGGGGTGGGGAGCCTTGTCCAGAATAGGTACATACCCCTGACCTTTCCAGAGGAAGCTGGAAAGTCCTGGCCAAGGACCATGATATTACAACTTTTAAGCTTTGCCAATTCCCTGTTATTTTCCTTCCTTGTTTAGCTGCACTAAAGGGAAAACTCTAAAAGGTAAAGGACTTAACAGGCTGACATTTTGGAGGCAGCAAATAAGATGGTTTCTGGCAAGATGGTGCTTCATTCTGCTGTCCTTGGGCAGAGGGGCTGAATGTGGCAGCTGTTAAGGGAGAGCAGAGTAAGCTGAGCTCATGGGACAGGAGAAAGATTGGAGGCCATGAGTGAGTTTGACCAGGGAATAGGGTACTGGCAGGACTCTCTACACATCATCAAGATACTGAAGGAGTCTACTGACAGTTCTTCCATCCTTTGCCTTTATCATCCTTAGGAATCCAGGAGTCACCCTTGGTCCAAACCTAGGACCAGGAGTCCTAGTTGAACTCATCTGCTCTCCAGGCAGAGCCACAGGGTTGGTGCTGACTCATATTTCTGTTTCCTCCACTAGAGACATCTGAACAGCTGACCCCTGAGGAAGAGGCTGAGGAGACAGAGGCCTGGGCCAAGCCTCTGAGCCAACTGTGGCAGAACCGACCTCCAAACTTTGAGGCTGAGAAGGAATTCAATGAGACCATGGCCCAGCAGGCCCCTCACTGCGCTGTCTGTATGATCTTCCAGACTTACCATCAGGTAAGCCAGCTTCATGCACTCTGTTTACCCAGGACCAGCAATCAGAGGGAAGCTAGATTTAATTGTGAGTATATAGCTTGTCACTGGTTGTCTTGGGAAAGGCCACCTCCATCTCTGGCATTCTCTGCCCCATCCGTGTATTGGTCAGTCTTCTCCAGGCAGATAACCCAGCAACGTGGGTTTCAATTGAGAATGCTTTGGAGATGAGCTGAGGGTGGGCTTAGGCTCCCCTTTGCACATGCATTCACCACAGACATCATTGTTTGCAGAGCAATCTGCATTTTTCTTATTCTGGTCCGTGGTTATTCCTGCCAAGTGGTTTGTAGTCCTGGCCAGTGTGGAGAACTAATTTCTTTACCACAGTCTGAACTTCAGCTAAAAAGCCAGATCCTCTAATGTTGTTTTTCTTTTCCCATTGCCACAATGGGTGTTGCCAGTAGCAGAAGGAACTTGGGAGGGGTAGAAGCAAGGGCCCGATATGTGAGGAGGGACTGGGAGGCAAGACTGCTGAGCTCAGCTGTGTGCTTCATACTCTGGGGCATCTATGGATTCACTGATAGATCTCTTTGGGTCCAGCTCTAGGATGCCAGGAAGGCATTCACAGCAGCAGGTGCCAGGGGACCAGCTCAGTCTCAGCTGAGACCTGCACAGCATGGCAGGTAGATAAATGGTCCTTAACTTGATCTGGTGGTTAAAGTAGCATGGCTACTGCTGAGGCTGGCAGGGCCCCCGATTCATGCTTGCTGAAAATAGAACCTCAGACCAACACACTTTGGATTAGGAACTCGCTAACTCTTTCCATTGACAAAAAGCAAAACCAAAGCCTTTGCCTATGAGGGGAGTGAATGGCTGGGTTCTTACTATAAGCAGATCTACTAAGTAGGAGCTTCACAAATGGCATAGGCTCTGGGGTTGACATCTTTCTGGGCCTCATCCTTGGAATGGGGATGCAGGTGCCATCCAGCAGATATTTGCAATCAGTATAGTTTGCCAAGGGAAGTATGTGGATATAAGTTCTTCCTGGAGGGACCCTGAGCCAGGAATCACACAGGTGGGGCTCCAGCCATGTAACAGTGCTGTAGCTCAGGTGACCTGCTAACAGGCACCACAAGAGGCAATTAGTGCTGGCCTATTAGGAGCATCTGCTCTGGGTACACTCCCCGGGTGGGGTCACTGCACGGTGTAGCACATAAGGGAGCCCATAGTAGCAGCCTAGCTGCTAACATTTCAGTGCTTTTTTTTTTTTTTTTTTTTTTTTTTTTTTTTTTTTTAAAGATGGAGTCTCAGTCTGTTACCCAGGCTGGAGTGCAGTGGTGTGATCTCGGCTCACTGCAACCTCTGCCTCCCCAGTTCAAGCGATTCTCCTGCCTCAGCCTCCCAAATAGCTGGGACTACAGGCATGTGCCACCACGCCCAGCTAATTTTTGTATTTTTAGTAGAGATGGGGTTTCACCATGTTGGCCAGGCTGGTCTTAAACTCCTGACCTCTGGTGATCCACCTGCCTTGGCCTCCCGAAGTGCTGGGATTACAGGCGTGAGCCACCTTGCCTGGCCTCTCTGCATTTTATTACCACTTGCTTTGGGAAGATTGAAATCCCAGTTGCCTCTTACCTTGCTCCCTTTTCTCAGCTGTCCCCTAGGGGTCTTTGTATGATGCTGCTGTGAGAAATTGAATTTGAGTCATTAGAGGTAACTTCAATTAGCAGCTCCGGGATAATGGCTGTGCACCCGGGAGCTGTAGCCATAGTCAGATCGGTAAGAGAGCCAGCTTTCTGCTGATAGAGCAGGTGGAAGGCTAAGAGCACAGGCATGTGCTCACTGAGGTGTACACTTGTTCTTTCCCCTTAGGTTGAGTTTGGAGGCTTTACTCAGAACTGCGGAAATGCTTCAGATTTAGCCCCCCAGAAGCAGAGGACCAAGCCATTGATTCCGGAAATGTGTTTCACTTCGACTGGCTGCAGCACGGACATCAACCTTTCTACTCCCTACCTTGAGGAGGATGGCACCAGCATACTGGTTTCCTGCAAGAAGTGCAGCGTCCGGGTCCATGCCAGTGAGTGCTGCTCACCTTTCTGTGTGTCCTGTCCCAAGAGTATGGGCCTGCCCGCTGGAAGTTCTTGCTACCTCCTGGCCTCCCAGCCCCTAAAAGATTGTTGATGTTTTATTGGGAGAGTCTGTTGCTAGCGGATTTTTTCTGTGTCTCCAGGGGTCCATACTGGCACTAGGCATCTCTGTGCCATCCTCTTGGTTGCAGATAGCAGAAAGGGATTAGTCCCTGCCACTTACTAGGTGTTTGTACCAGTGAATCTACAGTTTCTGACTTTTTGAGACTTTGAGCCATACTATATGCCTGAGCCCTGGGGACTCAGACTAAAGAAAACTAAGGGGTTTCTGTGAGATTTGGTTGTAGCTTTGGGAGGCGGTATATGGAAAGGAATTGCAAATCTCCCTTTTGACTCTGGGTTTAATTTGCTCATCTTGGTGTCCCTGTTAGGTTGCTATGGGGTCCCCCCTGCAAAGGCTTCTGAAGACTGGATGTGTTCTCGCTGTTCAGCCAATGCCCTAGAGGAGGTGAGTGATCCCACATGGTTACTGTCTTCACCGTAAGTCTTGGTGCATATTCAGGGCTGTACGATTTCATGTCAGACTCAGTATTCCCAGCAGTCTGCATAGGGTCTGGTACGCGGCGATGTCAGAGAGCAAGTATTGTGAGAGTAAATCCTATGACAGTGAGAGCGGTTGCTGCCCACTTAACGGAGTCTGGACGCTGTGTTAGCTCCATTATGTGAAGACCAACTAGTGGTCTTCCTGTGGGAAGAACAATAACTCCCTTAAAAGAATTTAGCCATTTTGAGTTGGAGCCTCAGAAAGGGGCTCAGATGATTCATTGTGCAGTTTTCTCTTCACTGTACCCCTGGAACCTGGCTGTACCTAGCCCACAAAAGAAGCAGTCAGATCCCTGTCGTGCCTCTAGTTTGAGCAAAGTATCTTTCATGACTTTGCTAAGAGTTGTTATTAGCAGTAAACAGTGAGGAGGATTATATGAAGTCATGCGAATACTTGGCACACTTTAGCCCTGAGTGGCCTCTCCTTCCGACAGGGCGTCCTGGTGCAGGGGCTGCCTGGGTGAAGCCCCACATGCTATTATGCTGCTTTCTTATGTGGAGGAGTTGCCCAAAGCAGGTCCAGGGGAGAGCAGATTGAATGTTAATGACTTGGTGTTAACCACTTTTTCCTCCCTCTCCTTTCTTGGCAGGACTGCTGTTTATGCTCATTACGAGGAGGGGCCCTGCAGAGAGCAAATGATGACAGGTAAGTTTCCTGAGCAGTGCCTTGGAATGCACAGGCTCAAGTTCTGAAGCACACAGTGTCTTTGTGAGGGCACTAGCTGTTCTTCTGAATGACTGATGAGGATTTGGGAAGCACATCGTGTGGAGCTGGAATAGCATCTCCAAGACTCATTTTAAAAATGGAATGCTAAGGGAGCCAAGCAGTCCCAGACTTTCCAACTCCAGCTGCTCCTCTGCAGCAGAGATGTCAGTGACATCCTCCTTTGGAGGCGCTAAGAATGGACTCATGAGAATATGAAGGCTGTGAAGGTGATGCGCAGGGACTGTGTGGGCTGGAGTGAGGACATTCACCTTGTCACAGCTGGCGCTGGTGCGCAGAGGCGGCCACAGGCTAGCAAGCACTTATCCACATGGCAAACTCCCTGGCTCAGACCTGGTATTTGGAATGAGGCGAGTGTGCTCAAGGGCGACACTGAGGAGAGCTCAGACAGGCCTACCCACTATGGAACCAAATCTACTGAAGTTTCTGGGCTTCTCAGCTGTTGGACAGCTCATTTTTATGGAGTGAATCTTTGTGCTTAGACATGTGCTTGGTTGCTCTGAGGTGGAAACGTAAGATGAATGAGGTTTCTGACTTGGAAGAGCTGGCTGTTTAGGGCATGGTGCATGCAGGTCAGTGCTGAGTATCCTGCTTTTAAGTAGAATCCCATGGCAACTTGTAGCACATGTTCAGTCCAGCCGCCTGCCCTCAAGAGTCCCTGTCATGCTGTCCCTGAGAGATGGCTACTCTGCTTGCTGCTTCTGCTCCTTCAGAGGCACTTGCTGCGATTATTTGAGGTCATTGTGTTCCTCACAATCACAGGATAGTGCTGGGAACATTCTTACTTGGAGTGGAAATGGCTCTGCTTGAACCTCTCACCTTTACCTCTGAATGCCTGTTTTTCCCTCCAGGGCCACCCAGAACAAATCCGTTCCTACTCTAAAAAGACAGCCCCACTAGTACTGCAGACAGCTTCACGGAGCCCCAGTGTTGTCTGTTGTAGGTTTTCACGTAGCATGGTTTTAAGAGTTGTCGCCATTTTAGTTCTTTTCCTCTTGGTGCATGCTAGTTTCTCAAAATGTCCAAAACTTACTTTAGTTCTTAAGGATGTCCGTTGAATAGACCTCTCAGAGTAAGTGGAGCTTGGGTCAAACCTTAGGGATTAAAGAGTGAGTCAGCTATGGAAAAAGGGAGCAGAAGGGAGAGGTCATTTCAGCCTGGGGGAGAGGTTTGGGCAGAGGCCAAGAGAGAGAGCTGTGATTACTGGCAGATTGGGGCACAGCCGGGGATGTTTTCAGGAAGCACTTGGGTCCTGTGGTAAAGAGGTCTGCATAGAGCTCTCCAATTTATTCTCACTCCCTGAAACCTGCCACACACCATTAGCCTGCGGCTCTGCTCATTTTTTAACAGACAGTGAGTGAGTGGTGTAAGAAGCATGATCCTGTGCTAACCTAGGGCAGTGGGCAGTGGCAGCAGTGGGGGTGACACTGCTTCCACATACTCAGAGGAGAGACGGTTCTGGTTCTCACCATCCTGGGTTCCAGGCACGTGCTGGTGGGAGTCAGTGGTCACCCAGGTGAGGGAGGAAGCACTGTCAGCAGGCCCACGTGAGAAGAGAAGGCCATAGAGCCTTGGGCCCAGAGGTGACTGAGGTAGCCTTTGCCTTTTGGCAGGTGGGTCCACGTTTCATGTGCTGTGGCAATTCTGGAAGCAAGATTTGTCAACATTGCAGAAAGAAGTCCGGTGGATGTGAGCAAAATCCCCCTGCCCCGCTTCAAACTGGTAAGGGTTTGTAGACTACAGAATTTCCCGACTTACCAGTACCTGGGTAGAAGAGAACAGGGACCCCCTCTGTCCCTTGGTTTTGGTTAAGAGTTTGTGATTCTCACTCTGTGGTTAGATTCCTTAGTGGAGGCCAGGTGTGGTGGCTCACGCCTGTAATCCCAGCCCTTTGTGGGGCCGAGGTGAGTGGATCACTTGAGGTCAGGAGTTCAAGACCAGCCTGGGCAACATGGTGAAACCCCAACTCTACTAAAAATATAAAATTAGCCAAGAGTGGTGGTGTGCACCTATAATCCCAGCTCCTCGGGAATCTGAGGCAGGAGAATCACTTGAACCCGGGAGGCGGAGGTTGCAGTGAGCTGAGATTGTGCCACTGCACTCCAGCCTGGGCAACAGAGCAAGACTCTCAAAAATAAAAAAATTTCTTGGTGGGTAAAGTTGTAACCAGACCTGGATTAGAGCAGGCTGGTGTGTCCTTGTATTTTGGGAAGGACTCTTGCTTGCTTGACTTTGCATTTGGGAGGGGAACAATAGAGGAAGCTGTAGTGTCAGTTCCTGCAATCACTGGTTTTCTTCCCCTGTGCTACAGAAATGTATCTTCTGTAAGAAGCGGAGGAAAAGAACTGCTGGCTGCTGTGTGCAGTGTTCTCATGGCCGCTGCCCAACTGCCTTCCACGTGAGCTGCGCCCAGGCTGCCGGTGTGATGATGCAGCCTGACGACTGGCCTTTTGTGGTCTTCATTACCTGCTTTCGGCACAAGATTCCTAATTTGGAGGTGAGAGAGGGTGCCATTCTAGAATCCTCTTGACATTTTTCATGATCATTTTCTCTGCATGTTTTCCATTTATTGTGTCAGGAACAATTTCCTCAAGCATTCTGCATTATGAAGAGTGCTAATGAGTTAAGAGATTGAGAGATGGCCCCTGTCCATCTCCACTCCCTGCCTTGTACTCCATAATCCAGTGACACCAGACTGCTTGTATTTGATTCCTTTTGATTATCTCTTTACTTGTCTGCCTCTCCATCAGGATAAACTCCTTGAGGGTCCATATCTTATTACTGTGGGCATCCTTATTACTTAACCTAGTGTCTGGGACATGCAGAACCTCTGAAAATGTTGAGAACAAATGGGGAGAGCTCCCAAGAGTTAACCATGTTAACTGTTAGCCAGACAGTAGAGATTTCTGCAGTTCTCTGAATGGTACAGATTAGAGAAAAAGTGACATGTAATGTTAGCTAGAGGAGCTACGAAGAGGATTGGGTAGAAAGTGGCATTTGAAGTGGGTCTTAAACAATAAGAAGGAATTGTGTGCAGAGACTGTTGCGTGCAGAGCTTCAGAAACAGAACGAGCAGGTCGTGGAAGAAAGACCATGGAAGACTGGTTCTGGGAGTGTGACGGCGTGTGGGAGTGTGATGCCTGAGAGGCGGACAACGGCAGAGGATGAAGGCCCTGCACTGCCCCTCTCAGGACTCTGACCTCTCTTCACTGGATGAGGAGAACTTGCTGAATATTTTGATTCTGAACTATAGTTTTTGATAATCACTTAGGTGTGTGTTTGAAGAGAGGATTCAGAGTAAGAATTTGAGGCCAGAAAACCAGTTAGCCTAGGAGAGCGGTCTTAAATGGGAACACATAGGCACGGCTTTGGGGTACATTTAACTTTGAGATCCCCCAACAGGTAGAATTGATAGGATTTGATGACCCTTGTGGGTTGAGAAGTGGAGAGGAGGAGGAAAGGGGGAGTGAATACTGAAGATGACTCAGGTTAATCCCTTGAGAGATGGGAAGGATGCTAATATGATGTTAGTAACTGCAATCAGGAACTGAGTTGAAGCAGTGTTGCTCTGCAAGGGAGAGAGGGAGGGATGAGAAAGAGGAAAGTAAATGCTAAGGTCGCTGGAGCATTCTGGAGAGTAACTGTGAGGGTAAAGATTTGGCTATTAGCATTTAACAGCATAGTTAAATCTAGTTCCCATTAGAAACTGGGCTCCGGAGATTCCCAGTGGGAGGAGCAGGTAGCGGAGCATGAACCAGTGAAAGCAGCTGAGAAAGTGAAGCAAGCCAGTGGGAGGAAAGGAGGGTCACATTCGACAGAGAAGGCAGGGCTGGCGTGGTGGTCACTAAGTACCACAAACTGGAGTGTCCCTGTGGGGTAGTCAGGTCAGATGCCAGACCGTTGTCGGGGAAGGCTCTGCCATGAGTGAGTTACAATCTAATAGAAGAGACGATCATACAACAATGTGGTAAATACATAATCAAAGGAAGAACGTGATAGACGGCCAGCCCAGAAGGATGAACTTTTCACTCTGCCATTTGGGATTGCAGAAAAGTCCTGGTTGGCTGACTGCACTCTTTTTCATAAAGATGTTGAACATGACAGGTGGTCAGGGGTATGGTTAGGACCTTAGGAAGATGGGAACATATTCTAGTGAGAATGAGACTCCGGAGTGTCTCAAGGGCCCTGCCATAGCCATCCCTGGTGCCCTCACCATGCCCTTCTCATTGTGAACTTGCCCTTGACGCAGGTAAAAACTTGAGGTAGTACGAGTCACAGATATGATAGGGAAATAGGAGTTTTTTCATACATAGAATAGTTATTTTGTGATAATCATTAGTACTCCACATGCTTAAGCTGGCAGCTGTAGACTGCTGGTGCTATGAGGAAATTGGGGGGACTGATGAGTTAGTATTTCTTTCACTGATTTATTCTTCAAATAGTTATTGAGCATTTACTATATGCCAGGCACAGTTTTAGGTGCCAGGACTATACCACTGAAAAAGACAAAAAAGTCCTTGCCCTTCTGGTGCATACGGTATAGTTGAAGGATACATAGAAGCAAGTAAATACACAGTATAGCAGATGGTGAGAAGTGCAGGGATGAAAATTAAGTCAGATAAGGGGAATGGAAGATTAAGTAGTAAGGAATGACATCAATAAGTTGACACTGGGATGGGAGTCAGTGTGCAAGTAACTGGGGAATGGCATCTCAGGTAGAAGAACCAGCAGTGCCAAAGCCCTGAGTGGCAGCACATGTGGCATACTCATTCAGGGAACAGCAAGGGGGGCCAGCATGGCTGGGGCAGAGTGCCTGGGCAGGCTAGCAGGTACGCTTGGAAATGAGGCTGTCACATGCTTTGTGATCTTGTTTGCATCAAGGGCAAGTTCAGGATGAGAAGGGCATGGTGAGGGCACCAGAGATGGCAATGGCAGGGCCCTTGGAATGGGGGGCAGTTCGTCGTGTGTAACTGGAGACATCTGGGAAACCTAAGTCTTTGTGCCCTAGCCCTGAGGGTAATGCCGATGCTAAGATGTGGTGCAGCTTTGCCCCTCAGGGCACCTATTGAATCTTTCCTTCCATACTTTGATGTCAGTTCTTGGCAAGATCAGAGAAGTCCTTGTTGTTCAGAGGGTTCTGGGTAAGACAATGTGGTATAAGGGCCAGTTGTGGACTAGCTAAATTTATGGGAGGAGCTAAATTTATGGAGGAAAATGTGGTACTGGTCTCTTCCAGTGTCCTGGCTGGGATGGTGGGTATCTGGAAAGGCTTGTTTTAGCTCCCATCTCTTTTTTTTTTTTTTTGAGACAGAGTCTCGCTTAGTCGCCCAGGCTGGAGTGCAGTGGCGCGATCTCGGCTCACTGCAAGCTCCGCCTCCCGGGTTCACGCCATTCTCCTGCCTCAGCCTCCCGAGTAGCTGGGACTACAGGCGCCCGCCGCCTCGCCCGGCTAATTTTTTGCATTTTTAGTAGAGACGGGGTTTCACCGTGTTAGCCAGGATGGTCTCGATCTCCTGACCTCGTGATCCGCCCGCCTCGGCCTCCCAAAGTGCTGGGATTACAGGCGTGAGCCACCGCGCCCGGCCGCTCCCATCTCTTCTCTCCTTTTTACTTGTACTTTCCCATGTTTATCTTTCCCTGATAAGGAGGAACTAATTGATCTTGGTCTCCATATGCCAGGCCTGCCAACTCCACGTGTGAGTAACCGAAGCCTCTGTTTTTTTCCAGCGTGCCAAGGGGGCCTTGCAAAGCATCACTGCAGGCCAGAAAGTCATTAGCAAGCATAAGAACGGGCGCTTCTACCAGTGTGAAGTGGTCAGGCTCACCACTGAGACCTTCTACGAAGTCAACTTTGATGATGGCTCCTTCAGCGACAATCTTTATCCTGAGGACATAGTGGTAATAACTGCATGGAGCTTCTCAGGCGGTTTGGAATGGGGGATGTTTCTAAGGTCTGGCTGGCAGACTGTGTGTGTGTGCCTGCTGCTTCTAGCCAGGTCCATGGTCCCATCACCTGGTCCTCAAACAGAAAGAAGCATCTGTACCAGTCTTTCCTTGCAAAGAAAACTGCATGCTGCTAGGGTACCCTATATTCCCTAGAAGTACCTGGGAATCAGTATACTTTTTCTGCAATTCCTTGAAACCTGCGACTGTTGCTGTCTAAATTATCCTTGAGGGCATTCTAGTGCAATAGGAGAGCCCAGGCTTTGGAATCAAATGTGCCAATACCAGCTTCATTGCCTAGTAGCTGTGTGATTTTAGGAGAATTATCCAACTCTCTTTTCTACCAGGCCCTCTTAGTAGAGGTATAGAATCTGCCTTTGTTTCTTCACAGTGGGCTTTAGGGCTGAGTAGAAACTGCCTGGAGACACCACTGGCCTGCTTATGTTATTAACACCTGAGATACGGTGGCCCCACATGGACCCAGTTCTAGGTCTGGCTTGGTATTGAGGATTTAGTTCAGGTTTCCCCTACCCCCACCTTGCCTTTTCAGTTGGTAGACTGACCACCAAAGTAGAGAGGAATGAAACAATTTTTTCCTTTAACAAATCAGGTATTGTCCCATGTTTATACCACATTAGCCACTCAGTTGCTAAAAGCACATTCATAGTTACAAGGTAGACTTATAGAAAAGGCGACATTAGTAGTACTCATAGCAGTAGAAAAGGCGACATTAGTAGTACTCATAGCAGTAGTATAGCTGTCATTTATTTACATTTTATTTATTTTTATTATTTTTTTTTGAGACGGAGTCTCGCTCTGTCGCCCAGGCTGGAGTGCAGTGGCGCAATCTCGGCTCACTGCAAGCTCCGCCTCCCGGGTTTGCGCCATTCTCCTGCCTCAGCCTCCCGAGTAGCTGGGACTACAGGCGCCTGCCACCGTGCCCGGCTAATTTTTTGTATTTTTAGTAGAGACGGGGTTTCACCGTGTTAGCCAGGATGGTCTCGATCTCCTCCTCGTGATCTGCCCGTCTTGGCCTCCCAAAGTGCTGGGATTACAGGTGTGAGCCACCGTGCCCGGCCTATTTACATTTTATTTTTGAGACAGGGTTTCACTCTGACACCCAGGCTGGAGTGCAGTAGCACAGTCTCAGCTCACTGCAGCCTCAACTTGCTGGATTCAGGTGATCCTCCCACCTCAGCCTCCCTGGTAGCTGGGACTACAGGCACGCACCACCATAGCCTGCTAATTTTTTAATTTTTTGTAGAGATGGGCTTTTACTGTGTTCCCCAGGCTGGTCTCGAACTCCTGGGCTCAAGTGATCTGCCCACCTTGGCCTCTCAAAGTGTTGGGATTACAGGCATGAGCCTCTGTGCCCGGCCTTATTTTTTTTTTGAGAGATCAGGTCTCACTCTGTCACTTAGGCTGGAATGCAGTGGCTATATCATAGCTCACTGCAATCTCAAACTCCTGAACTCAAGTGATACTCCTGCTTCAGCTTCCCAGGTAGCTGGGGCTACAGGCACATGCAACCATGCCTGGCTAATTTTTAAATTTTTTGTAGCGACAAGGGTCTTGCTTTGTTGCTCAGGCTGGTCTCGAACTCCCAGCTTGAAGCAATCCTCACATCTTGGGCCCCCAAACCACTGGGATTACAAGAGTTTGAGCCACCACACCTGGCCCTTGCTGTAATTTATTAAGCTGGTACAGTATGCCAGGGGCTATGCTAAGTGGTTATTTCAAGTATCTATTTTCTCATACCCACTCTGAGAAGTATGTGGTATTATCTCTAACTTAGGGTGGTTTCAGTACTCCATTTTCTACAAGTTAGAGACCCCAAAGAGCCTGTGTTTCTCTGGGTTACATCTAAAAGTATTTATTCTTATTAGAAGTTAAAGCAGATTGATTTAAAATAATCAATTTTTTTAGATTAAAAATAACTTTTCTAAAGTCACTTTTTTTTTTTTTTGAGACGGAGTCTCACTCTGTTGCCTAGGCTGGAGTACAGTGGCGCGATCTTGGCTCACTGCAAGCTCTACCTCCTGGGTTCACGCCATTCTCCTGCCTCAGCCTCCTGAGTAGCTGGGACTACAGGCACCCGCCACCGTGCCCAGCTAATTTTTTGTATTTTTAGTAGAGATGGGGTTTCACCATGTTAGCCAGGATGGTCTCGATCTCCTGACCTCGTGATCCTCCTGCCTTGGCCTCCCAAAGTTCTGGGATTACAGGCGTGAGCCACCGCGCCTGACCTTAATGTCACTTCTTGATTCAATCTATTGTGATACACTGTTTAGGTTAAAGTATAGGAAGAAAATTCAGCTTTGCACAGATAAGTAATTGGAAAAAGGAGAAGTTTTTTTTGTTTTTGTTTTTTAAGATAGGGTTTCACTCCCATCACCCACATTGGAGTGCAATGCAGCAATCTCAACTCACTGCAGCCTCCGCATACCCGGCTCAAGTGATTCTGCTGCCTCAGCCTCCCAAGTAGCTGGGACTGTAGGCGCCTGTCACTGGTGCCCAGCTAATTTTTTAATTTTTTATAGAGATAGGGTTTTGCCTTGTTGCCCAGGCTGGTCTCAAAACTCCTGGGCTCAAGCAATCTGCCTACCTCGGACTCCCAAAGTGCTGGGATTACATCTGTGAGCCACCACACCCAGTCAAGGGAGGTATTTTAACAGTCTTTTGGGTAATTATGATTATTATTCTCTGACATCCACCAAAACTCAATGGAAGTAACAACTTTTTTTTTTGTTTGTTTTTTTAAGAGATGATGTCTTGCTTTGTTGACCAAGCACTTCCCGAGTAGCTGGGACTACAGGCATGCCTGGCTATTTGTAGAAATGGGGTCTTGCCATCTTGCCCAGGGTAGTCTCAAACTCCTGGGCTCAAGCGATTCTCTTGCCTCAACCTCCCAAAGTGCTGGGATTACAGGTGTGAGCCACTGCTTCTGGTAGGTTCTTAAGTTAGTTGCAGTGTGGAATCTGAAAGGTCAGTGAATGTTTCATACTGTTAACACTAAAACCCATTGGTCTCTTCTGAATTGATCTTTCACCCATGCATCCTTTTATAACATCATACATTGATCATTTAGAAAATATTGGTGCACTGGCCTATGGATAGCCTCTAAATGTTGTTAAATATTATTATAATTTTTTTTTTTTTTTTTCCAGACAGAGTCTCGCTCTGTCGCCAGGCTGGAGTGCAGTGGTGCAATCTTGGCTCACTGCAACCTCCACCACCTGGGTTCAAGTGATTCTCCTGCCTTAGCCTCCCAAGCTGGGACTACAGATGTGCGCCACCACGCCCAACTAATTTTTGTATTTTTAGTAGAGATGGGGTTTCACCATGTTGTCTAGGCTGGACTCAATCTCTTGACCTCATGATCTGCCTGCCTCGGCCTCCCAAAGTGCTGGGATTACAGGCGTGAGCCACCGTGCCCAGCCATAAATATTTTAAAAATTACATTTGTTAGTATCACTAATAATAATATAAAAACTTGGAATTTTGGGAAGCTTCAAGCTCACAGTTGTGAATGCCACTTCTCTGAAATGCTAATATTTGCTTGAAAGCCTGAATTTTATTATTGGCAACAGATACCGACTCTTGTTTTCCTTGATATGACAGGCGTTCACTTAATTCGTTTTCAAGAAGATGTCTGCCACATACCTAAGTCTGAAAAGCCACAGTTTGTCAGTCACTTTTTTTCTTTTTTAAAATTTTATTTCATAGAGTGTTTTAAAGACAGGGTACCGCTCTGTTGCACAGCATCACTGCTGGAGTGCAGTGGCGTAATCATGGCTCACTGCAGCCTCATCCTCCTGGGCTCAAGCAATCCTCAGCCTTCTGAGTAGCTGGGATTATAGGCGCGTGCCACCATACCTGGCTAATTTTTTATGTTTTGTAGAGATGGGATCTCCCCTGTGTTGTCCAGGCTGGTCTTGAACTCCTGGGCTGATGCGATCCTCCTACCTCTGCCTCCCAAAGTGAGGGATTACAGGCATGAGCCACCGTGCCCGGCCCAGTAATTTTTTTCAAATAAAACTGGTATTCCATGAACAAAGCAGCTAGTGTAATTCACAACTCAAACAACACAGATATATTTCTTTGAGACAACCAGAAGTGTTTTATGAGGACTTAACACATGTACTCAATGATTCAGATTTAACAAAATTAATAATTTTTACTGCTTCATCAAGGGATATTGTTACATGCAATCGAGTTTTTGCTCTTTTCTCCTAAATTATGAGTGTACAGTGGTGAAAAATGCAATAACAACTAGTAGAGCTTGGGGTCAGTGCCTTGATGTGCACTCAGGTGCCAGCATTTGTACCTATCCTAGGTAAATGACAACACAGTGACAAAGGCTAATAGTTTAATATTATAAAAATAGTCATGTCTCACTTGCTCCCTGACAGTGTCTCAGGAACCCCTCAGAGGTTCACAGACCACATTTTCAGAAGTGCTGTTATAGGAGGTGGAACTGAATTGCAGAGAACTTAAGCAATTTATCAAATATCAAACATTTGAGTAGTTAAATCTTAGAACACCTCAGATATTGGGTGTAGGAGGCTGTAGTTTATGCCTAAGTGTTAGATTGATACAAAATGTATTTACTGATTACCTATTCAATAAATAAGTAGGGAACTGTTTCCACTCAATAAATGAATGGTAGCGTGATTGTAAGAGCAGTTGTGAGCATCCACATCCTTTTAGACTCACTGCCCTGCCCCTCTCTGATTTTTATTTTTTAAGCCATGTCCCTAAGGACCTTCTCTCAGGTATACCCATCAGACCTTTCATTCAGCCAATATGCTTGTGTGTTAACCTCCCCCCCATATACCAAGCCCTATGCTGGGAATACGATGAGGACTTGGGGTACTTACCTGCTTCTGGAAGGAATAAAAGTTCTGAAGTACTTTGTCAGGTCCCATGGTAGGTGATCCTTTCTCATCTTTCTTGTTAAGAACATATTTCTTGGTTGGGCACAGTGGCTTATGCCTGTAATCCCACCACTTTGGCAAGCTGAGGCAGGCAGTTCGAGACCAGGCTGGCCAAGATGGTGAAGCCCCGTCTCTACTAAAAATACAAAAATTAGCCGGGCATGGTGGCATGTGCCTGTTGTCCCAGCTACTTGGGAGGCCGAGGCAGGAGGATTGCTAGAACCCAGGAGACTCCATCTCGGAGTCTCGCTCTGTCGCCCAGGCTGGAGTGCAGTGGCGCAATCTCGGCTCACTGCAAGCTCCACCTCCTGGGTTCATGCCATTCTCCTGCCTCAGCCTCCCGAGTAGCTGGGACTACAGGTGCCTGCCACCACGCCTGACTAATTTTTTGTGTTTTTAGTATAGACAGAGTTTCACCATGTTAGCCAGGATGGTCTATATCTCCTGAATTCGTTATCTGCCTGCCTCAGCCTCCCAAAGTGCTGGGATTACAGGCATGAGCCACCATGCCTGGCCAAGAAAAAAACATTTCTTATAGTTGAGTATGGTTCTGGTATTTTTTCATGGCAGAGCCCTGGAGAACCCTCAGGGGAACAGTTGAGGGAATTTAAGAAGGACTCTTGATTCTGGCACTTAACTCCTGTGTTTACTAAGTTTATTATAGCTTGATTTTTTTTTTTTTTTTTGGTCACCTAGAAGCAGGAGAGGGCAGAGATAGGGGCAGACTTTGACTTAGCAAGGTCTTTAACATTTTTCAGCCCAGAGAGCTGCCTTGCTCTCTAAAACAGTTACTTTGTCCTGGTTCACTCTTCCCTGAGTAGAGGACAGTTACCTTTGTGTGCAGGTGGACCTTCCTTTCACCCTCCTTCCTTCCTGTTTCCTCAGAGCCAGGACTGTCTCCAGTTGGGTCCTCCTGCTGAAGGGGAAGTGGTCCAAGTGAGATGGACAGATGGCCAAGTCTATGGAGCCAAGTTTGTGGCCTCCCACCCTATCCAAATGTACCAGGTATCCATAGGTTCTACCTTTCTAGGGAGTGGGGGGTGCTTGATTAATTCTGTGCTTCCTGTTGGGCCAGAGGCAAGTCTTTGCTCTTAGGAGAGCTAATAGGCTGGTAACCCTTTCAGAGCTAGGGGTCTGTCCTGTGTCCAGTCTGCCAAATGTGAAGTAAGGTAGTCCTTATTTTAGTGTGCTAACTCCTTCCTTTGACTGTAGGAGACTGCCACTGTGCATGGGAACCAGGGAAAGAGTCAGGGATATCCTAGCCAAAAGGCCTTTGTTTCCTTGGTAGGTGGAGTTTGAGGATGGCTCACAGCTTGTGGTTAAGAGAGATGATGTATACACACTGGATGAAGAGCTTCCCAAGAGAGTCAAATCTAGACTGGTGAGTATTTTCTGTGTGTCCCCAGTTCCTGTCTTGGAGGGAGGGAACAAGGCAAGGATGCATCCCTTTGTATTTTTCTTAGGGTAGCTGACATTTGGCTTGCTTATTCTTCTATAGTCAGTAGCCTCAGACATGCGCTTCAATGAGATTTTCACAGAGAAAGAGGTTAAACAAGAAAAGAAACGGCAACGAGTTATCAACTCAAGATACCGGGAAGATTATATTGAGCCTGCACTATACCGGGCCATCATGGAGTAGGTGCTTCCAGGGTCCAAGGAATTCCCAGCCATCCAGGCAAGAGCACTCTGGGTTCCACAGCACAGCAGACATGGAACTCTGAAGTCGCTGAAAGTGAAGTTGTAAAAAGAAAAGGAATGAAATAACCGACCCATCATCCTCCCACCCACCCTCATTGCATTCCGCTGTAGCGAAAGGACGAGCCGTTTCTGGGCACGTGGCAGCAGTCGCTGATCTGCCAGCTACGGGGCTGAGCACTGGAATGCTGTGGCTGCACTGGCCCCAGTCCATAGAGGGGTCAACTGTGCTGGCTGGACTGGCTGCCCTGTTCCTGGCCTAGGACTTAGCTTCATAACTATCACCTGCACCTACTAGGCTGAGGTGCTGGTACTTGCCCCAACCCCTACTTTTGTATTTATATGTGTGTATGTGTGTGTGTATGTGTGCGCGCGCGTGTGTGTGTGTGTGTATGTATGTTTGGTCTGGACCAGCTTCTGCCAGCCCCTGGCCTTTACTTTCTTCCTTGCCTATGCAGGGCAAACAAAATGTGAAATTCTGCCCTCAGCTGAGCTGAGTAAGGGCTCCTGGGGGTTGGCTGGAGATGGGTGTGGCATCTGTCCAGGCCTGGAACAGCCTCAAGACAGTGCTGGCAGAGCTGCAGTATTGAGATGCTAAGGAGCTGATGCCACCTCTTTGTCTTCCCCTGAAGGAGAACATGGGGATAACATGGGTGCGTGCCCACAACACTCTAGGTGCAGAGCCCCTGTGGCAAAGTATTAGAGGGTGTGGGTGGGGATTACCCTGAAGCGGGGATTTTAATGATGGAAGCAGGCAGAGCCTGGTGGGTGATTCTGTCAACAGAAAATTGCAATCATGCAGGGGCTTACTATAGAGTTAGGATGAAAAAACTGGGGCCATTGGAGGCCCACTGTGGGTGGGAGGGAGCTGATTTTGGGGTGGGGGTGGGACTAGAGGGCAATACTGAAGGGGTTAAACAGGTTTTTGCTCCTCGAGAATTTGTTTGCCTGGGCCCAGGGTTGGAGGGCTTCACACCAATACCCTGTGTATACAAGAATCAGATTTATAATACTTCCCCTTTTTTGTTACGTATGAACACTATAAACCAAATTATTTTGAAAACTGGTGCATCACCTTGTCCTTAGCAATAAAATGTGTTGAGCAGAGGATTGGCTGTCTGCCCCAAGGAGCCCAAGTGGTCCACGTCAGGCTGGGGGTGTATCTAGTCATAGGCTCTGGAGCAGGGCTGTGTATTTGAAGACAAATCAGTAAGGCAGTCCCTAGGAAATTCCAGAGAGTGGGTCCTTTGCCTGTCAAGCTCTGTATTAGGCCAAGTATGGTGGGTCATGGGAACAGGGACACTTCTGGCTCTGAGCACCTCTTTGTTGTGCTTGCTCTGCCTTAGAGACAGGCAGGATGAGGTAACAGGAAGCACCAGACCAATGAGTCCTCTCAACAGAGTGTCTCTCACTGCTGCCCCATTTGATACATCTTCGTTAAGCTGGCCTAAGTTCATGCCAGTATCTGTGTTATATACACATTGTGGAACCAGTGTGAAGAACGGGCTGCGTTTTAGGTGCTTGAAAAGCAAGGGACCCAACCTCCAGTGGGATCCTCAGATTGCTCTCCGAGCTGTCTAGTTGGTGAGAAGCTTCCCTGGGGGAAGATGCAATCTCCTTTGGCTGGTGGGTCCCTGAGGTCAAACTGGACAAGGATGGGGAACCATAGAACAGGGAGGGGGGCAATGAAAAGGTGCAGGACTTGGGCGCCCCGGAGCTGCACCGGCTGGCCCTTGAACAGCCAGGCACTTCCTGAGGCATGGCCCTGTCCAGGTGCGGGAGAGGCTTGGGTCAGCTCAGCTACTCTGGATGCTTCCTTGTGCCCCTGCGGGTGAGAGGTGGTTGCTAATTGGTATCTCATTGTGAAGAAAGGTGCAGGAGGTGATCTTTTTTTATGTCAGCTCCCTCCTGGGGCCCAGAGAGGGAAGTTGGCCTTTCCCCCCCCCCCCCCCCCCCCACTTGAGGATTCCCAGGGGATGTAGCAAGGGAGGCTGGGCAGAACCAGGCCTTAAAGGATTGGTGAGAGAGCCCAGTTCACTAATCCATCCATCTTTGGAAGAGGGGAACACTTCACCAGCCTTTTTACACAGGGTCCCTACCTTTCTCGATGACCCCACTCCCTCCAGCGGTGGGCGCTGGGTTTAATCCCAGCAGTTTTTACTCAACAGCTGACCAGTTTTCCAGAAACCACTTTTTATTTTGGTCAACGTAATAACTCTTAAGAAACCGCAACTCAGGTGATCCAAATCACACAGACCGGTCTATTCTCCCCCCTACTGGCTGCCTATGCAGTCGGGTCGACCTCGAGAACTGGCCCCAGTCAAAAGCGGCACCTCCTGGTCTGCCAGTCCCTTCCTGCCTTAGGCAGCTCCTCCCAGAAGCCTTTTTGTAGGGCAAACTGCCTTCCCTCAGTAAGGTAGGGCCTTTGGATCCAAGGTTGCAGTTTAAAGACCACCCCAGCTTTGTTGAATACAGTTTTAAACCCCGCCCCAGGCGGATAACACCAGGGCTCAGCCGCAGGAATGAAAAAGTGGGGAGGGAGGGCTGCAAAGGTTACGTGGGGCTTGGAGGCCCTGTGCCATGCCCGGACTAAAAATGTTCTACGAGTCTCTTAACGCTCATCTCCGTGCCCCCTTACCCACCAGGGCCCACGGAGGTCTGAAGCTTTCGGCCTCAGTGAGCGGACTGGGTGCGCTCACGACCTGGAGGGCGAGATGAGATGTTCCTCGGTGTGAAGTGGCGGTGACTACCCCAGCACTTTGCGTTCCCCGCGCAGGCGACGAAACAGGCTCTCGAGGGGAGAGAGCCGTGCGTCCTCTGGGCCGTGAAGCCGGGGGAAGAGGGTTCCTCTAGACGGCTCAACGTGCCCGGGAGAGAGACCCGCGCCGAACCTGCAGGCTGGGGCGCTCCAGCAGCGCGAAGCTCTGACCCCGCACTTGCCGCAGCTCTGGTCCCGTGGTAGGCGGGGTGGGCGGGCCGGCAAATCCGCGGCTCCTGCGTCTATTGGCCTGCTCGAGGCAGCGCAGCTCCTCATTGGCCAGGCCCTCGCTCCGCCCGGCTTCCGCGTGCCCATTGGTCGCAGGCTCCCGACCGGGTCGCGGCCGCGCGCTCCGCCCGCCGCTGCGTCCCCACTATGGCGGCGCCCATGCAGCCCACCGCGTCGTGGGCGCCCGCCGGGGTCCCCCGCGGCTGTCGCCGCCGCCTCCGCCGCCGCCTCCGCCTTCCTGCCCCGCGTCGGGCTGGGCGCCACCTTCCCCCTGCCTCCCTCTCCGCTGTGGTAAGGGCCTGCCCAGTGCGCTTCGGGGCGCGATGGCTGACCGCGAATAACGGTAGCCGCGCCGCCCCGCCCCTCCCCCGCCGGCCGCGGTTCCCGGGCTGGGCGGGGCGCGGAGCCCGCGCGCTAGTGCCCGGGAAGGAGGGGTCGGGGCACGGCCCAGTCGTCCTTCGGGCTGGGGGCCCGGTATCTGGATGACCTCGCCTGGGTGGGGGCCGCCGAGCCTGTGGGAAAGGCCGCCCGGACGCGGGCCAGGAGGTCTGAGGTCATCTCTGTGCGGGACCCCGCAGCGCTGCGCACCTTGGCGCAGAGCCCCGACACCATCATTCGGGCCCTGCTGTGGGAAGAGGAAAGAAAAGTCCAGGGAGCGCCTGAGCGGGAATCGGCAGCGTATGGGTAGTCGTTGTCATTGCTTACTGCTCTAGGGGGGGGCCAGAACCGGGGTCAGTTTGATCAGCAAAGTACGCCTCTCTTGCTTCCTTTCCTTCTGGCACTTTCCCCCGTTGTCTCCTCGGTGCTTTTGCTTGCAAGAGAATATATCTTAGAGAGAAGAGCAGATTTGGTTAAGAGAGTGTCCCATGAACATTTTGGATTCCTTTTTACAACAATGTCCCTTTTTATGATTCCTCAGTAAGCCTCATCTTTGTTTATGTTTCCTTCACGTATGAGGAAGGAGTGAAATCTTATAACTGAATGTAATTAATTGAATGGGGGACCAGTGAAGGCAGCTATTACCTCAGAAAGTAAAATACTCAAAACTTTTCAGTGGATGTACTGTGAATTATAGATAGCTGGACATGAAGGTAGGAAAAAACTCTTACTAGGTTACTAAAAGTAAGATAGTCCCCATGACAAATTAGGTTGTTTCTAAGTCAGAATTATCTTGTAGAGATGATCACTGAAATGTTTGGTGTACTTTCAAGTCAGCAGAGGATTAAAAGGAAGCTGGCGCAGAAATTTATTACCAAATGATATTTTCAAATAATCTCTTAAGGCAATAGCAGCTCCTCCTATGATTAGAAATTCTTAAGAATATTTTGAGATACTAAGTGGTGAATCTCTTCATTTCACATGTCTGTCTAACCATGGCTTAATAAAAATAAAAAATGATGAAACAAGGCATTCATGTTCTTAGAGACTAACAGACTTTGTATCAATCAATGGAACGCCTCTTGAGTATATGTTTTATGCAAGGCATTGACTGAGGGGAAACTCAAAACCATTTAAGATAAGAAACTTGTTCTAATGGGCCTATAATATAGTTGAGAGAATAAAGCACACACATGACAGTGATAACTATGATATGGTCTCTAGAATTCCAAGATGGTAGGTACTATGAGAAACCGGGAAAAGGAGAAATCAGTGTGTTTGAGGAAGGTTTCACAGGGAAGCTGAGGCTTGAATTGGGTCATGAAGAGTGGGTAGGCCTGGCTGGATGAAGAAGAAGAAGTGAGCAGATGAGAAAGTGAGGATGGCAAAGGTGCAGGGGAACCTGAGATGCTCATGGGTGGTTGCAGGGAGTTTCTTAGCAGAAAAAGCAGGATATGAGGTTGCACAAAAGGTGGGTTGATGGCATTAATCCAAGAGGTACCTTTGTCCTGTATGGTGCAAAGAGTAAACAAGTAATAGAATTTATTTCCAAGGAAGCTGGAGCTAACTATCAGGAATATGGTAACACTTTACTTACCATTGTCACTTTTTCTTTTTTTTTTGAGACAGGGTCTCCCTCTGTCCCTTAGGCTGGAGTGCAGTGAACATGGCTCTCTGCAGCTTTGACTTCCTGGACTCAGGCGATCCTCCCGCCTCAGCCTCCCAAGTAGCTGGGACCACAGGCAGGTGACCTGGCGAATTAAAAAAAAAAAAAAATTTTTTTTTTGTGGAGACAGGGTCTTGCCATGTTACCCAGGCTGGTCTTGAACTCCTGGGCTCAAGAAATCCTCCCACCTTGAGTTCAAGACCAGCCTGGCCAACATGATGAAATCCCGTCTCTACTAAAAAAAAATACAAAAAATTATCCAGGGGTGGTGGCAGGCGCCTGTAATCCCAGCTGCTCGGGAGGCTGAGGCAGGAGAATCGCTTGAACCTGGGAGGTTGCAGTGAGCTGAGATCGCGCCACTGCTCTTCAGCCTGGGCAACAAGAGTGAAACTCAGTCAAAAAGAAAAAAAAAGAAATCCTCCACCTCAGCCTCCCAAAGTGCTGGGAATATAGGCGTGAACCACCACACCTAGCCCATTGTCGCTTTTCTGATTCACCTCAGCTACTTGGAATAACAGTTCTCTCAACCCAGAAGCTGTACCTTAAATTTATTCTTATTTTTCTTCTTTTTTTCTCCCCTGTGTTTTTGGTTGGGTGCCAGCTCTTGTTGACCCTACTTCCACACTGTTTCTGGCATCTGCTTCTGTTTTTGAGTCAGAGCCTCCCTCTGTCGCCCAGGCTGGAGTGCAGTGGCCCCATCTTAGCTCACTCCAACCTCCACCACCCGGGTTAAAGTAATTCTCCAGATCTCAAGTGATCTGCCCACCTTGGCCTCCCAAAGTGCTGGGATTATAGGCGTGAGCCTCCGTACTCAGTCTGGCATCTGCTGCTTTTCACTCCTACTGTCATCACACTGATTTGGGGCCATTGGACCATTCCTGTGAATTACCACAGAAACCCCCTAACATTTTTTTCCTTCCTCCCCTCTATTATCTGTACTGCCATCACTTCCAAGTTTGTCACTTCTCCAGCCAGGACTTTGAATGGCTCCCCATTATCTGTTGGGTTAGGCACAGACCAGCCTGGCATGGGCAATATGGGCAAACTGATTTCTTGCCATTCTCATATTTTCCAGGTCAGTGGAACTATTTGCTCTTTGTGTTTTGCTGTTTGTGCTCTGTATCTTTGCTCATGTTGGCTTTTTCTATCTTAAGTAGTCTCCTTGACCCTAATTGTTCTTATGTGTGTTTCAGGGCCATTTGATACAGAACTTCCTTTGTGAAGCTTGTCTGTACTTCTCTTCCCATCTGGATGAGATGTCTGTCCTCTTTAAGTTTAAAGTTTAAACCACCATAACATTAGAGTCTGCCTTTTTGCGATAACTGCCTTAAATCCTGCTTCTACCCACAATATAAGACTGAAGCTATTTCAAGACATAGACTGTCCTCTTCATCATCCAACTTTGTACATAGTAGGTACTTGGCAAATATATTTTATATTGAAAATAGCTTTGAACCAGGATGGAGGCAAAGATAATTCTTTATCCAAACAAAATGTTTGTCATTAAAATCTATAAATAAAGTTGTTTATGTGAGAGAATCCCTTACTGAGAGATCTGTATTGATATAGATACCTTGGATTAGGTTGCACTAACAAAAACCTCAAGACTTCAGTGGCGTAACAGAACAAAACTTGACTTCTCATTCATGTGATGTGTCCAGCATGAGTGTACAGGAAACTCTTCACAGTCACTCAGGGACTGAGGCTGATAGAAACTCCATCTTAATATGGTACTGCCATGACCATTTTGATTAAATGAAAAGATAGTAGTCAAGTGGATACTGGCTTTTCAAGTTTCTGTCCCACTATGGCATATGTCACTTTCATTCACATTTTCATTAGCCAAAGCAAGTCACAGCCATGCCTAACTTTAAAGAAGGTTAGAGAATTTCAGTGTTAGCATATGTCTGGGAAGCAAAGAGCCAGAAATATTTGGTGCATAGCACTAATGACTGCTACCTCGTCTATGGTATCACAGCCCATTGTAAGATTAGAGGTAGCACATCAGATGGGCTGCTAGAGGCAAACATTGACAGTAGCAAGAAATGATAGCTCTAACTAGGCATGGGGTAGTGGTAGATTCAGAGTCAAAACTCTTACAAGCACTTGTAAGTGCTCACAGGCCAAGGGTGTTGATACAAGGGCAGTCTGTTACATCCCGGTTATAACAGTCATTCCTGAAGAATGTCTTTTACGAAACTTACTGTGTTACAGCATTCTTAGTAACAAATACAGCAGTGGTTCTGAGGTAGCAAAAAATAAAAGTTAAATTATATTCAAGGTATTCAATTTATAAGAAATCGGGAAATGTGTAATAATTTTAGGTGCATTTTCACTCAAATGGTGAAAATTAAAAAATAATCTTAGTTTAGGCCAGGTGCAGTGGCTCACGCCTGTAATCCCAGCACTTTGGGAGGCCAAGGCGGGTGGATCACAAGGTCAGGAGATCAAGACCATCCTGGCTAACACGGTGAAACCCCGTCTCTACTAAAAATACAAAACAATTAGCCGGATGTGGTGGCGGGCGCCTGTAGTCCCAGCTGCTCAGGAGGCTGAGGCAGGAGAATGGCGTGAACCTGGGAGGTGGAGCTTGCAGTGAGCCGAGATTGCGCCACTGCACTCCAAGCCTGGGCGATAGAGCGAGACTCCATCTGAAAAAAAAAAAGAAAAAAAACCAAATCTTAATTTAACCTTACTGGTTTAATTGAACCTATGCAACTTGGTATTTGGGGAGGAGGTGAAAACTTTTGACAGACAGTAGAAACAGTACCGGTTGGAGCCCTGGTTCAGGAGACAGAAGATTTGGGTTCAGATCTTGGGTCTTCCACTATTAATAGTTGTCTGACATTAAGCAGGAATCTTATTTTTGAGCCTCAGTTTCCTCATCAGTGAAATGCATTGGGCAGTGGTGAGAAACAAGTCAGTTCATGTAAAATGCTTTGCAGAGCACGTGGTTCAAAGTAAGCACTCATGATCAGAGTGCTTCTAACTAGCTGCAGCAAGATTAGAAGAAACTTGAGAAATCAGGTAAGGAACCCTCAGAGATACAGGTAGAAGGGTTCCCCTGGATTTCCACACCTTTTTTCTCCCTTGGACAGCATCCCTACTGTATCTTATTTTCACATTTTTATTATTTTATGTGATTGTATACATTTCTGTCTCTCCTAGACCAGGTACTCTCATCATTCCACAAATGCGTACTGAACATGAGCTCTGCCAGGCTCTGTGCTAGGTGGTGGCTTGATAGGTATGAAGGACATGTCCCTGGCCTCAGAGAGCCTCCAGTCTAGTAGCACCAGAAGCAAGTAAAGAATACATTATAACCAGATGCAGTTAGAATACATTATAACAAGGTCTGTGGTTGAGGGTCTTGTGGGATCTTCTAAAAGCGCACCTGATATCATGGGGAATATGAGTAGTGGTTTTCTAAGGAAGTTCACATCTGACCTACATCTTGAAAAATCAGTAGTTACTAGCTAGGTGGATATGGGTTTAAAAAGCTTTTCACACAGGCAACAATGTGTGCCGTGGCCTAGAAGCAAAGAATGTGGCTACATCCTAAAGACACTGGTGTGGCAGGAGTACGGAGCCTGTTTGGGGAGTGTGTGGGAAATGAGGCTGCAGAAATCGGTCAAGAATAGATGTGAAGGTCTTTGTGAGTTCTGGAATTAGAGCTGTATCCTGAAGGTGATTAGGTGCCACTGAAGGATTCGAAGATAGAGACTTGATCAGCTTCGCCTTTCAGGAACATCACTGTGTGGAAGAGGCAGAATAGTGAATAGCTATTTCCCTCACGTGGGGAGTTCTGAGGTTTGCAGCCATAGTACCATGCCTACTACACAAGAGTCATAAAATATGCAGGATGAGAGGTTAGAATGAGGTGAGACTGAACGGAAGGCTGGTTAGGCTGCTGCAATATGTGAGGGGCATGTCTGTGTACTTCCTAGGGCTAGATGAGCAGCAGACCAGGATTTCAGTAATAGCCTCACCAGTTTCTATTGTGTCACCTTGGATAGGCTTCAGAATCTCATGTCTTCTTGGTTTTCAAATTTGGAAAATGAGCACAAAGGTTCCTACCTTGCGAGGTTGCTCTGAGGATTGGAGGGAATAGATATAAAAAGCCTGGTCTTGTGCTATTAATAGATATATACAAACAATAGTTTAACAATAAAAACAACAGCTGTAATATTTCTAATCTTTAGTATATTACCTGGTTCATGGTAGGTGATCACTAGTCTTAAATCTCACTGCCTAAAGATGCCAACATTGGCCGGGAGCGGTGGCTCAAGCCTGTAATCCCAGCAGTTTGGGAGGCCGAGGCGGGCAGATCACGAGGTCAGGAGATTGAGACCATCCTGGCTAACAAGGTGAAACCCCATCTCTACTAAAAATACAAAAAAATTAGCCGGGCGTGGTGGCAGTCGCCTGTAGTTCCAGCTACTCGGGAGGCTGAGGCAGGAGAATGGCGCGAACCTGGGAGGCGGAGCTTGCAGTGAGCTGAGATCGCGCCGCTGCACTCTAGCCTGGCGACAGAGCGAGACTCCGTCTCAAAAAAAAAAAAAAGATGCCAACATTGTGGGATTTTTTTTTTGTTTGTTTGTTTTTTGAGACAAGGCCTCACCCTATCACCCAGGCTGGAGTGCACTGGCATGATATGATCATGACTCAGTGCAGCCTCAACCTCCCAGGCTCAGGTGATCCTCCCACCTCAGCCTCTCAAATAGCTGGTACCACAGGCACGCACGCACCACCACACCCAGCTAATTTTTTGTATTTTTTGTAGAGATGTGGTTTCACCATATTGCCCACACTGGTCTCGAGCTCTTAGGCTTAAGCAATCTGCCTGGCTCTGCCTACCGAAGTGCTGGGTTTACACGCGTGAGCCACCACGCCCCGCCACGTTGTGGTTTTATTTATGCATTTATTTTATTCTTTTTCTCACCATTATACTAACAAGGATATGCATTTTAAGTGATTGATGATGCCGGGCTGGGAGTGTTAGGCATAAGGGAATTACTTTGAGATCAAAAAGAGACAGTTGATAAGAATACCATACGGCCTGGGTGCAGTAGCTCATACCTGTGATCCCAGCACTTTGGGAGGCTGAGGCGGGCAGATCACCTGAGGTTAGGAGTTCGGGGCCAGCCTGGCCAATGTGTTGAAACCTCGTCTCTATTGAAAATACAAAAAGTAGGCCGGGCGCTGTGGCTCATGCCTGTAATCCCAGCACTTTGGGAGGCCGAGGCAGGCGGATCATGAGGTCAGGAGATTGAGACCATCCTGGCTAACACGGTAAAACCCCGTCTCTACTAAAAATACAAAAAATTAGCTGGGTGTGGTGGCGGGCGCTTGTAGTCCCAGCTACTCAAGAGGCTGAGAAAGGAGAATGGTGTGAACCCGGGAGGTGGAGCTTGCAGTGGGCTGAGATCGGGCTACTGCACTCCAGCCTGGGCGACAGAGCGAGACTCTGTCTCAAAAAAAAAAAAAAAAAAAACCTCACCAGATGGGGTTGCTAAAACATACACACTTCTCCTTGGCCTGTCATTGTTGACTTTTCTTCCCCCTGAAATTTTGCTCCTCCTCAGTCATCTTCTGATGATTTTTTTAAAGATGATAATGGAAGTTTAGTTCGTATTTATTCTCCATTAGATTCTTTATCTGATCATCCTGGCTTGACATGAGTTCCTCCTCTCTGAACTCCTGTAGGACTTAATTTATGTTACTCTGATGAAATGTCATCTACTGCCTTGGCCTATTATTTGTCTATATATCATAAATTTACTCTTCCTTGATGTCAGTTTTTCTTGCAAAGTAACTGAAAGGTGGCATGTTCATGTATTTTTAACACTGAACCCTTTTGTTTGGAATATGTTAAGTCAGGAAATTCTATTACTGAGGATTTAAAGTATGTAGCGGTGGTTCTCAGACTCTTTAGTCTCAGGATTCCCTTAAAGTTTAAAAATTATTGAGTATTCCCAAATAACTTTCATCTTTGTGAGTATTGTCTGTTGATATTTAATGTTTTAAAAATCACTGAGTACAAAAAAAATGATAAAAAATGTTCTTGGCTGGGTGCGGTGGCTCACGCCTATAATCCCAGCACTTTGGGAGGCCGAAGTGGGGGGATCGCTTGAGCTCAGGAGTTTGAGACCAGCCTGGGCAACATGGTGAAACCCCATCTCTACCAAAAATACAAAAAAGTTAGCCAGGCGTGGTCGCACACTCCTCTGGTACCCCCTACTTGGGAGGCTGAGGTGGGAAGATTGCCTGAGCCTGGGAGGCAGAGGTTGCAGTGAGCCGAGATCATGCCACTGCACTCCAGCCTGGGGGACGAAGTGAGACTCTGTCTAAAAAAAAAAAAAAAAAAGTTCAGCCTGGGTAACATAGTGAGACTACATCTCTTCAGAAAATTAAAAAATTAGCCAAGCATGGTGGCACATCCCTGTAGTCCCAGTTACTAGGGAGGCTGACAGCAGGATTGCCTGAGCCTAGGAGGTTGAGGCTGCACTGAGCTGTGATCATGGCAGTACACTTCAGCATGGGTGACAGAGTGAGACCCTGTCTCAAAAATCACAGTAACCCACAAGCACGCATACTGTTAACTGGGAGAATAATCGTGGTCACCTCATCATGTTATGTAACCTCTAGAAAACTGCTGGACGCTCATAAGAGAACGAGAGTGAACAAGGCAAATAAGGTCTTAGAATTATTGTGAAAATAGTTCTGAACTCGTGGACCCCCTGAAAGGGTCTTGGGGACCCTTGAGGGTCCTTGGACTACACTTTGAGAACTGCTGGTATATAGATAAGAGTTTTTGTGTGACTTTTATATTCTTTTGGTAACAACGTAAGGATGGAAACATTAAAAACGTCTATTTTCAAAATGCACTCAACAGTTTTCTTTAAAAAACAGCTAGTTTCTAGCCTTTGATAATATTAATGGCAGAAACCACAATTTTGCATCAACCGAAATAGATGTTTATCTTGGAAGGGCAGCTGTTTGTCTATTTGGAGTATCTGCTAGGTGCCATGCTACTTATATTTGCCATCCCAGGAAAGGTCACCAAACTGAGAACAGCAACATTTTTGTAGAAGAAAAATACGTAACTGCTCTTAAAGTTCTAAAACAGATGATAACTGGAAAACTTCTTCATGGTGCACGTTTCAGAGTTTCTCACTGTCTCATTGTCAAGTTTAGTTATGATCCTATTTAAAATATCCTATTACGGGCTTGCTTTGGCAGCACATAAACTAAAATTGGAACGATAAAGAGAAGATTAGGATGACACACAAATTTATGAAGTGTTCCATAAAAAAATCTTTTTAACATCCAATTTTTACGAAAGTAATCATATTGATGTCATCTGTACTGCATGAACCGTTCTACATTAGGACGTGAATGAGTGAGTGGCAGTACCACACGCTCCACGCTGTGGAATTTTCACACTTCCTGAGGAGTCTTCCTGAACCTCATGTGCCACAGACATCTGACTCAGGGACTTAGGAGGCCAGTGTCCATGAAATTAAATACCAGAGAAGTTTATAAATAGGAGTTGTAGTATTTTTCTTCCAATACCCTGCTGAATCACGTTGAGTGCCCTTCAAGGTGTACATCCCCTCTGAGGGCAAATGACCTGGGCTGTTATAATGGCCTCTTCTTGCTCTGTGCTTAGCCTTCTCCAGTCTGTTCTCCATATTGCTACACAAGCAGCCTTTCTAAAACAGATTTATGTCATATCTCTATGTACGTGATTCCCCATTGCCAATGGGATAAATTTCAGGCTCCTTAGCATGGCTTATAATCCCTCTCCTGCCCTTCTGCTTCAGCTTCCCAGAGTCAGTTTAATTCAGGCAACACCTCTGAAGCTTTTCCTGAGCCTCCCAGACAGTTATTAATTGCCATAATCTCATAACATCTGTTCCTTGTTTATACCATAACTGCATGCATCACTCTGCTCCTTGAGGGCAGGCACCACTCCCTGTGTGCCCACTGCTTTACTCAGGTGTGTAATAATGGCTTTTGCTGGGACTGTTAAGATGGCATAGCTGCTGGCGTAGTTCTATTTACTTTGCAACAGTCCAGCATAGTTTTTCTAAAATATGTCTTTCCTTTCTAAAAAAATATATGAGGAGATAAACAATATGGAACTACTGCATAGGCCTAAAACATGTAAAGTTTCAGAAATAATAGCAAGGAAAGGTAACGTTTATGTTTTCTTTTTCTTTTCTTTTCTTTTTTTTTTTTTTTTTTTTTGAGATGGGGCCTTGCTCTATTGCTTAGGCTGGAGTGCAGGGATGCAATTATGGCTACTGCAGCCTTGACCTCCTGGGCTCAAGTCTTAGCCTCCTGAGTAGCTGGGATTACAGGTGCACATCACCATGCCCTGGTAATTTTTTTTTTCTTTTGTATTTTTTTGTAGAGATAGGGTTTTGCCGTGTTGCCCAGGCTGGTCTCAAACTCCTGAACTCAAATAATACACCCATTTTAGCCTCCCAAAGTGTTGGGATTACAGGCGTCAGCCACCGTGCCCGGCCTATATTTTCTGATGATGTATTTTACACATACAAGAACAGAACAAATAATTATATCATCATTAAATCTTTTTTTTTTTTTTTTTTTTTTTAATGAGACGGAGTTTCCCTCTTGTTGCCCAGGCTGGAGTGCAATGGCACGACCTTGGCTTACTGCAACCTCCACCTCCCGGGTTCAAGCGATTCTCCTGCCTCAGCTTCCCGAGTAGCTGGGGTTACAGGCATGTGCCACCACGCCCGATTAATTTTTGTGCTTTTAGTAGAGACGGGGTTTCTCCATGTTGGCTGAAACTCCAGGCTGGTCTTGGACTCTGCACCTCGGGTGATCCACCCACCTTGGCCTCCCAAAGTGTTGGGATTAGAGGCATGAGCCACCGTGCCTGGCCCTATCGTTAAATTTTTTCTTTTTTTTGAGACGGAGTCTCGCTCTGTCACCCAGGCTGGAGTGCAGTGGCGCAGTCTCGGCTAACTGCAGGCTCCCCGCCGCCGGGTTCACGCCATTCTCCTGCCTCAGCCTCCCGAGTAGCTGGGAGTACAGGCGCCCATCACCACACTTGGCTAATTTTTTGTATTTTTAGTAGAGATGGAGTTTCACCATGTCAGCCAGGATGGTCTCCTTCTCCCGAACTCGTGATCCGCCCACCTCGGCCTCCTGAAGTGCTGGGATTACAGGCGTGAGCCACCGCGTCCAGCTATCATTAAATCCTAATATGCCATCTTGCTTGAGTTTTTTTTTTTATTTTTTAAAGAAAGAGGACATTACATTTTTACTGAAAGGCTTCCTAATGTGTTTTTCCCTTATCCTTCCTTCAATAGGAAAAAGCCACTGCTTGAGTTAAAGGTTTTTAAAGTTCCCATACATGTTTTTATCCTTCTGCTACAACTTTTTTTTTTTTTTTTTTTAGGATGGCATCTCACTCATCACCCAGGCTGGAGTGCATTGGTGCAGTCTTGGTTCACTGCAACCTCTGCCTTGAACACCTAGGCTGGAGTGCAATGGGGTGATCTTGGCTCACTGCAACCTCCACCTCCCAGGTTCACATGATTCTCCTGCCTCAGCCTCCCAAGTAGCTGGGATTACAGGGGCCCACCACCACGCCTCGTTAATTTTTGTATTTTTAGTAGAGACAGTGTTTCACCATGTTGTCCAGGCTGGTCTCCACCCCCTGACATCAGGTGTTCTGCTTGCCTCGGCCTCCCAAAGTGTTGGGATTACAGGCATAAGCCACCACACCAGGCCTCTTACCTACTTCTAAAGGGAGTATCTGGCCAGTGACAAAGTATTTTTCAGCTTTACTCTTCTGTTCTCTATTTTTAAAACCGTTGTAGATCATCTGATTTCTACGCAGGAAGTCACTGACTACTCATCTTGCAGGAGTCTGGATCCAATTAAAAGATAAATCACATGGTAACTTGACTAGATAAGGTTTAATATAAGGATTACTCAACTATTACAGAGAATTGGAGTAATGCAAGATTGGCTAATAAGAAGTAAAGAAATAAGCACATAGAAAGATAGTTAGCATCATCAGCTTTCAGGGGAGTGCAGATCAAAACTACCATGAGATGCTACCTCACACTCTATGGTGGCTGGAATCAAAACAGCAGATAAGAATAAGCAGTGGTTTGGGGCCAGGTATGGTGGCTTATGCTTGTAATCCTAGCACTTTGGAAGGAGGCTGAGATGGACAGATTGCCTGAGCTCGGGAATTCGAGACCAGCCTGGGCAACATGGTGAAATCCCGTCTCTACTAAAATACAAAAACAAATCAGCCAGGTGTGGTGGCAGGTGTCTGTAATCCTAGCTACACGGGAGGCTGAGGCCCGAGAATTGCTTGAACCTGGGAGGCTGAGGTTGCAGTGACCCGAGACCATGCCATTGCCCTCCAGCCTGGGCAACAAAGAGTGAGACTCTGTCTCAAAAAAAAAAAAAAAAAAAGAATAAGCAGTGGCTTGGGAGGCTGAGGTGGGCAGATTGCTTGAGGTCAGGAGTTCGAGACCAGCCTGGCCAACATGGCAAAACCCCGTCTCTACTAAAAATACAAAAATTAGCCAGGTGTGGTGGTGGGTGCCTGTACTCCCAGCTACTCTGGAGGGTGAGGCAGGAGAATCACTTGAAACCGAGAGGTGGAGATTTCAGTGAGCTGAGATCATGCCACTGCATTCCAGCCTGCGTGACAGAACAAGACTCTGTCTCAAAAAAAAAAAAAGAATAAGCGATGGCTCACACCTATAATCCCACCACTTTGGGATTTGAGGTGGGAGGATTACTTGAGCCCAGGAGTTAGAGACCATCCTGTGCAACACAGTGAGACCCCATCTTTACAAAAAATAGGATCATTAGCCGGGCATGTAGTCCCAGCTACTCAGGAAGCTGAGGCAGGAAGATTGCTTGAGCCCAGGAGGTTGCAGCTGCACTACGCCAAGGTCATACCGCTGCACTCCAACTTGGGCCAAAAAGTGAGACCCTGTCTCGTAAAGAAAAAGAGAGTAAGTGTTAGAGCTGGCAATGTGGAGAAATTGGAGTGCTCTGCTGGTGGGAATGTAAAATGTATGGCCACTTTGGGGAACACGCTGTCATTTCTTCAAGCAGTTAAACGTAGAATTACCATGCAACCAGGAGATTTCATTCTAGGTGTCCTAGTCCATTTTGTGTTACTATAACAGTAGCTGAGACTAGGTAATTTATAAAAAACAGATTTATTTCTTACAGTTTCGGAGGCTGGGTAGTCCAAGATCAAGGGGCTGGCATCTGGTGAGGGCCTCCTTGCTGTATCATCTCATGGCAGGACCTGGAAGGGCAAGAGAGAGTGAGGGAGAGGGAGAAAGAGACTGAACTCACCGCCTCAAGCCCTTTGATGATTGGCATTAATCCGTTCATGAGGGTGGAGCCCTCATGACCTAAATACATCTCATTAGGCTGCACCTCCCAGCACTGTTGTACTGGGGATTAAGTTTCCAACATACGCTTTTTTGGGGGACATATTCAAACCGCGGCTCTAGTTACATACCCAGTTCCACTCTTAGGTATATGCCCAAGAGTATGTCCATACAAAAATGTGTACATGAAGGTTCATAGCAGCATTATCCAGCCAAAAAGTAGAAACAACCCAAATGTCTTGCCAGCTGATGAATGGATAAATAAAATATGGTATATTCCTAGGATGAAATAGTATTCAGCAATAAAAAGCAATGAAGTACTGGGCCAGGCATAGTGGCTCATGCCTATAATTCTAGCACTTTGGGAGGCTGAAGCAGGAGGATCGCTTGAGGCCAGGAGCTCAAGACCAGCCTGGGAAACATGGTGAGACCCCTGTGTCTACAAAAGTAAAAAATTAGCCAGGCGTGGTAGTACATGACTGTAGTGTCAGCTATTTGGGAGGCTGAGGTAGGAGGATCACTTGAGCCGCATAGTTGGAGGCTGCAGTGTGTCATGATCGTACCACTGCACTCTAGCCTGTACAACAGAGCAAGACCCTGTCTCTTAAAAAAAAAAAAAAAAAGAAAGAAAGAAATGAAGTACTGATACACACTACAATATGCTTGAACCTTGAAAACCTTGTGCTCTGCATTGGTTCTCTATGCCTATATGGAAAAAAAGCATTATGCTAATTGAAGGAAGCCAATCAAAAAGGACCATATATTGTATGATTCCATTTTGAAATGTCCAGAATAGGCAAACCCATAGAGATAGAAAGTAGATTAGGGCTGGGAGAATAGGGGATTTTGGGGAAAGGCAGTGACAGCTAAGGGGTACAGGGTACCTTTTTTAGGGTAATGAGAAAATTATAAAATTATGATGTTCACACAACTTTGTGAACTCTGAATATACTAAAAGCCACTGAATTGTACACTTTGGGTGAATTGTGTAGTATGTGAAGGATATCTCAATAAAGCTGTGAAAAAGAGATAAGGAGAGCTCTAAAGAATATAGAAATAGCAGATATAAGGAGCAACCACCACCCTGGGCTGAGATACAGCACCGGACAAGGAGCCCTTTTCCTCCTCTACTGCCACTACCACCCCCGGCTGAGATCCAGACTTGGTGTAGTGTCTCACTGGATGGCAGAGAAGTGACTGATGCTGCGTGGCAGAATTTGCCAGAAATCTGCCCTCTAGGGTGCTAAGGAAAGCTGTTTACAGTTAGGTGTCTCAGCTGAGGTACTCTACTACAAAACTGCCCAAGAGGGCTCCTGGGGAAGGTTGCTGACTGTGGGACCCTGGAAAGCCATGGATGTTGCTGGGGCCTGCTGAGCAGAGCACACTGGGAGCTGGGAGCCAAACCCTTTTCTTTCTGCAATGTTTCACAAGCACCCTCTACTGACAATGCTTGACTTCACTCCAGCTGGCAAAAGAAAAATATTTCAAGGGCCCAAATTAACTTTGCAGGGTAGTCAAAAAGGATGAATTTGGAGTCGAGAGGCGAAATAAGTCTGTGACTGGCACAGTGGATAATTGGGATCTCAGCATACCTGTCCCTTTTTTATTTCCTTTTGAGATCTTCAGGTTATCCTTGCCACCTTGGCTATTGTGGTTTGGAGAAGCTTGGAAGCTGTATCTTTGGGCGAGCTTGCCCTCAGCCCCATTCCCTCTAATTATTTATTTTTGGATCTCTTTCTGTTCCATTTGCTTGGTTCCCTCTTTCAGACACCAGTTACGTTTGTGGTCGACCTCCTATGATTTCCATTGCTACATGTTTTTGCTTGATTTTTTGGGTTTGTTTTGAAAACCTTTTTTTTTTTTTTTTGAGACAAAGTGTTGCTCTGTCGCCCAAGCTGTTGTGCAGTGGCACAATCTCAGCTCACTGCAATCTCCGCCTTCCAGGTTCAAGTGATTCTCCTGCCTCAGCCTCCTTAGTAGCTGGGACTACAGGCACGCGCCCCCACGCCTGGCTAATTTTTGTATTTTTAGTAGAGACGGGGTTTCACTATGTCGGCCAGGCTGGTCTTGAACTCCTGACCTCATGATCCACCTGCCTTGGCCTCCCAAAGTGCTGGGATTATAGGCGTGAGCCACCTTGCCCCCCGAAAATATTTTAATTTTAATTTTTTATTTTATTTATTTATTCTTGAGACAGGATCTGGCTTTGTCTTTCAGGCTGGAGTACAGTGATGCCATCATGGCTCACTGCAGCCTTGAACTCTTGGGCTAAAGCTGACCTCAGCCTCCTGAGTAGCTGGGACTACAAGCATGTGCCACCACACCTGGCTAATTTTTGAAAAATTGTTTTGTAAAGACAGGGTTTCACCATGTTGCCCAGGCTGGTCTTGAACTCCTGGGCTCAAACAGTTCTCCCCCACTGGCCTCCTGAAGTGTTGAGATTATAGGAATGAGCCACTGGGCTGTTTTGGAAATCTTTTTAACTTTTTATTCTTTTTTCATTGTCTTGCTCATTTTTTTTTTTTTTTTTTTTAACCATTCTTGGCTTTCATGGCTCTTACTGTATTTTCAGCAATGTCTACTTTCTTCTGTCCCATTGAAGACTTTCATTTTTGTGATGGCGTTATTTTTCTTTCTTCACTTTTTTCGGAGTGCTATTATAATTTTATTTTATTTTAAACATTTTGCTGTTTTCCTCTGAGATTTGCCTTTAGTCTCTGCCCCTAGCTCTCATTTTACAGAGCCATTCGGGGGTGGGTGGGACTGGAAGGACCTTTGTTAATGGTCTTTGTCAGTTCTGTGAGGGAATTTTTTCTGTTGTATGGTCTTCATCTGCCATGCTTCACCCTTTCCCCTTCCTGCACTAATTCCTTTCTTCCTCTTTTGTTTCAGTATTTTTGTGTAGATTCTGTACTGATTCCTTTTTATTATTATTCTACTATAACTTTTCTTGTTATTTAGAGAAGCAGTATGATATATGACTGAAGCCAGATCATCTGGATTTGAATCTTGGCTCTGCCACTTATCAGCACTGTGATTTTGGACAAAATCTTTAGCTCTTTGTGCCTCAGTTTCTTCTCTGTAAAATGGGAATAAGTTCCAGAGTTATTAAGAACCTTCGGTTAGTTAATTCCTAGAAAACTTAGAACTGTGGCTGATCCACAGTAAATGCTGTATGAGTATTATCAATATTAATTATTTTGTCCCTAACAGTGACTTGTAATTAGGAAGTGCACAATGCTTCTGAATATAATGATTTCATAGATTGCTTGTTAATTAACTACTTAAATCTCCTTGGTCATGCATATTGTCTAAATAGCAGGGGTGCATTCAGCAAAAACATTTCTAAAAAATTCATAAGCTTTTTCAGTAAATGGTTTGGAAAGCTGGGTAATAAATACTATGTAATAATTTATAATTATCTTGGCAAAAAAATATTTACAGGAGACATGCACTGGAAATACTCTGTGGTTTTTTGCTCTGCATGATTTTGTCATAATTGAGTTCATATCCATTATGGCTGATATTTGAAGATCATCAGAATTCTGACATTTTAGACTAACCTAAAAATTATTGTATGTATAGTTCAGAAAATAATCATACTGTGGGATGTTTTAGGAACAGCAAGTTTGGTGTAGTTTGTTTTGGTGAGTTCAGATTTTTATACAATTTTCCTTTTTTGTTGTTGTTGTTTTTTTTTTTTTTTTTTGAGATGGAGTCTCGCTCTGTCATCCAGGCTGGAGTGCAGTGATGTGATCTCGGCTTACTGCAAGTTCCGCCTCTCAGGTTCACACCATTCTCCTGCCTCAGCCTCCTGAGTAGCTGGGACTACAGGTGCCTGCCACCACGCCCGGCTAATTTTTTGTATTTTTTTAGTAGAGATGGGGTTTCACCATGTTAGCCAGGATGGTCTCTATGTCCTGACCTTGTGATCTGCCCACCTCAGCCTCCCAAAGTGCTGGGATTACAGGCGTGAGCCACCGTGCCCGGCCTACAGTGTTCCTTTTATGGCTAATTAAGATAATCTAGTTTTCTATACCTTGTGTATTTCTTTTTTTTTTTTGAGCCAGAGTTTCGGCTCTTGTTGCCCAGACTGGAGTGCGATGGCTGAATCTCGGCTCACTACAACCTCTGTCTCCTGGGTTCAAGCAGTTCTCCTGCCTCAGCCTCCCTAGTAGCTGGGATTACAGGCATGCACCGCCACACCCAGCTAATTTTGTGTTTTTAGTAGAGACAGGGTTTCTCTGTGTTGGTCAGGCTGGTCTCGAACTCCCAACCTCAGGTGATCCGCCTGCCTCAGCCTCCCCAAGTGCTGAGATTACAGGCATGAGCCACTGTGCCTGGCTCTTTTTTTCTTTTCTTTTGAGATGGAGTTTTGCTCTTGTCCAGGCTGGAGTGCAATGGTGTGACCTCGGCTCACTGCCACCTTCGCCTCTTGAGTTCAAGCGATTCTCCTGCCTCAGCCTCCCGAGTAGCTGAGATTACAGGCATGTGCCACCATGCCTGACCAATTTTGTATTTTTAGTAGAAACAGAGTTTCACTATGTTGGTCAGGCTGGTCTTGAACTCCTGACCTAAGGTGATCTGCCTGCCTCGGCCTACCAAAGTGTTGGGCTTACAGGCATGAGCCACATGCCCGGCCCCCTTATGTATTTCTTTTCAAGCATACTGTAACTGATTGAATAATCAGTTAGTCAACAGACAGTTTTTGAGCACCTACCAGGGATAAAATGGTGAACAAAATAGACATGTTCCCTGCCTGGATCAGCCAGAATATAAATACCAAATTATTGTAAATACTTATAAAATTGTAAGTGCACAGTGTAATGGGATAGGGATCTATAGGTGTGGTAGGAATATATGACAGGGAGACCTAACCTGAAGCCTGGAGACAGATCATGCTTCCCTACAGAATTAAGGTTTTAGCTGAGACTTAAAAGGTAAGTAAGGGTTGGCTAGATGAAGTGGTGGGATCAGGAAGGCTTCAGCCTGACATTGGGAGGTGAATAAAGCGGTGGGTCGGAAGGGCTTCAGCCTGACATTGGAAGGGCATGATAAGTTGAAAACACCGAGAGAAGCTCCATGTTGCAGGCTCATAAAGAGATGAGGTGGCAAGAGATGTGGAGGAGAGGTGGGAAGGGGCCAGATATCTAGGCTTTTGTTTAAGGAGTCTGGGACTTTACCCTAAACATAATGGGAAATTTATGAAGTTTACGCCTGGGAGTGAAATAATCCTGTCACATTGGCTGCTGTGTGGAGAACTAATTGGGCAGGGGCAAGTAGGAGGATTACTAGGCTATTGTAGTAGTCCATGCAAAAGGTTATGGTGACTCGAATTAGGATGGTGGCAGTGAAGAGGGAGGGATGTGTAGCTTCAGGAAGTATTTAGGAGATAAAATTTGTAGGACTTGATTGATTATATGTGCAGGATGAGAGTGAGGAAGAGTCTAGTGTCAAGGCTAATTTCCAGGTTTCTTGTAGAAGCATCTGTGAAAGGGTTGACTTTGATTGAGACAGTAAATGCCAGAGGAAGAGGAAGTTCCTCAGGGTGAAACATCTAGATGATGAGGTATAGCAAGAAGTTAACATACTTGGACTTGGAACTCAGAAGGGTATCTAGACTGAATATGTAACTTTTGGGATAGTGACATAGTTTGGATATTTGTTCTCTCCAAATTTAATGTTGAAATTTGATCCCCAGTGTTGAAGGTGGAGCCTAGTAGGAGGTGTTTGGGTCATGGGGGCAGATCCCTCATGAACTGCTTGGTACAGTCCCTGCATAATGAGTGACTTCTCCCTCAGAGCTGGTTATTTAAAAGAGGGTGGCAACCCTTCCCTCTCTCTCTTCCCTCCTTTTCTTTGAGAGAGAGTCTCGTTCTATAGCCCAGGCTGGAGAGCAGTGGCGTGATCTGGGCTCACTGTAACCTCTGCCTCCCAGATTCAAGCGATTCTCCTGCCTCAGCCTCCTGAGTAGCTGGAATTATAGGCACGCACCACCACACCCGGCTAAGTTTTGTATTTTTAGTAGAGACGGGGTTTCACCATGTTGGCCGGTCTGGTCTCAAACTCCTGACCTCAGGTGATCCACCCGCCTCCGCCTCCCAAAGTGCTGGGATTACAGGCGTGAGCCACCGTGCCTGACCTCTCCTCTCCTGGCATATGATGTCTGCTCCCCTTCCCCTTCTGCCATGCATGAAAGCACACTGAAGCTCTCATCAGAAGTAGATGCTGGTGCCTTGCTTCTTATACAGCCTACAGAGCTGTGAGCCAAATAAACTCTTTTCTTTAGAATAATTACCCAATCTCAGGTATTTCTTTTTTCTTTTTTTATATACCAGTCTCAGGTATTTCTTTTTCCTTTTTTTTTTTAGACAGAGTCTCACTCTGTTGCCCAGGCTGGAGTGCAGTGGCATGATCTCAGCTCACTGCAACTTCTGCCTCCTGGGTTCAAGTGATTCTCCTGCCTCAGCTTCCCGAGTATTTGGGTTTACAGGCACACATCACCATGCCTGGCTAATTTTTGTATTTTGAGTAGATGGGGTTTCGCCATGTTGGCCAGGCTGGTCTTGAACTCCTGACCTCAGGTGATCTGCCTGCCTCAGCCTCCCAAAGTGCTGGAATTACAGGCATGAGCCACTGTGCCCAGCCTCAGGTATTTCTTTATAGCAAAGCAAATGGACTAAGAGTCAGCATAATGCTGGTAAATGAAGTCACAGAAGAGAGTGGCATTGCTTTGGGGATATCTGCAGAATGAGAATGTAAGAAAGCCTAAGATAGCACCCTGAGATGCTCTCTATATTTAAAATTGTTGTGCGTGTATGTATATATATGTATGCATATATATATATATGCATTCAAATTATACCTTTAGAATGTATTACTTTTTGGAATATGTACAAATTATATTGTGTCTAGAGTTGGGGAATATTATTGGAAATATATTTTATTTATTTACTTTTTGAGATAGGGTCTCACTCTGTTTCCCAGTCTGGATTGCAGTGGCGCAATCTCAGCTCACTGCAATGTCTGCCTCCCAGGCTCAAGTGATCCTTCTGCTTCAGCCCTATGAGTAGCTGAGACTACAGGCCCTCACCACTACACCTGGTTATTTTCTTTTTCTTTTTCTTTTTTTGTAGAGATAGGGTTTCGCCATGTTGCCCAGGCTGGTCTCAAACTCCTGAGCTCACGCCATCTGCCTTCCTCAGCCTCCCAAAGTGCTGGGATTACAGGCTATTTTATTTTTAAACAAACTCTTCCTGCGTGTTACTATATTTGAGGCACTATGCTGATAAATGCTAGTGATTTAACAGACCTAAGTTATAGGTTCTTGTTTTAGATTGTATGCTCATTATCTGCAGAGACAGAAAAAGAGGCAAGATGTTTTCTAAATGCTATGATAGAGGTGAGCATGGGATGTTATGGAGCACAGTCATAGTGTAGGGCTGTGATTAAGGAAAGCTTCCTGAAGGAGCTAACACTTGAACACAGTCCTGAAAGTTGAGTGGCAAAGAAGGCAGAGAAAGACTCTTACCACCTCTCACAGTTTCAGGGGCTGTATAAAGGTCAAATTGCTGGAGGACTGTAAATTGTCCATTGGATTTGGCACTTAAGAGGTCAGTGGTAAACTGACCCACAGTGACAGGTGGGATTAGAAGCCAGATTAGATCACAGAGTTGAAGAATGAATGAGAAGATAGAAGTCCTGTAAGGTGGGGCTTGCGTTTCTGTGTTTCAATGTCCTCGCTGCCTTGTGTAATCCCTAGCTCATAGTGTTTGTCCTATTAGCTTTGGATGGAAGAGAGCCACTTCCCTCTCTGGGATAAGATGCGCGTATGTGGAGAGGATGAGTCCAGATCGCTGTGCTCCATCTGCCTTCTAGAGGGAGCATCTGCAACTCTTTACCTGCATGCTTTTTTTTTTTTTTTTTGAGATGGAGTTTCACTCTTGTTGCTCAGGCTGCAGTGCAGTGGCGCAAACTTGGTTCACTACAACCTCCACCTGCCAGGTTCAAGCTATTCTCCTGCCTCAGCCTCCCAAGTAGCTGGGATTATAGGCATGCGCCACCATGCCCAGCTAATTTTGTATTTTTAGTGGAGACAGGAATTTACCATGTTGGTCAGACTGGTCTTGAACTTCTGACCTCAGGTGATCCACCCACCTCGGCCTCTCAAAGTGCTGGGATTACAGGCATGAGCCACTGAGCCTAGCCTGCATGCTTTTTTCTGACCATGCAGGGAGGCCAAGTGCAGTCCCACAGCCAGAATTCTCTGTCTTAATCTACTTCTAGCATTTTTATTTTTTATTTATCTTTTTCTCTCATGGTTGAGTGCCTGATACTCTTTTTAATTTAATTAATTAATTAATTTTTTTGAGACAGGGTCTCACTCTGTCACCCAGGCTGGAGTGTAGTGGCATGGTTCACTGCAGCCTCCACTTCCCAATCTTAAGTGATCCTCCCACCTCAGCCTCCTGAGTTGCTGGGACTACAGGCACGCACCACCATGCCTAGCTAATTTTTGTATTTTTTGTAGAGACAGGGTTTTGCCATGTTGCCCAGGCTAGTCTGGAACTCCTAGGGTCAAGTGATGTGCCTGCCTTGGCTTCCCAAAGTGCTGGGATTACAGGCGTGAGCCATCGCACCTGGCTTCATATTTTATTTTTCTAATTCAGTACTATACCAAAAGCATTTCTCTATATCATTAATTTTTTTTTTTTTTAGTTTATACAGCCATTTTAAGTGGCTGCATAAACTCTCATTTAGATGTTTATTTGAACATTTAGTTTAAAATTATTTTCCCTTTTTAACTTTTCATTTTGAAATAATTTCTCATTTACAAAAGAGTTGTAGAAATATTACAAAGAACTCCCATATATCCTCTTCAGCTAGCTTATTGTGATATCAGATTTCTCAATTGCAAAGTTACTCTGTTCCCCTCTCTTAATAGTAAATAGTGAGGAAATAGTTTAAAACTATTTTATATCTTATTTCTTATTTATTTATTTATGAGAGGGTCTTGCTGTGTCACTCAGGCTGGAGTGCAGTGGCATGATCTTAGCTCATTGCAGCCTCTAACTCTTGGGCTCAAGCAATCCTCCCTCCTCAGCCTCCCAAATAGCTGGGACTACAGGCACATGCCACTACGCCCAGCTAATCTTAACATTTTTTGTAGAGATGGAATTGTCCTGTGTTGCCCAGGCTGGGCAACTCGTGGCCTCATGTGATCCTCCTACCTTGTCCTCTCAAAGTGCTAGTATTACAGGCATGGGCTACTGTGCCTGGCCTATATCCCATTTCTTTTTCTTTTCTTGAGACAGAGTCTTGTTCTCTTGTCTAGGCTGGAGTGCAGTGGCAAGATCTTGGCTCACTGCATCCTCCGCCTCCTGAGTTCAAGCAGTTCTCCTGCCTCAGACACCCAAGTAGCTGAGATTACAGGTACATGCCACCATGCCTGGCTAATTTTTGTATTTTTAGTAGAGACAGGGTTTCCCCATGTTGGCCAGGCTGGTCTCAAACTCCTGACCTCAAGTGATCCACCCACCTCAGCCTCCCAAAGTGCCGGGATTACAAGCCTGAGTCACTGTGTCCGGCCCTGTATCCCATTTCTTGTAAAACTTGTAGGCATTACTTTTAGCATCCATTTATGTTTTTTATGTGAATTATTACTATAATGGTTCCTAAATGGTGATTTTCTAATTACATTATTCCTTCTACTTTCATCAGCTGTCATTTCACTCTGAGAGCTTTCTCCCCTCTTCGTTTATTAGATTCTTATTTAATGGATTATAATCTGTTATTATTAGTCTTTATCTTGATGCTGAATTGCTCCAAATCTTACCAGTAGGAGCTCCTAGGCTGGTTCCTTTTTCCTTTTGACCTATCCTCACTCTGTTTTCCCACTTTCAGGCACAGGTGGCCCAGACTTACCTCACGCCTTCTCTGCCCCAGCCTCGGAGTCAGCCATTCTTCCAAGAAGACCTGCTTCCTTTTTTTTTTTTTTTTTTTTTTAACAATTGTTTATTGAACTCCTGCTATATGCTATAAGATAATGAGCAAAACCAGATACAATTTCAGACCTGGAAGGAGAAAAGGGAGGTCGATATTAATCAAGTAATAACATTAATGGGGGCATTTCTCAAGTGAGAGAAGTGCACTAAGGAAAGAAATGTGATTCTATGATAGCGTAATAAAAGATCCTTGACTGGGGAGGGGCAGCATACCAGTAATTAACTGATCTGAAAAATCAGTAGAAATTAACTTGGTAAAAGTGGAAGTGGATGGCTGAGTGGGACCAGCATTCAGAAGGCAGGTGCCTGCAGAGAAAGTCATCAGTTTTAACAAGAAATGCTGTATCAGAGATGAAACTAAACTTACTCCTTATCTTTTCTTCTTGCTTTGGATATAACTTTGAAAAATCGTTTATGGGCCGGGCGCGGTGGCTCACGACTGTAATCCCAGCACTTTGGGAGGCCGAGGCGGGCGGATCACGAGGTCAGGAGATCGAGACTATCCTGGCTAACACGGTGAAACCCCGTCTCTACTAAAAATACAAAAAATTAGCCCAGCATGGTGGCGGGCGCCTGTAGTCCCAGCTACTCAGGAGGCTGAGGCAGGAGAATGGCGTGAACCCGGGAGGCGGAGCTTGCAGTGAGCCGAGATCGCGCCACTGCACTCCAGCCTGGGCGACAGAGTGAGACTCCATCTCAAAAAAAAAAAAAAAAAAAAAGAAAAATCGTTTATGCTGTCTTTAGCCTCATCCCTTCCCCAAACTTCACATTGTTCTGGGTTTTAGGTGTCTCAAATGTTTTTTTTTTTTTTTCTCCCCAAAGACCTATGACTTCTCTTGAATATTAAGTGCATTTTTCTATCTGTGTCCTAAACCTTTTTTTAAAAAAATAATTTCAACTTTTATTTTCAATTCAGTGAGTACGTGTTCAGGTTTGTTACATGGGTATTGTGTGATGCTGAGGTTTGGAGTATGATTGATCCTGTCACTCATGTACTGAGCATAGTAATCAACAGTTCATTTTTCAACCCTTGCACCTTTACCCCTCATCCCCATCTAGTAGTCTTCAGTATCTGTTATTGCCATCTGTGTGTCCGTAAGTACCCAGTGTTTAGCTGCCACTTACAAGTAAGAACATGTGGTATTTGGTTTTCTGTTCCTGTGTTAATTTGCTTAGGATGATGGCCTCCAGCAGCATCTATGTTGCTGCAAAGACCTGAATTCATTCTTTTTTATGGCTGCACCCTGCTTCTTGTTAGTGGAGAATAGTGTTTCAAAACCAAGATCTACGGAGGTTGTGGTGAGCTGAAATCACACCATTGCACTCCAGCCTGGGCAATAAGAGCAAAACTCCGTCTTGGCAAACAAAAACAAAAACAAAACACCACCAAAATCTAGGTACTAGATATGCTTCATGCTGTTGGGATATGACCACTGCCAGGCTCTTTCTGTGGGCAGAGCTAAAGAATATATGTAGGGGTGGTGGGCACAGTGGCTCACGCCTGTAATCCTAGCACTTTGGGAGGCCAAGGCAGGAGAATAATTTGAGTCTAGGAGTTTGTGACCAGCCTGGGCCACATAGCAAGACCCTGTCTCTACAAAAAGTGAAAAAAATTTTAGTAGCTGGGTGTGGTGACATGTGCCTATGGTCCTACCTACTTGGGAAGCTGAGATGGGAGGGTCACTTGAGCCCAGGAGGTCGAGGCTGCAGTGAGGTATGATCATGCCACTGCACTCTGGTCTGAACGACAGAAACTCTGTTTCAAAAAAAAATTATATGTGTGTATACACACAAATGTACACACACTATCCACACTATATTTATTTTTATATCTTTGTATATATAAACACACACATATATACACATATGTATACACACATATGTACATGTATATATACATACACACATATATATATATTTCTGTATTATTATTATTTTTGAGACAGGGTCTCTCTTTATTCCCCAGGCTGGAGTGCAGTTGCGTGATCTCAGCTCACTGCAGCCTTCACTTCCTAGGCTCAAGCGCTCTTCCCACCTCAGACTCCTGAGTAACTAGGACTACAGGCACGTGCCATCATGCCCAGCTAATTTTTAAATTTTTTGTAGAGACAATTTTTTTTCTTTTTTTTTTTTTTTTTGAGGTAGAGTCGCACTCTGTCATCCAGGCTGGAGTGCAGTGCCATGATCTTGGCTCACTGCAACCTCTACCTCCCCAGTTCAAGTGATTCTCCTGCCTCAGCCTCCCAAGTAGCTGGGATTACAAGTGTCCACCACCACCATGCCTAGCTGTAGACAATTTTTTGTAGAGAATATATTGCCCAGGCTGGTCTCAAACTCTCGGGCTCAAGTGATCCTTATGCCTTGGCCTCCCAAAGTACTGGGATTACAGATGGGAGCCACGATGCCTGGTTATATATTAAAAACCATTTTTTCCACTGAATACCTCCAATTTCAATACAAGTCAAAAGATTAATTCCAGTTTTCCCTTTCCATATTTGTAACTTTCTTCTCCATCATTGGGAAATCTTATTCCCATTAGCTTCAATACATTTACTTATCTGGTCAATCCCAAATCACCTGTGGCCACACCCTAGACCCCTCACATGGACTAATGCCCCTCTCTCCCCTTTCACCCCAGGCATGTGTGACTCCCTAAATCTAAGGTTTTTAGATTAAATTATTTAGAAAGGAAGGGATAGAGGGACCTCATTTCTTTTATGGATGCATGGTACCTATTTTATGTATGTACTGTAGTTGATTCAACCCCTGTTGAAGGACATTTGGAGTACATTGAGTCTTATTCTGTTATGTTACAAATAGTGCTACAGTAAGTGGCCATTCACATGACTTTTTGTATTTTTGTCAGTGTATCTTTGGGATAGTTTCTTAGAAGTGAGACTATTGGGTTAAAGGGTTAAAAAGCATGTGTAATTGTGTTAGATATTTTCAAATCCCTTCCATGACCAGTAATGTATGAAAGAGCCTGTTTTTACCCCACAGCCTCACTTCTAGAATGTGTCAGACTTTTGTCCTAGCGGTGAGTTTGAAATTACATCTCTCACAGGATCTTGGGATATTGTTCTCCTTGTCTTGGAGGCTTTGGCTTCTTTTAAGCTCTTTTTTGCTCTTGTGTATGTTGTCTACTTTTGGAAATCAGTTTCTTCCTTGGGATTTATTCTACTCTTGTCATTTGAAGATTGTTTTCCCTAATGGAAAAGACTGAAATAAAACAGATGATTCCTTCAGCCTTCTCACTGTCATATTTGTTGAAAGAATGGGTACATCTGTTGACTCACTGACTATTGTGTGTCTGCCAGAGCCTTGGGCTGTGGTCAGTGTGTGGCTGTGGCAATTCAGCATCACATCTCTTGCATTCAGCACAGAAAGAAGGAGAGGGGTGGTGCCAGCCACTTCTGCCCCTTTCTAAAAGAAAATAAAATTCTTTCTAAGAACCACTTGCCTTTTGTGCGTAGACTACTTACAACTTAAATTTTTAGTTGTTTTCAGTGGGAAGTTTGGACAAGATATATAGTTCTTTGTGTAGTTAGAAATACAAGTTTCTGGTTTCTTTTTCTTTTCTTTTTTTTTCAGACAGAGTCTTGCTCTGTTGCCCAGGCTGGGGTGCAGTGGTGTGATAATGGCTCACTGTAACCTCAAACTTTATGGGCTCAAGCGATCCTCCTACCTCAGCCTCCCAAAGAGCTAGGACTACAGGCCCACGCCACCATGCCTGGCTGATTTTTAAAAATTTTTTCTGGAGACAGGATCTTACTATGTTACACAGGCTGGTCTCAAATTCCTGGCCTCTCAAAGTGCTAGGATTACAGGCATGAACCACCATGCCTAGCTATCAAGTCTCTGATTTCTATTTCACTTAAAACTTTTTGTATTTACTTTTACAAGTACAAACATTAAAAATAAATATATGGATAAATAAATACCTTGTCAAAGTATTCCATCTGAACCCACTTTTCAGAGATAATTATTGTGAGTAGTTTGGTGCATATTCTTTTATGTATGTACTTGATACTTAGTCTTAATTTTTTTTTCTTTGAGATAGTATCTCACTCCGTCACCCAGGCTGGAGTACAGTGGTGCAACCTTGGCTTACTTCAGCCTCAACCTCCTGGGCTCAAGAAATCCTCCTACCTTAGCTTCCCAATTAGTTGGGGCTACAGGCACATACTACCATGCCTGACTAATTTATTTGTTTATTTATTTATTTTTATTATTGAGACGGAGTCTCACTCTGTTGCCCAGGCTTGGAGTGCAATGGCACAATTTCGGCTCACTGCAACCTCCACCTCCTGGGTTCAAGCGATTTTCCTGCCTCAGCATCCCAAGTAGCTGGGACTACAGGCGTGTGCCACCATGCCCAGCTACTTTTTTGTATTTTTAGTAGAGACAGGGTTTCACCGTGTTAGCCAGGATGGTCTTGATCTCCTGACCTCGTGATCCACCTGCCTCGGACGCCCAAAGTGCTGGGATTACAGGCATGAGCCACCACGCCTGGCCCTGACTAATTAAAAAAAAATTTTTTTTTTTTTTGTAGAGACAGGGTCCTACTGTGTTGCCCAGGTTGGTTTCGAATTCCTAGGCTCAAGTGATCCACCAGCCTCAGCCTCCCAAATTGCTGGGATTACAGGTATGAGTCATAGTGCCCGGCCCTTAATCTTAATTTTTAAATATTATTGTCATCTTCGTTTGTTGTTGCCAGTATGGGGCCATATGTATACATACTATTCGACAGCTAGATTTTTTTCACTTAGCAGTATGTTTAGACACACTTCCCTGTTAGTACATGCAGATATGGCTCATTCTTTCCAGCTGGTACATTTTTTCTACACTGTTATTCTCCTGCCCTCGCAGATCCTTTATTCACCTTCGTTTCTTCTGTGTACTGGCAGCTGGTCTCTGTTAACCTGCATCATCTGGGCTTCCTCGCCTCTGGCTTCCAGCTGGGATCAGCTGATAAAAGGCACTGCCAGGAGACCTGAGGGCCAATGTTGGGAGGAGTCAGACTATGTTTTATCCCCATTGTCCCTTGCCATGGTTCTAGTAGCAGCTGTGCTCGTTGTCTGTGATCACTGCTCTTTAGGGTGGCTTCTCTTCTCCAGCCAGCTCTTGCTGGGCTCCAGTGACACCCTTCTCTTCTTTTGCCCTTTTGGGTTGAAGGGTAGAAATAGCTTCCTGCTGTTGCTAGTCCCTGGATGCTTCACCATCCCTTGTTGATTCCTTTAAATGCTGCTCACACAGCTATAAAAAATCCTGCCATTAAATTTCCTTCAGTTTATTCCTTTGCATATGCCATCTCTTTCCTGCTAAGACCTCAATTGATGTGACCAGGGAGACTTACCATAATTTAATTATTGGGTCCCTATTACTGGGCATTTAAACTGTTTCTTGTATCTTGCTGTTATACTCAGAGTTGCTAATGAACATTCATGTACATGTCCTTTTTAGTATTTGTTGGAGTATTGTTTGAGAAAAAAGTCATAGGAATAGAAAGACTAGGTTAAGGTATATGAATATTATAAATTTCAATAGATACTTCTAAATTGTTCCCAAAGGAGTCTACCAATTTACATTTCTACAATGTGTTTTTTTAATAGTAAAAAATTAATGGAGGCAGTACTTGTGACTTTATAAAAAATACTTTTTTTTTTTTTTTAAAGAGACAGTATCTCTCTTTGTTGCCCAGGCTGACGTGCAGTAGCATGATCGTAGCTCAGTGCAGCCTCGAACTCCTGGGCTCAAGCAATCTTCCCACCTTAGCCTCCCAAGTAGCTGGGACTACAGGTCCATGCCACCATGTCCAGCTAATCTTAAAATTTTTTGTAGAGATCGGGGGGGGGGGGTCTCATCTCATCATCTTGCCTAGTCTGGTCTCGAACTCCTAGGCTCACTCAGTCCTCCTGCTTCGGCCTCTTAGAGTGTTGGGATTATAGGTTTCAGCTGCCATGCTAGGCCTTATGACAAATAAATTTAATTAAGAAGTGTACAAAGGGAAAAGTAAAAGTCCTCCAAGTCTCACCTGCTTCTCATCATCCCATCCTATTCCCTACAGGTAAGCATGCTAACACCTGTATAGCCTGTCAGGCCTGTCTTCCATTTTTTTTTTTTTTTTTTTGGAGCCAGAGTCTCGCTCTGTTACCCAGGCTGGAGTGCAGTGGTGTGATCTCTGCTCACTGCAAGCTCTTACTCCTGGGTTCAAGCCATTCTCCTGCCTCAGCCTTCCGAGTAGCTGGGATTACAGGCGCCTGCCACCACGCCCAGCTAATTTTTTGTATTTTTGGTAGAGATGGGGTTTCACCATGTTAGCCAGGATGGTCAGGATGGTCTCGATCGCCTGACCTCGTGATCTGCCCGCCTCGGCCTCCCAAAGTGCTGGGATTATAGGTGTGAGCCACCACGCCCAGCCCCTTTCTTCCATTTTTATATGTACATGCTTAGCATAAATTGAGTACATTTATATGTATAAAATAAACTCATTCGTATATGTGTGTTTATGTATCTCTTTCTGTTTGAGATAATGTATTTCTAGACTCTGTTCTCTTCCATTGACCTAACTTGTTTTTTCCTCTGCCAGTACCTATCTACCTTAGTAATTATAGCCTTGAGTTGGTTCGATATCTGGCGAGGCAGATTCTCATCCCATTATTTTTCATTTTAAGAAATTTCTTGGCCCTTCTTGGGCATGAACTCTTCAGATTATCTTTAGATCCAAGTTCAGAAAATTCATGGATTTTGACTGGAATGAAACTGAATTTATAGAAAATTCACATTTCAGGAAAACTGATATATTTCCAATGGAATCTTCTCACTTAAGAAACTCTCCGGGCGTGGTGGCTCATGCCTGTAATCCCAGCACTTTGGGAGGCCGAGGTGGGTGGATCACGAGGTCAGGAGTTTGATACCATCCTGGCCAACGTGGTAAAACCCCATCTCTACTAAAAATACAAAAAAATCAGCTGGGTGTGGTGGCGCATGTCTGTAATCTCAGCTACTCAGGAGGCTGAGGCGGAGAATCGCTTGAACCTGGGGAAGTGGAGTTTGCAGTGAGCCGAGATGGCGCCATTGCACTCCAGCCTGGGCAACAGAGGGAAACCCTGTTGCAGGGCGGGGAAAAAAAGAACCTCTTTTGTCTCTTTATTTACTCAGATATTTTATGTTCTTTGGTGAAAGTCTTGCCTATTTCTTACTAAGTTTATTTTTAGTTATTTTATAGATTTTGTTGCCATCATGAATGGAATTTTTTCACTTTACGTTTTCTTTTCTTCTCTTTCTTTCTTTTTTTTTTTTTTTTGAGACAGGGTCTTGCTCTGTCACCCAGGCTGGGGTGCAGTGGCACGCTCAAAACTCACTGCAGCCTCAGCCTCCTGAACTTAAGGAATCCTTCTGCCTCAGCCTCCTGAGTAGCTAGGACCACAGGTGCACACTACTAGGCCTGGCTAATTTTTTAATTTTTCTTTTTGTAGAGATAGGGTCTCATCATGTTGCCTAGGCTGGCCTCAAACTCCAGGGCTCAAGCAGTTCTCCTGCCTCAGCCTACCAAAGTTCTGGGATTATAGGCGTGAGCCACTGCACCCAGCCCACCTTACATTTTCTAATTGGTTATTGCTGGTATGGTTTTTAAGAATGTGTTGATTTTTGTAAATTAATCTTATCATAATCACCTACTTTATTGAACTTCCCATTCTAATGATTTTTTAGTATATTCTCTTGGCTTTCCTAGGTGGACAATTATCTGTAAATTATAATGTTTTGTGACACCATTATTAATATTTATATGTCATTTTTTTCTCTTATGTCATTTCGTCGCTGGGATATCTGATTGGGCTTGGTTGGGGGCCTGACCCAGGGCAGTCTCCTTGGCCAATGTTACATTTTACATTTAAGGTGTACCTGCTATACATCCTTTTACATCAAAGGGTGTATAGCGGGGTACAGTAGCAGGGTGGGTGAATTCCAGACAGACCTTGAGGATAGAAACAACAAGGCAATGTTCAATAAATAGAAAGTACAATGACTAGAGCATAGGGCACAAATGAGGTTGAGAGAAGCAAGAGATGGATTGGAGAGTAGGTTGAGGCTCTGTCAGAAGCCACTAGGCTTTAAGGAGCAATTACTTTATTCAGAGGAGTTGAGAATTGAATGAAAGCTGTAAGCTGTGTTAGGCAGAATGACCCTTTAAAGATATCCACACCCTAATCCCTGGAACCTATGAATTTGTTACTTGACGTGGCACAAGGGACTTCACAGATATAATTAAGGTTATGAGCCTTCAAATAGTGAGATTATCCTGGATTATTAAGGTGGGCCCACTATAATCACATGGGCCCCAAAAAGCAAAGAAGTTTCTCCAGCTGGAAGAGAAGCAAGATATGGTGGAGGGGGAATTTGGAGAGATTCAAAGAGTGAGAGAGCCTGAAGGGGACCACATGGCCTGAAGGGGACCACATGGAAAGCATGAAAAGGACTGTAGGCATGAAGGCTGACCCCTGGCGGATAACCAGCCAGGAAACGGGGGCTTGGCCCTACAGCTGCACAAACTGAATTCAGCCAACAGCCTGAGTGAGCATAGAAGTGGATTCTTCTCCAGGGCCTCCAGAAAGGAACACAGCCCTACCAACACCTTGGTTTTGGCCTTGTGAGACTCTAAGCAAGGACCCAGCTGGGCCTCACCATACCCAGATTTTGGCCTTCAGAACTCTGAGATGATTTTGTGTTGTTCTAAACTGCTAAGTTTATGACACTTTGCCACAGCAGCAGTAGAGAACGAATGCAAAGGGGTTTAAGCAGGGATATTGTCAGATTTTGTGTTATTCAAAGACTTCTTGTGCCATGTGGAAATGGATTTGGAGAATGTAAATTTGGAGGCAGGGAAACGTGTCTGTGAGAATGCTGTGATAGCACAGTCTAGGGTAGTGATTATGGGAAGGGGATATGATTTGAAACATATCTGGGAGGCAAGAGTTGCCAGAACTAGTCAGGGACCGGATGTCAGTGGTTGGGGTGGGGAAGCAAGGACGACTGCTGCTTTCTAGCTTAGGCGCTGGCTGATGATGAAGCTGTTTCTTGAGATGGGGATGAGCAGGTTGGAAGATGCCATGATATGAAAGTGATAACTCTTAAGTTGTTCTTCATTTGGAAATTCTCTCTATAGATACTTTAAGAGAGTATGTCAATAAGATGAGTGCTTTGTCTTTTAAGAATGAAACTTTTTCTTTTCTAGGTCATTTAAGACATCGTAAATCATGTGAAGATGGGACTCTTGGTATTTGTGCGCAATCTGCTGCTAGCCCTCTGCCTCTTTCTGGTACTGGGATTTTTGTATTATTCTGCGTGGAAGCTACACTTACTCCAGTGGGAGGAGGACTCCAGTAAGTATAGTCACTCTAGCTCATCCCAGGAGAAGCCTGTTTCAGGTCAGTTACTGGTTTTTCGTGTGGCTGCAGTGCTCTCTTATTCTTCAGAGGTGGGCAATGAGAGTAAACTGAACATTTCTGGGACTTTGACTTAGACATTGCTGCCATTTTGGCTGGTATAGGCTGAGAACTTTGATGTTTTTTAAAAACTGCATGCCATGAGACATCTCGTTCCTTTTACAAACTTGGTGAGAATGTGCTATTCTTCAATAAAAACCCAAACTATACTCATACTTCTAGTTCTTGAATGCTTTTGTTCTTTCTAATTGCTGTAGCATATTGCCACTCTTATTTTTCCATTTATTGCCTTAGGGATTAGTATTGGAGTTGGTTTCCATATGCCCTTAAAACATTCATCTTTATGTTGAATTTTCAACATAATGTTGTCTCTGTTTTGTTTTCCCTAAAGAAACTTTGTCTACTAAATCTTTGTAGCCCTTGCTGCTATTGAACTTGCACCTGGCTACAATAATGGCTTATTTTCCCTACCCAGTAACTCTTAATTTTTTTCTTCTCTTTGTGCACTTTGTCTCATGTGTTACATAGTGCTTTCCACATAGCCTGAATCCCACTGATTTGGTTTCTGTTTACCTGACGTGGCCTGTGTTTTGGTTCTAGGCTTGCAGTTGAAGGGCTTACGTTGATCGGCACCAGCCTTTGAACATTGTTTTCTTGGCTGTAGCTTGAAATATCACACAGTGACCACAGTGGTTTTCTTTTTGGTTATTTTGTCTGACTGTTACCTGAGCCTCGTGTGGGAGATAATATAAAATCAGAACAGAGTGGCCTGTTTTGATCTACAGTGATATGTCTTCTCTTAAAATTAGTTTTATTTTTACTGACATCTACCAGATACCAGTATAGAACTCACTTGAGAAGAGAATCAGTCTCTAGGTATGAGGTGAAAGTGAGCTGCAGTGAGTTGGAAGAAGCAATAGGCAATTGGCCTGCTGTTGTTCTAAGACCCTAACATGGGAACTGTTGAAGTAGTGAAGTAGCTCATTTATTTCTCCCATGGCTCAAACTACTGAGGCAGTTTCAAGCCAGTTTTTAAAATATAGTGTTATATCCTTCATTTATTGTTTTATATAGGATGTTTAAGTACATTTTAAATGCTTATAATTATCACTAATTACTTGTGTTTCAAAAGTTTACTTAAATTTCTCTGCACTGACTTATTTTTAAAACCAAGGAGACTACCCAGGATAAGGAGTGTTTATATCAGTGAAATGCAGAATTCTGTATTTAGAGGCATTCATTGTCTGTATTAGTAGTGGTGGATCCATCTGTATCAATATTGTAGATGGAAATGTGTGTGAAGAACAACGGTCTCCTTTTCTGCTAAGAGCTACTGACCTGTAGAAGACATAACCAAGGATCAGATAAGATTTTCTTAGATCAGTAGGGAACGGAATTTACTTTATGGAAGACTCATTGTGTGTCAGGCATTAGGCTAGACAATTTACAAATATAATTTCATGTAATGTAATTCTTACTACAGTTTTGTGAAGATGCCATTATTACCCCATTTTCCAGTTGAGCATACTGAAACACTTTAATTTACCAAGGTTATATTGTTGGAACTGGAATTCAATTCTGATTTCCTGTCTTTAAAACCTATGTTTATTATTTTATTGAAAAATATAATAAATACTGAAGGCAAGACTTAATATTCTACTTGGTAAAAAGAGAGAGGGAAAGGGGCTCAGAGAAGTAATAGTAGAGAGTATCAGGAAGGGAGTGTGAAAAGAAAAGGAGGGAAAGATAGAAAGTTATCAAAAGAAGACAGAGAGGCTTATTAGGTTTGAAGGTGACAAGGTGCTACTCACTTGGGCTGTAGGATTCAGAAGTTTATTGCTAGTTATCTGCTGTCCTTTCCATTAGTTGTTAGCTGACTAACCAGTATTTATAGCTTTTCTATTCTGACTCCTAAGCCTTTTAGATGTTTGACTTTGAATAGGTTGTTTAGACCATAGCATACTGTTTTCTGTGCTGTAATATCAGAGAACAGAGTAATAGGACCCACCTTGCATGGCTTACTCAGTCAGACAGGTCCTCCATTTTTTTTTTTTTTTTTTTTTTTGGAGCTGAGGTCTCACTCTGTTGCCCAGGCCAGAGTGCAGTGATGCAGTCATAGTTCACTGTAATCTCGACCTGCCAGGCTTAAGTGATCCTCCTACCTCAACTGCCCGAAGTAGCTGGGACCACAGACTCACACCACCATTCCTGGCTAATTTTTGTATCTTTTGTAGAGATGGTGTTTAGTCATGTTGCCCAGACTGGTCTCAAACTCCTGGGCTCAAGTGGTCTGCCCGCCTTGGCTTCCCAAAGTGGTTGGATTCCAGGCATGAGCCACTGTGCCCGGCCAGAGAGGAGTCCTTTACTTAGAGTCAAGCTGAAGGAGCGTCACAATCCCGAAGACTGTTATGTTGTGAAATTTAGGCTGTGTTTTAATAATATGATGATAAGATGAAATAGTAATTTATTGAGTATCTACTGTATATCCATAACATAGCAGGGTCTTTATATTCAGAATCTCATTTGATCCTTGTAGTTTTTATTGGTTATTATTTTCCTCATTTTACAGATATAAGAACTGCGGCTTCAGAGAGGCTGTGTAATCAAGAGTTTGTATGCCTTTCATCTGAAGAGGTTGAGGATAATCCCAAGTTAGAAAAATAAATGTCTTTAGCATTACTTTTCCTTAATTTTTAGAATATTAATGAGTTACTCAGATAACCTATTGGAATTTCTTCATGGTGGGGGGAAGAGGCTAGAGTTGGTTTTTGGTTTTTGTTTTTGATACAGGGTCTCACTCTGTCACCTAGGCTAGAGTTTTGTGGTGTGATCTCGGCTCACTGCAGCTTCAACCTCTTGGGCTTATGCCACCCTTCCACCTTAGCCTCCCAAGTAGCTGGGACTACAGGTGTGCACCACCACGCCCAACTAATTTTTCAAAATTTTTTTGTAGAAATGGGGTTTCTCCATGTTGCCCAGGCTGGTCTCAAACTCCTGAGCTCAAGTGGTCTTCTTACCTCAGCCTCCCAAAGTGCTGGGATTACAGGCAGGAGCCACTGCGCTTGGCCTGAGGCTAGAGTTTTTTATTATTAAATTATTCATTCAATAAGCAGTATGTTCTTATTATGGTCCATGTACTGTTCTGGGTAAACTGGATATAAGATGAACATAGGCCTTCATACTCTTAGCCTATAATATGAGAACAAAACAAAACAATTATTATTATATATTGAGCTCTAAAAGAGCAATCTGTGTGAAATGCTGTGTTGGAGCATAGAATTCCTTCCAGATAGAAAATTTATGTTTTCATTAATTCCAAGGTGTGTTGTAGAGGACTACAAACTGCTTTGCCTTGGGTAGTTTAGAGACACATGTGACCTAGGGCTTGGTCAGGTTGCCAAGACTTGGGTCAAATGCTTAATGTGAAAAGCTTCAAGTATGAGAATAGTTTTTTTTTTTTTTTTTTTTTTTTTGAGATGGAGTCTCGCTCTGTCGCCCAGGCTGGAGTGCAGTGGCCGGATCTCAGCTCACTGCAAGCTCCGCCTCCCGGGTTCACGCCATTCTCCTGCCTCAGCCTCCGGAGTAGCTGGGACTACAGGCGCCCGCCACCTCGTCCGGCTAGTTTTTTGTATTTTTTAGTAGAGACGGGGTTTCACAGTGTTAGCCAGGATGGTCTCGATCTCCTGACCTCGTGATCCGCCCGTCTCGGCCTCCCAAAGTGCTGGGATTACAGGCTTGAGCCACCACGCCCGGCGTGAGAATAGTTATCAACCTGTTTTAAAAATTACTGTAGAATTATTATACATGTAGTATGATAAAATATATATGTATACATATATTTTTAATATATATTTTAATTAATGAACAAATCACCAGTATCTGGAGTTAGAAAGAGTTGGGTGTGCTTGTTTCTTCGTCTCCAAAATGAAGATAAAAGACTTATTTCTCAGCCGGACACAGTGGCACACACCTGTAATCCCAGCACTTTGGGAGGCCGAGGTGGGCAGATCACGAGGTTGGGAGATCGAGACCATCTTGGCTAACACAGTGAAACCCCATCTCTACTAAAAATACAAAAAATTAGCCAGGCGTGGTGGCGCACACCTGTAGTCCCAGCTACTTGGGAGCCTGAGGCAGGGGAACCGCTTGAACTCGGGAGGCAGAGGTTGCAATGAGCTGAGATCGCACCACTGCACTCCAGCCTGGGCCACAGAGCAAGACTCAGTCTCAAAACAAAAAAAAAAAGACTTATTTTTCTTTGCTCTGATGCCTTGTGTAGGAGTCGGGTAGTTGCCTCTTTACAATAGCCCTCATTTCACAATGGTCCATTTCATGGAAGCCTTGCATATTTTTATTAATTTAAAATTTTACGTATTTCTGCTGGGTGTGGTGGTTCACATCTGGAATTCCAGCACTTTGAGAGACTGAGGAGGGAGGATTGCTTGAGGCCGGGGGATTGCTTGAGGCCAGGAGTTTGAGAACAGCCTGGGTAACATCGCGAGGCCTTGTCTCTATAAAAAAAAATTGAGAGATATTATCCAAGCATGGTGGTGCACACATACACAGTGTGTGGGATAGCTACTTGGGAGGCTGAGGTAGGAGGATCACTTAGGCCCAGGATTTTGAGGTTGCAGTGAGCTATGATTGTGCCACTGTACTCCAGCCTGGGCAACAGCATGAGACCCTGTCTAAAGAAAGAAAGAGAGAGAGAGAGAGAGAGGAAGGAAGAGGGAGGGAGGGAGAGAAAGAGAGAAAGACAAAGGGAGGGAGGGAGGAAAGAAGGAAGGAAGGAAAGAAAGAGGAAGGAAATTAATTTCTGATTAATAAAGTAGATCTTTCATAGGATTAGTTTCCTGGGCTGAGTGAGGTGGCTCATGCCTATAATCTCAGCACTTTTGGAGGCTGAAGTGGAAGGATTGATTGAGCCCAGGAGTTCAAGACCAGCCTAGGCAACATAGGGAGACCCTGTCTCCACAGAAAAATAAAAAAATTAGCTTAGTGTGGTGGTACATGTCTGTAGTCCCAGCGACTCGAGAGGCTGAGGTGGGAGGATTGTTTGAGCCCAGGAGGTCAAGGCTGCAGTGAGCTGTGGTCATGCCACTGTACTCCAGCCTGTGTGACAGAGTGACACCCTGTCTCAAAAATTTTTAAAAAATTACATTTATGCTACTGTGTTTATCAATTATTTCAACTCTCTTTGTGTTCTTCCCCATATTTATAAAAGATTATAACCAGACAAATTATAATATATGCATTCAAATTATAAAGCACACATTGTTGATCTGACTGCTGTGGAGAATACTCTCTGGCACAAAAGCGGAAGTCGGATCTGATACTAGGAGGACAGGTTGAAATGAGTTTAGTAGACAGAACATTGTATTAACTCTTAGTTTTCTGTCTTAAAAATGTAGAGGAGGCTGGCGTTTCTGGTCACGTTTCTGGGAGGTACTCTGCTTCCGATGGTAAGGAAGTAAGTGGTATCACAGCTAGCCTTCTCTCTATAGGAAGCTATAAAACTGGACAAAAGAAATGAAGCAATTGTGTCAGCCTGTAGACAATAGGCAGCATAAAATTTCAGTTCCTAAGAGAAGGAAAACTCGAGGTGAGCACCATATTTGCTCAGTTTTCTGTCTGAGGACAATTTCCCAACCCTGTTCTGTGAGTGGAGTCTAAACAGGCTGTGATGATTTCCTCTGAGCTGAAGAGGCGGAGGTCAGAGTTTGGGCAGCTGAAGCAGTTGGAATCTGTGGGGTGGACCATCATAGAGTAGGGAATTGTTCAGCAAGAGGGTTTCAGAAGTCCGTGGGGGCATTCCTGTGAGGCTGAAGCTAAGGACTGGCCTATTGTTTATACATGGGGTGAAACCACCTGAAGCTTACCATATAGAGAGCAGCTGGTACAAAATGAATACAAAAGAGATACTAGAGGTCAAGTCCTGTTGGGGGGAAAGCAATGCCAGGAACATTGATGGTCCAGCCCTACCAGTAGAAAGATCTCATTGACACTTTGTTAACACCCCTGGCATCCAGCTGAGACCTCAGAAAGGCCATGTCTTCTGAATAAAGATCTTACCCAAGAGTAAGATCTACTGTGAACCCGCCCTAACAAGGCCTAAAGCCAACCCCCAGCAAGACAGATTTCGAAGTTTGGGTCCTGTCAAGTTAAGAGAGGTCAAAAATGCCATGGGCTTTCCTCAGATCCACACTCATGATGCCTAAAATCAAGACCACACAAGTTCAGGGCGATCAGGTAGTCATTGAACTATCTGCTAAAATACAAATTGACACTCTTTGTGGGAAGCTAACGATATTCATAGTTTTTATGTGTAATATCCACAGTGGCTAATGTTCAAAAAAAGAAACAGGAGAATATCCATATTCAAGAAGAAAAATCTATGGATAAGATGGCCTCAGTGTTGCACTTAGCAGACAAAGTAACTATTATGAATATATTTAAAGAATTAAAGGAAAATACAGTAGTGAACAATGAGTGGTCTCAGCAGAGAAATGGAATCTATAAAAAAGAACCAAATGCAAATTCTAGACCTGAAAAGTATAGTAACTGAAATGGAAGTTTCACTTAACAGCAGATAGTATATAATGGAAGAAGCCAGTGAGCTTGAAGAGAACACAGTGGAAATTATCCAGTCTGAACCACAGAAAGAAAAATATTGAAGAAAAATGAACAGAGCCTCAGGGACCTGTGAGACAATATCAGATAGTCTAATTGGGCCGGGCGTGGTGGCTCACGCCTGTAATCCCAACACTTTTGAGAGGCTGAGGCAGGTGAATCACGAGGTCAGGAGATCAAGACCATCCTGGCCAACATGGTGAAACCCCGTCTCTACTAAAAATACAAAACTTAGCTGGGCCTGGTAGCACGCACCTATAGTCCCAGCTGCTTGTAAGGCTGAGGCAGGAGAATCGCTTGAACCCGGGAGGTGGAGCTTGCAGTGAGCCGAGATCACGCCACTGCATTCCAGCCTGGTGACAGAGCAAGACTCCGTCTCAAGAAAAAAAAAAGACAGTTGGGTGGGAAAAAAATTACCGTTTTATTTTTTGAAAATTAATTTCCCATACCTACTTATCTGAAGGAAAAAACATTAAATAATGGCTGAAAACTTCCTAAGTTTGATGAAAAACATTGACTTACAGATCCAAAAGTGTAGTTAACCCCAAGAAAGATAAATATTGGGGGGAAAAAACCTAGGTACATCATAGTTAGACTTCTGAAATCTAAAAATAAGGAGAGGCTGCTGCTGATGCTGCTCATGAGCTCATTTGGTGTGGGCCTGGTGCCTCTTTAGTGAAGCAGCAACTGAGGATACCTCTGGTGTTCCCTGTGGCCCATGAAATGCCAAGGGAAGTGTCAACACTAAGAACAACGATCATATGAATTTGAAGGTGGTGGGGCAGGATGGTTCTGTGGTACAGTTTAACATTAAGAGGCATACACCATTTAGTCAACTAATGAAAGCGTATTGTGAATGAGAGGGTCTATCAGTGAGGCAGATCAGATTTCCATTTGACAGGCGGCCAATCCATGAAACAGGCACACCTGCACACTTGGAAGTAGAGGATGAAAGTACCATTGCCGCCAGGCGCGGTGGCTCACAGCTGTAATCCCAGCACTTTGGGAGGCCGAGGCAGGTGGATCACGAGGTCAGGAGTTCGAGACCAGACTGGCCAACATGGTGAAACCCCATCTCTACTAAAAATACAAAAATTCGCTGAGCGTGGAGGCGCGCGCCCTGTAATCCCAGCTACTCAGGAGGCTGAGGCAGGAGAATTGCTTCAATCTGGGAGGCAGAGGTTACAGTGAGCCGAGATCACGCCATTGCACTCCAGCCTGGGCAACAGGGTGAGATTCCGTCTCAAAAAAAAAAAAAAAAAAAAAAGAAAGCACCATTGCCATGTTCCAGCAGCAGTCAGGTGTCTACTACAAAGGAACCTGCTATGTTATTCCAGAACTCCATTCTTACAGAGCAACAGTACATTCTCAGTTAGAAAACTGCAATTTGGTTCCGCCACATCCTAACTACTACAGTATAGTTTTCTCTATTCTTTCGTTTCCCTCCTCATTCCTATATTGCATGTAGAGTAAGTGGTGTATGTGCACATGCATATTGTACTTTAAAAAAAACAAAATGGCCAATGGTGTGTTTTGATTACCATCAAATAGATATGGGATGGGGAAAGATACTGGTTCTGTGAAAATACTCTTTCTCCATTAGTGGCATGCTTATCTTTATATTCCAGTAAGTTATTTTCTTCTCACTATTTGAACAAAAAAGCCAACATGAAAAATCCTTGCATACCTTGTTTGATTGAAGAATTTTAATGTTTTTTATTTATCATCATAAAACCAAGGACAGTTTTACAATTTGTTTTATGTAGGTGTTTCATATAGAGAGCAGTCTGTCTTTAAGGAGGGATAATTACTCTTAAAAATGAATCCTAGTTTTTCCTTCAAATCAAGCATCTTCTTCTTCTTTTTTTTTTTTTTTTTTTTTTAGACAGAGTCTTGCTCTCTCGCCCACGCTGGAGTACAGTGGCATGATCTTAGCTCACTACAACCTCCGCCTCCTGGGTTCAAGTGATTCTCCTGCCTCAGCCTCCCGAGTAGCTGGGATTACAGGCACCTGCCATCATGCTTAGCTAATTTTTGTATTTTTGTAGAGACAGAGTGTCACCACGTTGGCCAGTCTGGTCTCGAACTCCTGACTTCAGGTGATCCTGCCCGCCTCAGACTCCCAAAGTGCTGGGATTAATGTGTGAGTCACCATACCTGGCGGCATCGTCTTCTTTAAATAAACTTCTCATTTAAAAAATAAAGAAAAGGCCTGGCGTGGTGGTTTACACCTGTAATCCCAGCACTTTGGGAGGCTGAGGCGGGCGGAATCACTGGAGGTCAGGAGTTTGAGACCGTGAAACCCCATCTCTACTAATAATACAAAAATTAGCTGGGTGTGGTGGCACGCATCTGTAATTCCAGCTACGTGGGAGGCTGAGGCATGAGAATCTCTTGAACTCGGGAAACGGAGGTTGCAGTGAGCCAAGATCGTGCCACTGCATTCCAGTCTGGGTGACAGAGTGAAAGGTGTTTTGGAAAAAAAAAAAAAAAGAAAGAAAGAAAAATAGACTGGACACGGGTGCCGTGGCTCATGCGTGTAATCCCAACACTTTGGGAGGCCTGACTTAAGGTCAGGAGTTTGAAATCAGCCTGGCCAACTGGGAAATGGAGGAAAGATGACCACTGGAAATGGTAAATGGTGGGCAAATATGACTCTCTTTCCTTCTTCTCATAACTTGCTTAAAAGACAACTAATTGTTTAAAGCAAAAATAATAACCTAGTAAAGTGAGATTTTGGACATATGTGGAGGTAAAAGATATGTCAACACTTGCATAAGGGATGGGGGATGCGTAAATGTAATTTTACCGTACAAGGTTATTACATTTGTGAAAAAGGAAGTAAGTGGGAAATAAGAATGTCTTATATAAAGTGAGAAGAGAAAAGGGTAAAGTAATAAGTATGAAATGTCAGATTTGAAGAGGTATTATATTGACTCTAAATAGACTCTGATAAGTTAAGGATGAGTATTGTTAGCTCTCGAACAACTACTTAAATAACACAACAAAAAGAGACATACACTGCATAACAGTGTTTTGGTCAGTGACAGACCACATATACTAAAGTGTTTCCGTAAGATTATATCATATTTTTACTGTAGCTTTTCTGTGTTTAGATGTTTTATTGATTGATTGATTGAGACAGAATCTTGCTCTGTAGCCCAGGCCAGAGTGCAGTGGCACAATCTTGGCTCACTGCAGCTTCCCACCTTCCGGATTCAAGCATTTCTTGTGCCTCAGCCTCCCGAGTAGCTGGGACTACAGGCGCGTGCCACCACACCCAGCTAATTTTTCTATTTTTAGTAGAGACGGGGGTTTCGCCATGTTGGCCAGGCTGGTCTTGAACTTCTGACCTCAAATGATCTACCTGCCTTGGCCTCCCAAAGTGATGGCATTATAGGCATCAGCCACTGAGCCTGACCTAAATATGTTTTGATACACATATACCATTGTGTTACAGTTGCCTACAGTATTTCAGTACAGTCACATGCTGTATAGGTTTATAGCCTAGAGCAATAGGCTATACCATGTAACCTATGTGTGCAGTGGGCTATTTTATCTAAGTTTGTGTAAATACACTCTATGATATTTGCACAACAAGGAAATTGCCTAACAGCGCAGTTCTTAGAATCTATCCCTGTCGTTAAGTGATGCATGACTATATTTGAGAGGCTATCAGAAGAAATAAAATGGAACACTAAAAAATATTTAGTCAGTCCCAAAGAAGGAAGGAAATTTTGACACATGCTGCAGCATGGATGGACCTTGAAGGCATCATGTTAAATGAATAAGCCAGTAACAAAAGGACAAATACTGTAAGATTCCACTTACATGAGGTTCCTAGAGTAGTCAATTCATAGAGAAAGTAAAACGTGGTTGCCAGAGGCTGGAACAGAGGGGAGTGGACAGTTCAATGGGTTCAGAGTTTCAGTTTTATAAGATGAAAAGAGTTCTAGAGCTGCATAGTGGTAATGGATGTACAACAGTGTGAATGTGCTTAATGCCACAGATATGTAAAGTTAAAATGGTAAATTTTGTTTTTGTTGTTGTTTTTTCTTTTTTTTTGAGACGGAGTCTCGCTCTGTACCCCAGGCCAGAGTGCAGTGGTGTGATCTCGGCTCACTGCAAGCTCCGCCTCCCGGGTTCATGCCATTCTCCTGCCTCAGCCTCCTGAGTAGCTGGGACTACAGGCGCCTGCCACCACACCTGGGTAATTTTTTGTATTTTTAGTAGAGACGGAGTTTCACCATGTTAGCCAGGATGGTCTCGATCTCCTGACCTTGTGATCTGCCTGCTTCAGCCTCCCATAGTGCTGGGATTACAGGCGTGAACCACCGTGCCTGGACTAATTTTTTTTGTTTTTTCTTTTTTGAGACAAGTCTCACTCTGTTGCCCAGGTTGGAGTGCAGTGTTGTGATCTCGGCTCACTGCAACCTCTGCCTCCTGGGTTTAAGCGATTCTCTTGCCTCAGGCTTCCAAGTAGCTGGGACTACAGGCGTGTGCTACCATGCCTGACTAATTTTTTTCGGATGTTTAGTAGAAATGGGGTTTCACCATATTGGCCAGGCTGGTGTCAAACGCCTAACCTCAAGTGATCCACCTGCCTCAGCCTCCCAAAGTGCGAGGATTACAGGCATGAGCCACTGTGCCCAACCTAAAATGGTAAGTTTTATGTTGCATATATCTTACCACAATAAAAACTTAAAAAAAAAAAAATGAGGCCGGGTACAGTGGCTCATGCCTGTAATCCCAGCACTTTGGGAGGCCAAGGAGGGCGGATCACCAGGTCAGAAGTTTGAGACCAGCCTGGCCAGCATGGTGTAACCCTGTCTCTACTAAAAATACAAAAATTAGCCTGCCAGGCGTGGTGGCGAGTGCCTATAATCCCAGCTACTCGGGAGGCTGAGGCAAGAGAATCGCTTGAACCCAGAAAGCAGAGATTGCAGTGAGCTGAGATCGTGCCACTGCACTTCAGTCCGGGTGACAGAGTGAGACTCCATCTCAAACAAACCAACCAGCCAGAGGCAGAGATACCTAGGGTGAAGGATAGGAAAACGGGCCCAGGGCTTCAATGCTGTCTCCAGGCATGCCACTCTCCAGCACCTCCACGTGTTCAGCAGTCTGGAAACTGCAGACCCCATAGCTCAGGTATTTTTTTTTTTTTTTTGAGACAGGGTCTCGCTCTGTTGCCCAGGTTGGAGTATTATCTCCAACCTGCAGTGACACCATCTTGGCTCACTGCAACCTCCGCCTTCCAGGTTCAAGCCTCAGCCTCCCGAGTAACTGGGATTACAGGTGCCCACCACCATGTATGGCTAAGTTTTGTATTTTTAGTAGAGACGGGGTTTCACCATGTTGGCCAGGCTGGTCTCGAACTCCTGACCTCAGGTGATCCGCCTGCCTCGGCCTCCCAAAGTGTTGGGATTACAGGTGGGAGCCACCATGCTCAGCCAGCTTTTTATGGAGGATTTGTTATGTATGCATGGTTGACTAAATCATTGGTCATTGGTGATAAACTCAACTTTCAGCCCTCCAAACACATTGTTGGTTCCCCTGGTAACCGGCCCTCATTGTGAGAGGCTGTCAGGAACCCACTAAGAGTCACCTCATTAGAACAAAAAATGCTCCTACCACCCAGGAAATCCCAAGGGATTTAGGAGCCCTGTCTCAGGAATCAGGAGCAGAAACCAAATATATGTTTTTTATTATATAACAATATCACACAATATATAAAACTCAATTGTGTTTCTATATACTGGAAGTGCACAAATAGAAAATAAGATTAAACAACATTATTTGCAATAGCATCAAAAAAAGTAAGATGCTTAGAAATAAATCTAAACATACGCAGGACCTCTACACTGAAAACTGTAAAAATATTGCTGAGAGGAATTAAAGATCTAAATAAGAGATTAAATAAAGACATCTAAATAAGGAGAGATTTATGGATGCCTGTGTATTGGAAGACTTAATATTGTTAAAACAGCCCCCATTTTAAATTTAATTTAATTTAATTTTATTTTTTGAGACAGAGTCTGGCTCTGTCATCTAGGCTGGAGTACAGTGGCGGGATCATAGCTTACTGCAGCCTCAAACTCCCCAGCTTAAGTGATCTTCCTGCCTCAGCCTCCTAAGTATCTGGGACTACAGGCATGCCTAGCTAATTTTTAAAAAAATTTTAAATAAAAACAGCTTTTTACATTGTTGCCTAGGCTGATCTTGAACTCCTGTTGTCAAACAGTCCTCCCACCTTGGCCTCCCAAAGTGTTGAGATTACAGGTGTGGGCCACCTTGCCAGACCTGTTTTTAATTTTTATGTTTTATTTTTGTAGAGATGAGGTTTTGAGTTGTTGCCCAGGCTGGTCTTGAACTCCTGGCCTCAAGTGAAGATCCTCAGTTTTTCAAGACTAATCTATAGATTCAATGTAATCCTAATTAAAATTTCAGCAGGCTTAAAAAAAAAAAAAGAAATCAATAGCTGATTCTAAAATTTGTATGAAAACACAAAGAATCCAGACTTCGGAAAGTAGTAGTTAGAGAGCTTACACTACCTCACTTCAAGTCTTAACTATGGTAATCAGGACAATACAGTATTAGTGAAAGATCAGTAGACAGACTAGAGTCCAGAAATAGACCATGCATATGTAGTCAATTGAATTTTGATAAAAGTAATAACATAATTCAGTGGTATAGGGAGTCTTTTCAACATACTATGTTGAAATAACTAGATATCTATATAGAAAAATAAGGAACCACAATTCCTATCTCACACCATATACAAAAAATCAATTTTAAGTGGATCATAGACCTAAGCATAAAATTTATAGAAAAGGAGAAAATCTTCATGCTGTTGTGGTAGCACAAAAAGCATTAACCATAAAAGCAATACTTATCAATTGTATCATTGAGATTCTTTCTGCTCTTCAAATTGTTCCATCAAGAAAATACAAAGCAACCTACACACTGGGAAAAATATTGGCAAGCTACATTGGGCAAAGGACTTGGATCCAGAAGATATAAGGAACTCTTACAACTGAATAAGAAGGCAAACAACCTGGTTAAGGAGTTGACAAAGTACTTTTGGGAGACCAAGGAGTTCAAGACCAGCCTGGACAACACAGTGACACCCCATCTTAAACAAACAGAAAAATGAACAACAACAAAAAGAAACTGACAAAGGACTTGAACAGATATTTCATACAAAAAAATACAAATGACCAATAAGCACCTTGCTATGATTTGAATGTTCTTGTCCCTTCCAAAAATTCATGTGTTAGAAACTCAATCCCCAGTGCAACAGTGTTGGGAGATGGGGCCCTTCGGGAAGTGATTGGGTCACGAGTGCTCTGTCCTCATAAATGAATGAATGCCATTATAACAAGGGCTTGACAGAGAGAGTTTGGTCCCTTTTTGCCCCTTCTGCCTTCTGCCATATGAGGACACACTGTTTTTCCCTCCCGTGGATGCAGCGTTTTAAAGGTGCCCTCTTGGAAGAGAATACTGGGGCTTTTCCAGACACCAAGCCTGCTAATGTTTTGATCTTTGACTTCAGAACCTCCAGAACTGTGAGAAAATAAATTTCTTTTCTTTTTTCTTTTGTTCTTTTTTGAGACGGAGTCTTGCTCTGTCGCCCAGGCTGGAGTGCAGTGGTGCGATCTCGGCTCACTGCAAGCTCCGCCTCCCGGGTTCACGCCATTCTCCTGCCTCAGCCTCTAGAGTAGCTGGGACTGCAGGCGCCCGCCACCTCGTCCGGCTAGTTTTTTGTATTTTTTTTAGTAGAGACGGGGTTTCACTGTGTTAGCCAGGATGGCCTCAATCTCCCGACCTCGTGATCCACCCGCCTCGGCCTCCCAAAGTGCTGGGATTACAGGCCTGAGCCACCGCGCCCGGCCAAATTTCTTTCTTTTTTTTTTTTAAATAAGTTACCCAGTCTCAGATATTTTGTTATAGCACACAGAGTGGGTTAAGAGACATCTCAAAAGATTCATCATCATTAGACGTCAGGGAAAGCTAATTAAAACTTCAGTGAAATGCCACTTCACACCCATTAGAATTGCTGAAATTTAAAGATTGGCATTCTTCAACTTAGCAACTCTCTTGTGTTGTCAAATGGAATGTAAAATGGTGCAACCACTGTGGAAAACAGTTTGGCAATTTTTAAAAAATTAAGCATATATTCAGTACATGACTCAGCACCTCATACTTCCCAAGATAAATGAAAACCTTTGCCTACAAAAAAAGTTGTAAACAAATGTTGGTGGCAGCTTTATTAACAATAGCAAGGTACTGGAAACAATCTAAATTTCCATCAATAGGTAAGTAAAACAAATGTACACCTTAGACAAAAATAAATTTCAGCTAGATTAGAGATTTAATTGTAAAGAACTAAATTAAAATACTAGAAAACAATAAAGAATATGATATTGGGATTGAGAAAGGGATTTTATTAGCTTGATACCAAACCATAAAAGAACGAAAAATGTTATCTTTTGGCCCAGCACAGTGGCTCATGCCTGTAATCCCAGTACTTTCAGAGGCCAAGGTAGGAGCGTCTCTTGAGCACAGGAGTTCAAGGCCAGCCTAGGCAACATTGCAAGACCCTGTCTCTACCACAAGTAAAAAAAAAAAAAAAAGTTAGCCCAGCGTGGTGGTATGCGCCTGTAGTCCCAGCTACTTAGAAGGCTCAGTGAGCCTTGTTCATGCCTGAGCTGTGTTCACACCTCTGCACTCCAGCCTGGCTGACAGAGTGAGTGAGACTTTGTCTCAAGAAAAAAAAAAAGCTGGCCGGGCGCGGTGGCTCAAGCCTGTAATCCCAGCACTTTGGGAGGCCAAGACGGGCGGATCACGAGGTCAGGAGATCGAGACCATCCTGGCTAACACGGTGAAACCCCGTCTCTACTAAAAAATACAAAAAAATAGCCGGGCGCGGTGGCGGGCGCCTGTAGTCCCAACTACTCGGGAGGCTGAGGCAGGAGAATGGCGTGAACCTGGGAGGCGGAGCTTGTAGTGAGCTGAGATCCGGCCACTGCACTCCAGCCTGGGCGGCAGATCGAGACTCCGTCTCACCAAAAAAAAAAAAAAAAAAAAAAAAAAAAAAAGCTATCTTTTATTAAAACTTCTGTTTTAAAAAATTCTCTAGAAATTCTAAGCAAAGTTAAGATGAATAACAAGCTTGGAAAAATAATTTTGGTATATATGACAGAGAGATGATATTCTTAATATATATAAAGAGCTTATATAAATTGTTTGGAAAAACCAATACTTAAATAGAAAAGTTGATAAAATGCATGAACGTCTTAATTTCACAGAAGGAAATTTATAAGTGGTTAGTGTTCATTTACAAAAACATTCTGTTTTTTAAAGAAATGCAAAGTATGAAAGAGTGATGGTACATAATTGTTATTTTATTCTTCCATATCGATGGTACCTTTCCTGTTGGCATAGAGTTTAGAATGATAATGCCCTGAACATGCGTAAGTAAGCCGTTATTCTTATATAATATAAGTGGGTTCCTGGAAGGCAATATAATAGTGTGTATTCAAAAGTATAAATATACATACCTTTTGATGCATCAGTTTTACTTCCTAAAGAAATACAGAACAAGCATGCACAGATATATGTACAGGTGTGCACATTGCGTTGTTTATAAGAAAAAAATGGAAACAATAAAAGATTGATTAAATAAATAATGGCATGTCCATTTGGCGGATACTCTGCAGCCATTGAATTGGCTAAGGTAGATCTTCATGTACTCCTACATGAAGATGGAAAGTATATAGAATGATCTTTTTCACTTACATACACACAGAGACACACTCAAATGCATATGTATACACATAGGTCAATCCCACACTTTATTTGTAGGAAGCTCAAAATCAATGGCAGTAAACATTTATTGGCAGTTAGAGTATTCCCGGCATATTCTGTGTAAAGTCTTTGGGAAAGAAAGATGAATATAGGCCTATCCTACTCTCATGGTTGTTATAATCTAGCAACCTTATGAGGTTATGATCGGTTACATTTTGTTGTTGTTGTTGTTGTTGTTGTTTGAGGCAGAGTTTCTCATCACCCAGGCTGGAGTGCAGTGATGCAATCTCAGCTCACTGCAACCTCCACCTCCAGGTTCAAGCGATTCTCCTGTCTCAGCTTCCTGAGTAGCTGGGATTACAGGCACCTGCTACCATGCCTGAATAATTTTGTCTTTTTAGTAGAGACAGGGTTTCACCATGTTGGTCAGGCTGGTCTCAAACTCCTGACCTCAGGCAATTCACCTGCCTTGGCCTCCTTAAGTGCTGGGATTACAGGTGTGAGCCACTGCGCCTGGCCTAAATTTTTTGAACATTTAACTACATGCTTGGAGCTCACATTTTTATAAAGCGCTTTGCATGCATCATGTTATTTAATCTACTAGGTATGTTTGATAGTATTTCCACATTTTACAGGTAAGGCTAATGAGGCTCAACAAGTTAATGCCTTTTTTGAGATCACACTGATAAAGTGGAGACTACTTTTTTCCTTTTTGCAAGTGGGAAAACAATTTTAAGTGGGTTGGTCACTAGCAGAGACAGAGCTTTAACTAAGGGTTTCTTATCTTCAAAGTTTGTGATCTGAATAACAATACTTGATGTCTGAAGCCCCTGATTCACCCACCTGTTTCATAGACTAAATGTTTTTTCCTTGGCTCTTCTTCCTCACTTATTCCCTTACAATTTTTTGTTTGTTTGTTTCAGACACGGTCTCGCTCTGTGTCCCAGGCTGGAGTGCAATGGCACAATCATGGCTCACTGCAACCTCTACCTCCTGGGCTCAAGTAAGCCTCCCATCTCATCCTCCCATGTGGTTGGGACTACAGGTGCACACCACCATGTCTGGCTAATTTTTGTATTTTTGTAGGAATGGGGTCTCACCATGTTTGCCCAGGCTCATCTTGAACTCCTGGGCTCACGCGATCCTCCCACCTCAGACTCCCAAAGTGCTGGCATGAGCTGCCACATCCAGCCAACAGGTTTATTTGACTATAGCAAACTTTAAGGCAAAAAACCTCTTGTTCTGCTTTTCATCTAATTTCACTTTTCAGTAGAGAAAGAACTGGTTGATGGGGTGGACTATCTCTCTACAAACAAATTTTAGAGGATTATGTATAAATCTTTAAAAGATTATTCATATTTGAACAGTAACTCATGTATGCCTTGAGACCTTGTAATTGGAATGTTAAGTCAGAAATCTTACTGATGTAAATATGCATCAGTACTCATTGTAAAGGTAATAACTAAACCATTTACAGAAACTGAACTAATGGCTAAGTTAACTCAAATTTATAATTTAAAAGCAGTAACACAATGGCACACCATGTCCAATTCAAGGCAGCACTGATGGCACACTGATAACAGAGTATATTCCAGAGAACTGTAGGGACCCTGTACACGCATGGGCATGAGTGAGAGCTACTGTGCAGTGCAGTTGAATATTGCCTGGTGTGCAGACTGCTTAATGAAATGCTGGTATAGGGCTCAGAGTACACTCCAGTAAAGTGCTATTTTTGGTTTTACCTATAGCACCTTTTTGTAACTCGGTAATTTATTTTGTGGGTTTCTAATAACTAAGTAAGGCCTAATTGTAAATAAAAGTGAAAGTTTGTAGATTCCATGTGTCACAAAGAAAGGACTTGCATTTTTGGGTCAGTTTATAGGCCAATTGTAAGAACCCATCAGTAGACCGCGGACCATACTTTGAGAATCACCACTTGTTCTGAGAGGGTATGTGATGGTGGGAGGAATGCAGATAGGTCTCAGTTCCCTCCCTGCTGTTCTCTACTACTTTTTCCATCCTTGCTGATACCATGTTCTAAACTTCATGTTACTGTAATCTATTCTAGACTGCTGACCTTTGTCAGTGGCTTTCTCCCTTTTTGACCTGATGAAAGTTCCTCCAGCTTCTAATGAGCTGCTCTTTCTGAAGGGATTCCCCCAGCTGGGCCTCCGGAATCCCAGTTCTTTATATCATAGCCTTCTCAGGATTCATAAGTGCCCTGGGTTAGGAGGGCTGCAGCTGGGTTGAAGGATGCTCAGGCACATCTTCCTGCTGTACCTGGAAGGGCTGTACCCTCTCCCGCCCAGACCCTGCTCCTGCCTTGGTCTACTCTCAGGTAACTTACTATCTCCTTCTCTCTCTCCAGTCCAGCCACCTTCACAGAACCTCAGTTCATTAGATAAATTTGGACATGTATACACCAAAATTATGGGCTAGCTTTATTTCTCACTGTGAAAAGGAGAGAGTCTTGCTCTCTCAGATATTAAGATATCCTTAGAGCCATACAATTAAAAATAGTAGTGTCATGCTAAGACAGAAAAAGTAACCAATTTAAAAAATAACTCAGAGGCAAAACTCATGTATAATAGGAGTTGTGTTTGTTTGCTTTTTGAGACGGAATCTTCTTGTCACCCAGGCTGGAGTGGTGCAGTGGCATAATCCCAGCTCACTGTATCCTCTGCCTCCTGGGTTCAAGCAATTCTCTTGCCTCAGTATCCCGAGTAGCTGGGATTACAGGCACCAAGCACCCTGTCTGGCTAATTTTTGTATTTTAGTAGAGACGAGGTTTCACCGTGTTAGCCAGGCTGTCTCTTAACCCCTGACCTCAAGCAGTCCACCCACCTCAGCCTCCCAAAGTGCTGGGATTACAGGCATGAGCCACCATGCTGGCATCATGTATAATAGGAATTTAATAGCGTTTAAAGGTGGCACACAAGTCGAAGGAGAAAGGGCATACGGGCTCGCTGGATGAAGCTGAACAAAACTGAGTCCATCCCTAACTCCAGGTACAAGTGTAGAATTCAGGCAGACCAAAGATTTAAATGAGACTGGTAAAATTAGAAAGTAACAGAAGAAAACAAAAGATTATCGATGTGGCTGGGTGCAGCAGCACTTTGGGAAGATGAGGCAGGAGGATGACTTGGACTTTGAGACCAGCCTGGGCAACATAGTGAGATCCCATCTCTACACAAAATTACAAAATTAGCTGAATGTAGTGGTGTGTTCCTGTAGTACCAGCTACTTGGGAGGCTGAGGTGGAAGAATTGCTTGAGTCTGTGAGGTTGAGGCTGCACTCCAGCCTAGGTGATAGAGCAAAACCCTGTCTCAAAAAAAAATCATAATAAAAGATTATCTTTGTGATTTAGGTGTCTAAGGGAAGGACTAAACAAAATCTTAAAAGCAAAAATTGTAGGCAAAAAGTTGATAAACTTGTTTAAATCTAAGTTAAGGATTTTGTGCTATTAAGGACATCATAGACATGGTTAATACACAGATAATTTACTGGGAGAAAACATTTTCAATATTTAAAATTCACAAAGAATATACAGGGAATTCCTGCAAATCAAGAAGAAAAAGAACAATCCCAGTAGAAAATGGGCAAAGAATTAGAACAGGCAGTTTACAGAATAAGAAACCCATAATGCTAAGCATATGAAGAGATAGTCAAACTCATGGGCTATGAAAATATTCAGATTAAACAAAGATATTTTATTCTCTTAGACTGGTAAGAAATTAGAAAGCTAGATAATGTCACGTGTTGGCTAGAATGTGAGACTATTGTAACTTACATCCTTTACTGGTAGAAAAGTACATTGGTACAGCCATTCTGGAGAGCACTCTAGCAATAATTAATAACTTAAGTATATACATATGCTTTGGCTCAGCAGATCTTTTATTTATATTCCACAGAACTTATCAGAAACACACATTACTTGTGAACCCAGTGAGTTGGAGGATGAATATATTTCCATCCTGGGGTGGGGGTTCAATAGGCAAAAGTAGGGCATTTCTATCATCAAATGATATGCAGTTGTTAGAAATAACAGACTAAATATACAAAAACAACATGAATGAGATTTAGAAAACATAGTTGGAGTCAAAAAGGAAATAGAAACACAGTTTCACTTACATAAATTAGAAAGATACAGACAACGGTTTTTTAGGATACAAGAAGCATGAACCATAAAATTAAAAATTGATAAACTTTACCAAAATTAAAAATATTGGCCAGGCTCATTGGCTCCTAGTGCTTTGGGGGGCCAAGTTGGGAGGATCACTTCTAGGAGTTCGAGACCAGCCTGGGCAACATAGTGAGACCCCCATCTCTACAAAAACTAAAAAAATTAGCCAGGCATGGTGGTACATGCCTGTTGTCCTAGCTACTCAGGAGGCTGATATGGGAGGATCACTTGAGCCCAGGATTTTGAGGCTTTAGTGGGTTATAATCGCACTATTGTACTCTAGCCTGGTGGACAGAGTGAGAACCAGTCTCAAAAAAAAAGTAAGAAGAAAAGGAAAGGAAAAATAAAAGGAACCTACTTGATACATATGACATAATAGATAAATATCAAACTCATGCTGAACAAAAGAAATCAGACATTTAAAAAAGTATGTATTGTATGGCACCATGTGTGAGAAATGGAAACTAAGTTAGTAACTTAGATCAGTGTTTATGTAGGGTTAAGAGTGAAGGGAGGGATGGATTGCAAAAGGACCCAAAAAATTTTTTTGGAATCAGTGGAAATGTCCTTTACCTTGATTGTGATTTTATGTATGTGTACAACTTTCAAAACTTCAAGTCCTGTACTTTAAATTGATGCAGTTTATTATATATAAATTATTACTTTATAAAGTTGATAAGAAAAAGTACATGATATAAAACATAAATGTATTAACAGAACATAAACTATATATGTATTGTATACACACACACACGCACACACACTCATTAAACAAAATAGAATGATTGCCTTTGCAGGAGGAGAGACGTAGTGAAAAGGGAGAATAAAAGTGAAGACTTGATTTATATTATTCCCATAGGGTTCATTGCAACTCACTTGACATGGTTGGATAATTGTTTCTGTATACCTATACATTCCATGATATTAGGAGGATGGCCCATCTAAGCACAAGGAGGAAGGCCCTCTAGGGAACAGAATGGCCAAGATGTTCACTAAAACCCAAAAAGATTACTGTGAGAAATGTAAGAATACTGAAATCGACATACCTGTTCATGGGTCAGAAGACCTATTAATGTTACTGAATCTCCCCAGTGTGTTTTATTTTATTTTATTTTTTGAGACAGGGTCTCGCTCTGTCACCGAGGCTGAAGTGCAGTGGTGTGATCTTGGCTCACTGCAACCTCTACCTCCTGGTTCAAGTGATTCTCCTGCCTCAGAACCTGGGACTACAGGCACCCACCACCACGCCTAGCTAACTTTTGTATTTTTAATAAAGATGAGGTTTCACCATGTTGGCTAGGCTCGTCTCAAACTCCTGACCTCAAGTAATCCACCTGCCTCAGCCTTTCAAAAGTGCTGGGATTACAGGCATGAACTACTGCACCTGGCCCCCAATGTGTTTTAAAATTCAACACATTCTCTTAATCAGAATCGCAGAAGGCTTGGGTTTTTTTTGTCTTTAAAAAATTTTTGCTTTGGTAGAAATTTAAAACTGATTTTGAAACTTATATAGAAATACAGAGATTCAAGAATAGTCTAACCATTCTGAAAAAGAGCAAAGTTGGAGGGTTTACATTACCTGCTTTCAAAACTTATCATAAAGCCAGCAGCAATCAAGATAGAGTGGTACTGGTATAAAGATAGATGTACAGATCAATGAGACAGAAAACAGAGTCCAGAAATAGACCCACACATATATGGCCAATTGATTTTTCACAAAAATGCCCAGGCGATTCAAAGGAGAAAGTATAGTCTTTTCAATAAGTGGTTGCAAAAAAACAAACAAAAGAACACTGATTCTTATCTCTCACCATGTACAAAATTAACTTGAAATAGATCATACACCTAAATGGAAGAGCTAAGACTAAAAAACACATAGAACAAAATATAGGAGAGAAATGTTAGTGATGTTGAGTTTGGTAAAGATTTCTTAGAAATAGGGCAGAAAAGCATAAAAAAATACATTGAACTTCATCAAAAGTAAAAACTTTTGCTCTTTAAACAGCACTGTTACAAATATTTAAAGGCAAGCCACAGATTGGGAGAAAATGTGAAACATATACAACAAAGGTCTTGTACTTTACTATTGTACTTTACTAAGTCAATATAAAGTCAAAACAAAGTCAATACAAGACAAAGGTTTTGTACTTTACTATTCAGTAATAAGTAGACAAAGAGCCAGTTAAAAATAGACAAAGTTATGAATAGACACTTCACCAAAGTAGACATACAGATGGCAAGTAAGCACCTGAAAAGATTCTCAGCATCAAATTAGTATGAAATGCAAATTAAAACCACAATAAGGTACTACTCCTATACCATACTCCACTGGCTGTTTACCACCCGCCCCCCCCAAAGAAAGGTAGTATCGTCCAGTCAATATTTGGCATTATAAAAACAGAAGAATGGAACTATACTACCAGTTAGTAATTTTTAAAAAATTGTTTTGAGATAGGGTCTTGCTCTGCCACCCAGGCTAGAGTGCAGTGGTGCAATTATAGCTCACTGCAACGTCAAAGTCCTGGCCTGAGGCAATCCTCCCACCTCAGTCTGCCAGGTAGCTAGGACTACAGGAGTGTGCCACTACACCTGGCTAATGTTTTTAAAGTTTTTTATAGAGACAGGGTCTTGCTATATTGCCCAGGCTAGTCTTGAACTCCTGACCTCAAGTGATTCTCCTTCCTTGCCTCACAAAGTGTTGGGATTACAGGCACTGGCCACTGCACTTCATCTTAATAATAAAATTTAAATTGAGAGACAGCATTAAGAATTAAAGTGTTTTTCTTGTATCCTTTGTTCAGTCAGTTAAGTATGTTGATAAACTTAGACTTTTTTCAGTTAATTATGTTTGCTAAAGGTTTCTAGGTCAGCCACAACAAGAATAGAAAGAGTATGTAAAGTGCATGACTTAACAACTGACTAGAAAAGGTCAGGCATGATAGTTCACACCTGTAATTCCAGCACTTTGGGAGGCTCAGGCAGGAGGATCATTTGAGGCTAGGAGTTGAAGACCAGCCTGGGCAACATAGCAAGACTCTGTCTCTACTAAATAATAATGATAAATAATTAAAAAATTAGGCAGGCGTGGTGGCGTGTGCTTATAGTCCTAGCTACTCAGGAGGAGGCTGAGGTGAGAGAATCAATTGAGCCTAGAAATTCAAGATTGCAGTGAGTTATGATCATACCACTGCACCGCAGCCTGGGCAACAGAGCGAGACCATCTCTTAAAAAAACAAACAACAAAACACACACACACACACACACACACACACACACACACACACACAGAAGGAGATATATAGTGATGAAAAAAAGAAGGCATGAAACTCAATAAACGAAAAACTAGGCCAGGCCTGGTGGCTCACGCTTGTAATCCCAGCACTTTGGGAGGCTGAGGCGGGTGGATCACGAGGTCAGGAGATGGAGACCATCCTGGTCAGCATGGTGAAACCCCATCTTTACTAAAAATACAAAAATTAGCTGGGCGTGGTGGCCCGTGCCTGTAATCCCAGCTATTGGAGAGGCTGAGGCGGGAGAATTGCTTGAACCCAGGAGGCAGAGGTTGCAGTGAGCCGAGATTAGGGCACTGCACTCCAGCCTGGGTGACAGAGCGAGACTCCATCTCAAACAAACAAACAAACAAATGAACAAAAAACTAATGTTGAGGGAAGAGGCCAACACTTAATATCTGAAACAAAAACCTGAGCATATTGGTAGTTTAAGCTAGAAGAGCTGTGCTTATAAGACTTAGTCTCTCTAAGCAAAGCAGAGAACTACTATCTTTTGTAGAGTGGTTCTTAAAGTTTGGTCAAGTCTATTTTGGTTGCCTGTTGCACTGTGTTGGCATCTGCACTGATGCTACAAAGCGATGGCAGGTAAAGCTGCTTGCCCCTTAGTACAAGTCAAATCAGTAGCACTAAACTGCTATTGTAGTTGTCATTATATTTCTCACTGCCACACATGGTGGGAAATAAAATGAAGCCAATTTTACTTAAAAATGTTATTGACGAAACATTTAATTTCATGAAATCTCAATTTTTGGATATGCGTTGTTTCACTCAAAAACAAATGTCTACTCAGGAGGTTGAGACACAAGGATCACTTGAGGCCAGCCTGAGCAACATAGTGAGACCCCATCTCAAAAAAAAATGTGGTGATGAAATGGGAAATATGCGTAAAACACTACCACTGCACACTGAAGCTTTATTGTTGCCCCAGGGAAAAGCCCTCATGGTGTGGATTGTTTGAACTACAAGCTGAACTAGCTGCTCTTTTGGGGGTACTATTTTTACTTGAAAGAAATGATAGACAAAATATGGTTATTTAGACTGGGTTTTGACAGACCTTTTCTCAAAGATGAATGAAGTAAGCCTGTCACTTCAAGGGAAACCATTGGCAGTATTTTTTTGCAGTGAGAAAACTCCGGCTTTCAAGAGAAGACTAGAATTCTGAAAAACTTACATCTGTTGCCATAAGCCTGACATTTCAATATTTAAACACTTTTCTGATAAGATCAGTAGAGATATTAACAAATGATATTTTTTGATATAATGAATGTGAAATCATTGGAAGGTGTGTATAACTCGATGAACCCATAATGCGCAGTGATTACTGTTAGCATGTTACAGAATCATGCTTGGATAAAAGATCCATTCAAAGTATAAGATAGGCCAATGGATTTTAATGTAACAGAGTATAAAAAAGGTCACTAATACAGCTTCAGATTCCATGTTGCAGCCAACCTTTAAGAAACTACCAGTTTTGAGTTTTGGTATAATGTCAAGAAGGAGTATCCACAAACGTTTGAAAAGATTATTATAATACCCCTCCATTCCTTTTCTAGCTATTTTTGTAAGAGGTCTGTTTTTTTTGTATATTTCATTCAAAACTATTTTACAACAGATTGAATGCAGAAACAAGTGAGAACCAGTTTTCTCTTATGAAGCTGGAAATTAAAGAGATTTGCAAAATTCTAAAGCAATGCCACCCTTTTCCTACTATTTTTTTTTGTTTTAGACGTATTTTTTCATGAAATTATCTAGTTACAATATTTAGTGAGTTTATTATTGTGAATTTTAAATGAGCTAGTACATATTTTTAAGTGTCTTAGTTTTAATTTCTAATGTAATAAATACTAACATAATTCTTAACCCCCACACACTAACACTCTTTGGTGTCCTCAATAAGTTTTAAGAGTGTCCTAGCCTGGCCAACGTGGTGAAACCCCATCTCTACTAAAAATACAAAAATTAGCTGGGTGTGGTAGTATATACCTGTAGTCCCAGCTATTTGGGAGGCTGAGGCACAAGAATCGCTTGAACCCAGGAGGCAGAGGTTCCACTGAGCTGAGACCATGCCACTACACTCTAGCCTGGGTGACAGTGCAAGACTCTGTCAATAACTAACTAACTAACTATTAAGAGTGTAAAGAGTCCTGAAGCCAAATGTTTTAGAACCATTGTTTTTTAGAGTCTTCAGTGGAGATCAGGGATTGGTGGCCGTAAGAAGAGTGTTTAGGTATTGGCTAATCTTTGTCTGTGGATTCATAATTAGACTGAGTTAGACTGTTGTTGATTTTTAGATAACTTTCAGAAGCACAGTCATTGAAGTGAAGCTGCTGTTAACTGGCTGGCTTTCAAAACCTTGTATACTGATGTGAAACAGCCAATGGTCAATTTGGATGGGTTTAAAACAGTTCTTGTGGTTACTTCTTGCTATAGAAGAACAATCAGTACCTTCCTAGATGGATAGGAACTGAAGAGAGGTGAAAACATATGTCCACATGAAAACTTATACACAAATGTTGAGCTGGGCACAATGGCTCATGCCTGTAATCCCAGCACTTTGGGAGGCTGAGGCAGGTAGATCACCTGAAGTCAGGAGTTCGAAACCAGCCTAGCCAACATGGCGAAACCCTGTCTCTACTAAATATACAAAAATTTGCCAGGTGTGGTGGTGGGCACCTGTAATCCCAGCTACTTCGGAGGCTGAGGCAGGAGAATCACTTGAACTTGGGAGGTGGAGGTTGCAGTGACCTGAGATCACGCCACTGCATTCCAGCCTGGGTGACACAGCAAGACTCCGTCTCAAAAAAAAAAAAAAAAAAAAAAAAAAAATTGTTGATAGCACTATTATTTCTTATAGCCAAAAAGTAGAAACAACTCTATTCCACACCAGCTGAAGAATGGATAAATAAAATGTGGGGCCGGGCGTGGTAGCTCATGCCTGTAATCCCAGTACTTTGGGAGGCCGAGGTGGGTGGATCACAAGGTCAGGAGATCGAGACCGTCCTGGCTAACACGGTGAAACCCCGTCTCTACTAAACAAACTACAAAAAATTAGCCGGGCGTGGTGGTGGGCGCCTGTAGTCCCAGCTACTTGGGAGCCTGAGGCAGGAGAATGGCGTGAACCCGGGAGGCGGAGCTTGCAGGGAGCCGAGATTGTGTCACTGCACTGTGGCCTGGGCGACAGAGCGAGACTCCATCTCAATAAAATAAATAAAAAAATAAAAATAAAATGTGGTATATCCAAACAACTGACTGTTCAGCAATAAAGAGGAATGAGGTACTAATAATGCTACAATATGGATGAGCCTTGAAAACATTATGCTGAGAGAAAGAAGCAGGCCACAAAGGCCACATATTTAATGGTTTCACTGATATGTCCAAAATAGGCAAATCTATAGAGGCAGAAAGTAGATTAGTGGTTGGAGGGGATAGGAGGATGATATCTAAGGGAAATAGGGTAATTTTTCCTTAACCATTTTCTGCCAAGGCCACACCAGGCTGAGCAGTGGAAGAATGTCCCTCCTGGGAGCCGGACAGCTTCAGCAGTTCATTTCCTGTTGATGGGGGTTTTGGGAGCTTGGGAATTCTTGTAAGATTTAAAAGTCACAAGCCATTGCAGGCTAGGCTTGGAGTTTATTTGGCTATACATTTCCTTCAAAATTTAAAGAGCTAACTGTAAAAAGATTTTTTTTTAGATAATTGTGGAAATATGAATGTAGCTTGAGCATTTGATGAAATTAAGAAATTTACCTTGTGTTAATGACATTGTGGTCGTGTAAGGAAATGTCTTTGTGTTTTATAATGTCCAGAAGGGTGTATTTAGGGATGAAACGACATGCTGTCAGGGACCTGTTTTATAATAATGCAGCCAAAAAAGAGAGAAGAAGAAAGAAAAGGGGGCAAGGGAAGGAAGGAAAAAACAAAGGAAGAAAGGAAGCCAGAAGCAAAACGTTTGAATTGTTGAATCTGTAGGATGGGGTTCATTATACTATTCTCTCTACTGTGGTTAAAAACTTTCATAAAAAAAAAATCATAAAAAAAAAAAAGCCAGGCTGAGCTTGGTGGCTCACACCTGCAATCCCAGCACTTTGGGAGGCCAAGGCAGGAGGTTCACTTGAGCCCAAAAGTTTGAGACCAGACTGGGGAACATAGTGAGACCTTGTCTCTACCGAAAATAAAAATGAAAAATCAGCCAGATATGGTGGCATGTGCCTATAGTCCCAGCCACTCGGGAGGCTAAGGCGGGAGGATTGCTTGAGCCCAGGAGATTGAGGCTCCAGTGAGCCACTGTATTCCAGCCTTAGCAACAGGGCAAGACCCTGTCTCATTTTAAAAAAACCCGAAAAACAAAAAAGTCAAACAAAACCTTTACACAGGTATGTAACCGTATCTGCCAAGGATCTTACTTAGTTTCTGACGTTTTACTTACTGACTTTTGTGCTTTATCCTTCCCTCTAACCCTTAAATTAATGCATGGCTACTTGGCGAGTAGTCCAGAGTGGGAGACAATACTTTTAATTTTCCCCTTTGAGTTCACTCCAGTTGGCAGACAAAGAATTCAACTATAGGTTGAAAAGCGTTGGGGGCCACAGTTTTATCTCCTGTGAAGGTTGTTACTTGGCAGCATCCCCTTAAAACTGCGTCCATTGAGGATATAAATGCTACCATTTATAACAAGGGGACGGGGAAGTTGTCTGTGTGTATGTTCATATTTATACATACATAAGCATATATATTATATATAGGTTTGCATACATATGCATAAAATAATTGGAAGTGTAAAACCCAGAAATAATAACTTTGGTTTCTTTCTGGGAAGAAAACTGATAGCTGGAAGACAAGAGTGGGTGAGACTGCTGGGGAGAGGAGGTAGGATGAAAGGGGACCAAAAACCAAGTCCTGGGGAAATGACAACCAAGGGGTAAGCAGGGGAAGGACACAATGGGAAGAAGCCTGAGAAGGAGCAGCCAGACAGATAGGAGGGAAAGCCAATGGAAGAAAAAGTTTCAAGAAGTTGTGCAAAGGCATATATGTGCCCTTGGATGCAGCATTTCCACTTCTAGGAATTCTCCTATTGGGATTCTTGCAGACTTGCAAAATGATCTATGCACAGGGTTACCCACTGCAGCACTTTCTGTTTGTTTATTTGCAGCATTGTTTTTAATAGCAAAAATTTGGAAGCAATTAGAGTGTTTACCAGCAGGGAACAAGTTAATTAAATCATGGTTCCCCCATCCCGTGAGTACTCTGCACCTGAAGATGAGGAGGCTCTGTATACACTGATATGAAAAGATTCTAAAATATACTGTTAGGGGTAAAAAACAAGGATGGGGAGTTTTGTTTGGGGCTTATAATGTTTTAAACTTTAATCATTGTTGTAAATGGATGTAGCTGGTTTTCACATTCCTTACAATTACAAGATACTGGGTTCTTGGGTTTGTTTTTCTCTGAACTCTAGTATTCTTTTATTCTTTCTAACTTTCTTATTATGAGCAACAGTTGGCATGGAGGAGTGGCCGATCAAATTTTTAGGTTATTAAATCGGCTCCATTTCAAGCCAATCAGCATTGCCTTCTGCTGTTTCGTGCCTGGCTGCCAAGTGCCTTTATATGGTGTTTCAGCTTTTCAATGTAGCAGTCACCCTGAGCCACAAGAGGGCAGAAAAACCTTTCGATTGCCACAGGACAGATTAGCGCTGGAATCACTTCTGGCAAAATCCTGCGTGGAGTAGTTCTTAAACTCACTTACTGGACCATGGGCACCCGAAGGCAGGCCAGTGTCCAAACCATCAGAGGAGGCAATGGAGGGGTGAGAGGAGAGAGTGTGTATTTTGGAATCCTCTATATCTGCCTTATGCTCCTGGCTCCCCTGCAAATTAGTGAACTATACTCCTTACAGTGCTTAACGTCTCTCAGAGCTTGAATATGCAAGACAATAGAGGCATTACAACATAATGGAGCATAAAAGTTGAGGCTTTGGAATCCACACCACCTAACGCTGAGTCCTGCCTCTGTGACTTTGGGTCATTTCTTAACTCTCATTTATTCAATGAGACGGTGTGTGTAGATCTCTTAGCACTGTGTTGTGAACACTCACAAAGTAACTGCTATAATTACAATAGTATAAGGTACCAGCGCAGATGAATAATATTAATAGACGCTTAATAACTTTTGTTATGTGGCTGTTTTATGTATGTAATAATTTGTTTGGTTACAAGCAAGGAGGTAATATTTTCTTTAAGACAATTTCAGAGCTCCTTTTCTCAGAGGGGCCCTCAAAATGTCTGTGGTATTTCTTACTTTCTTAAAAAGAGTCTTTTAATAGTATAGTACATTCTGAATTTTTGCAGAGTCTCAATTTTAAAGGTTCCATCCCACTGTGATTTTGTGTATTTTGTGTTGGAACATATAGTATTTGGGCCATATAATGAGGAAAGTCGGGCAACACGATGTTGCATCAGGATATAGTACCTGTCTCAGGCTGAGATCCAGGGGCAGCAAACTCTGAGATAAAGATGAGGGTGTGAAAGGCTTATTAGGAAGTGGTTATGGAATCAATACTCCTGGAAGGAAAAGAAAGGAAATGAGGAAGAAGGGAAGAGAAAGGAAAGATGTGGAGATTGTATAGAGGGAAAAATCGGGCCGCGATTCAGTCTCAGTAAAAGGCCTTAGCCCACCCCATGGGGACTAGAGCTCAGATAATCCATATTTTCTAAGCCATGGAGTGAGAGAGCTGTGCCTTTACAGCACCTCCTGACCCGTCATTGGAGGAGGGCTGCCCCAGGAAGGGGCATGGCCCTGGGCCAGTCAGCGCTCTTCAGCGGATGCATTCCCTGAAGCGGGCTGACAGCTGAGGCCTTTCTGTCCTTCAGGATCCCAGCAGCTGGAGAATAAGCCCTTCATTTATTGAGTGGCCTCTACAGCTTCCACCATAGTGCCCAAAGGGTTCCCCTGAAAGGGCTAGTAGAGTAATAGAAGATAGCTTTAGACAGAATTGCTTCGAAGCAATACTTAAAAATAATTGTTATTTTTAACTTTAAGAATAAAAATTAAAATAATTTCATTTATCATTTATCATTTTAGTGTCAGGGTGAACTCTAGTGTAACCAGCTCCTCCAAATTTCAGTGGTTTAACACAATAAAGGTTATTTCTCTCCTGTCACAATCGAGTGCAGTTCTAAATTGGTGGGGAGGGATTCTGTTCTACCTAATTCATTTAGGGCCACAGACTTCATCTAGTGACTCCCCCAGGCCCTAGGGCCTGGAGTCCTCCACTGGATTCTCTAATCCAGCTCCCAGAGGAGAAACAGACAGGGACATGGAGAACTGTGCAGGTCTCAGTGAAGAGACCTCTCTCTTCAAGCTTCTCTCTTTAAGCACAGAGAAGCTCATGTGCTTCCCTGCAGCGCACGTTCCACAGATCAGTACTCAGTAGCGTGGTCCCACCTAACTAAGAGGAGCAGTCCTGTGCCCAGGAGAACAGGCAGGCCACGTAGTCCTCACAGCTACACTGTGACGTTGCTCATAGCTGTGTGGTGGCTCCATTTCATCACTATTGGTGAATCAAAGACACTTCTAAAACTGTATGTTTTAGGTTTCTCACACTTGAAATACCTAAATTGCCACCATCATAATATCATAGTTTTACTTATCTGGGGACATTTTAAAAGGCTGAGGAAAGCTAAACTTTATCAGAAAGAAAGAATAGAAGGGAGGAATACAGAGCTGAGAATTTAAGGATTCCTTGCTCTTGAAAGGCAAGAAAAAGGTAAAACAATTTTGTGTGTGTGTATGTGGGTGTGTGTATGTGTGTGTGCGCGCTTTTTTTTTTTTTTTTAGTGGTATAGAAGATTGAGAAGCCTCTGACCCTGCCGTGCAGCTGTAAAAACAAGCTCCTCTTTCCCTCAGCCATACCAAGATGTTGTCTTTCACGTGGTAACATGGAGATAGATGTATGCTGCAGGGAAGAACATGAGCTTCTCTGTGCTTGAAGAAAGAAGCTTGAAGAGACAGGTCTCTTCACTGAGACCAGCACCGTTCTCCATGTTCCTGTTTATCCTCTGAGAGCTGGAATAAAAAATCCAGTGGAGGAAATTACAAGGAAATAGTCATTCAAATAGCCCTAACAGCTCCTTGCCTGGATTCACATGAATACCACCCAAGTAGCCCTTAAGTCGGAGGAAGAGAGGCCAAGGGAGAGATATCAATGACTTCTTCTGTCAGTCTGTGAGGATTACTGCTGACTGACAGCTTGTTACTTACTCAGCTTTATTCCAGGCAGTGTGGGGCATTTAGGAAGAGAGAGGCACCTGGGCCTGGGAATTTTAAAGACTGAAAGCTGAGACTCACAGGAAGTAATCAAGGACGAGACAATGAGATGAAGTGTTTCAGAGACAACAAAGAAGTGGTGATGTAAAAAAAAAAAAAAGAAGTAAATAAATAAGAAGTGATGTCAAGCAAAGCTTTGAGGAAGAGATGGGCACTGAAGCAGGGACTTGGCGGGTGGGGTAGGACATTTGGGGACCTGGGGAAGTGCTCTAGCAGACAGAACACTATAAATATTTTGCAAGCTTCAGTGAGAGCTGAGAACGACTTGTGATGAATGGTGGGGGGCGGGGAGTAGTGAGACCAAGGATTGCAGAGCAGGGCAGAGTCGGATGATAGAAGGCCCTAAGGTGAGGTGTGGAGTTTAGATTCAATGCAGCAGGGCCATTAAAGACTTCTACCCTTAATGGAATGACCTGGTGGGAAAGTAGTGTTCTGGACTTTTGTGTGAAGGAAAATTAACAGAACACAGAGGTTTCTTCTGAAATTTCTGTTGAGCACCTAGAATTTAAAATGGGAGGTTGTGTTCCTTTATTCCCTCAGCAAAATAAGAGGAAGTGACTCTCAAGCCTGGACTTGAAAGATGAATGAATAAGATGAGAAGTGGATTCTAGGCAGTGATAGTAGCATGAATAAAGTGGAGGGGCCTGGAAAAGGGCTGAAAGAGTCCTGTATGGAATGCAGAGTCTGGATTCTGAGTTAGGCGGAAGCAGCCGATGAAAAGGATTTTAAGCCAGAGAGAAATGTGGTCGGATTTGCATTTTAGAAGGCTCACTTTGGCAGCTGTGTGGAGGCTAGATTGAGAGAGAAAGAAAAGAGATAGGGATACCAACAGCCACAGCACTTCACCACTTGAGGAGTTTCAGGGATGGACAGATGCTTGGAAAGGCCTTGTGGTGGAGGTAACATCTGAGCTGAGTAGGGAGAGCTAGGAGGAGCACAAAGGCAGAGGAAATATTATGGATAGAGACACAAGAGTACAAGGCATGGCATGAGTCAAAACCAGGGGAAGATGGATGTGGCTGGCATATAGAGTCTCTGGGGGATGGTACTCCCTGGGCAGGTAGGTAATGAGTCAGGTCACAAAGGGCCTTCTTTATATGTCAGAGTGAACAGTGAACAGTTTAGACTTCATCAGGTAAATGAAGGGGAAGCCACAGACCATACATAAAGCAAGTCTCAACAAGTTTCAGAGGATTGATCCCATGCAGAATCAATCCTCTGACCACAGTGAAATTAAGCTAGAAAGGAATAACAAAAAGATAACTAGAATGTTAAGAAATGAATTTATAAATAATCATTGGGTCAAAGAAAAAATCATGGGAAGTAGAACATATTTTGAATTGAATGATACTGAAAATATCAAAACTTGGGTGGGGAGCTAGGGGAAGGATAGCATTAGGAGAAATACCTAATGTAGATGATGGGTTGATGGGTGCAGCAAACCACCATAGCATGTGTATAGCTATGTAACAAACCTGCACGTTCTGCACATGTATCCCAGAACTTAAAGTATAATTAAAAAAAAGAAAATACCAAAACTTGTCAAAACTTACATGATACTACTATAACCTATAAGCATAGAGAGGAGTTTGTAGACTTTAATGCATGTTAGAAAAATAACCAAAGGTTGAAAAAAATTAGTAATCTAAACATCAATTTCAAGAAGTTAGAAAAGGTACAGCACATTAAACCCAAAGAAGGAAAACAGAAAATAATAGTTTGATGAAAAAAAAAAATACAAAGGATCAACAAAGTCAAAAATTTGTTCTTTCGAAAGATTAATATACTTTTCTGAGGAGCAAGTTTTTAAAAAAAAAAAGATTAATAAAATTGACATGCTGGACGCAGTGGCTCACGCCTTTAATCCCAGCACTTTGAAAGGCCAGTATTTGAGGATCACTTGAGGCCAGGAGTTTGAGATCAGCCTGGACAACACAGCAAGAGCCTGTCTCTACCAAAAATTTAAAAAAATCAGCTGGGTGTGGTGGTACATGCCTGCAGTCCTAGCTACTCCAGGTGGCTGAAACAGGAGACTTACTGGAGCCCAGGTGTTCAAGGCTGCAGTCAGCTATGATCGCACTACTGCATTCCAGTCTGGGCAACAGGCAAGACCCCATCTCTAAAAATAAAAAATAAAGTTTTCAAAATTAAAACTGACAGACTTCTGGCAAGACTGATTATGGAGGAGGTCTGGGAAGAGAAATTGAAGCACAAGTGCCAGTGAACAAAATAGGAAAAGAGATCACACTATAGGAGCTATAGACTAGAAAAAGATAAAAAGAGGCCATTGTGAACAATTTTATGCCAAAAGTCCTGAGAATTTTGTGAAAATAGATCCATTTCTAGAATAATATCCGACTAAAACTGACTCAAGGCGTCATGGAAAACCTTAGAATCCTATAAACTTTTTAAACCAGTGGAATCAATAATCCAAAATCTTTCTCCCCAGAGAACTTCAAACCCAGAGGGATTCACTGGAGATTTCTTCAGCAGATTGAAAAGAATAATTAATTCCAGCTACAAACAGTTCCAGAGAACTGAAAAAGAGGGACACTCTTTTTTTTTTTTACTCATTTTTTTGAGACTAGCATAACCTTGATACCAAAACTGAAGAAAGTCAAACTCAAGAAAGGAAGATTAAAGGCCAAGCTACCTAAAAATAAAAATGTAAAAATCCTGAACAGAAATTTGGCAAATTCCACAATATATAAAAAAGATAATATATCACCATCTAGTAGTTGGGCTTATCCTAATACACATGGTTGATTTAACGTTAGAGAAATCCATCAATGTAATGAATCACATTCATAGTTTAAACAGGGTTTAATAGATTAAAAAGAAAAACATTTCAGTAGATACAGAAAAAGCATTTAATAAAATTCAGCATGTGTTGATGCTAGAAATGCTTAGCAGACTAGTACTAGCAGAGAGCTTTCATCTGAAAAAGGGTATCTGTTCGTAAAACTCAAACAAATATTTTAAGGGTGAAATTTTGAAAGTTTTCCCTTCAAGATCAGGAACAAGACAAGAACATTCCCAAACCACTTTTTTTCTCATATTGAGCTGAATGCCTAGCCTGGTGCACTGAGGCAAGAAAAACCCATGATGAAAATCTAAACCGAAGAAGTAATAGGATGGGGAGGGGAGGGCATGGGCTTGGGAGACATTTGGGAAGAAGACTTGTCATGCCTTGGATTCCTGTGTTCGTTTCTTTTTTCAACAGATATTGACTAAATATATTATCTGGTAATAGGGAAGGTAGAAAAGAGAAGCAAAGGAAAGGGGCCTAACATTTATTCAGTTCCTACCCCGTGCAGGTGCTGGACTAGATGATTCAAGTGTTTTAGCTTATTTCATTCACATACTCCCTTTGCTCTCTTGAGAACTCATGTAATTAATCGTTAGAGAAACTACATAAGAAAAAGATAATATACTATATATTTGCATAAAATCATTCCCATTGTAAAATACTAGTTCAAGCTTGTATTTAGGTATAAAAAGGTGTATTTTATATAGTAGTTCTGTTTTTATTTTTTCTTTCTCATTTTTATTCATATAGCAGGTCTTTGAAGTAGAATAAAGTCTGGCAAATGGTCTTTTTCTAATTTCATAGATAAAGAAGCAAGTACAAAATTACACTGATTAGCTCAATTGTCAATATGGGACTGAAACTTTTTATTTTTTTTGAGACGGAGTCTCGCTCTGTCACCCAGGCTGGAGTGCAGTGGCACCATCTCAGCTCACTGCAAGCTCCGCCTCCCGGGTTCATGCCATTCTCCTGCCTCAGCCTCCTGAGTAGCTGGGACTACAGGCGCCGGCCACCACACCTGGCTAATTTTTTGTATTTTTAGTAGAGATGGGGTTTCACCGTGTTAGCCAGGATAGTCTCGATCTCCTGACCTTGTGATCCACCCGTCTCGGCCTCCCAAAGTGCTGGGATTACAGGCGTGAGCCACCATGCCTGGCCAGGACTGAAACTTTAATCTTTCATCCCAGGGAGTAAATAATTTAAACTATAACTTGAACCATGGAGTAAATAATTTAAACTATAACTTGAACCATGGAGTAAATAATTTAAACTGTAACTTGAAAGCACATAATCAAAAGATTTTTGAAATGGAAATATGTTGGGGTCCTGGGAAGCATGGTTCAGGGAATCAAGCAGAACATTTTCTAGTAAAAGTCTTTGTAAGACTAACTACGAGAGAGAGAGAGAGAGAGAGAGAGAGAGAGAGAGAGAGAGAGAGGAGATAGAGAGAAGTGAGGAGAGGAGAGGGGAGGGGAGGAGAGGGGAAAGAGTAGGGGAAGGAATAGAAGGGAGAATACCAGTGGACCGACCTCAGGTTTTTAGCTGTGTGCGTAAATTAACGAACAGAAACAGAACAGATTTTAAAAGCACTAACATAGGAGGGAGGGAAGGTTCAATCTCATCATAACTTGCCGTGGTGGGACTGTTGACAAAAACGGGATGATAAAAAGGACATTTCAAAGACTACATTTAAAGGAGAAAAAGAAGCAAGCTGTCCTGGAGGTAAGACTAGGCATGAAAATTGCTTGGACAGTTGTTATTTTTTTCTTTTTTTTTGAAATGGAGTCTCACTATGTTGCCCAGATTAGTCTTGAACTCCTGGGCTCAAGCATTCCTCCAGCCTCAGCCTCCCCATGTAGCTGAGAGTACTACAAATGCACATGAGACTTGAATAGTTGTTGATTGACTGTTAACTCTAGAAACAAAGCTTCTAATAAAATCTTGCCTTGCTTCTTATTGCTTGGAAGAGAGAAGAAATTATTCAATTTAGCAAACATTTCTGAATTCCTGCTGCATGCCAAGTACTTTGCCAAGTACCCAGGATATTATGTCTGGTGAAGTTTGATCTCTGAGCCAGAAGAAAGCTCTGAGCCCTGATCTCTGTCAGATAATCTAGAATGTCCTCTCATGGCATTATATAGGCCCTTCATATTCCGATCTCTGACTGTCTTTACAGCTTTATCTTCCAAAGTAACAAAGATAGCTATCATCTATTGAGTTTAAGTGCTTTGCACGCCTTACCTTCCTTAATCAGATCTTCACTCTTCCATCTGTAGTTGCCATTTCCAGTGGAATTCTTTTGTCCTTCATCAATTATCCCCTTCTCTTGGACATTTTCATCCTCTATTTTATCATGGCTCTTTCCCTTTGGGCAATAAACATGCTTATTGACATATAAATGAAAACTGAATGTATTTTATATTCAAATTGAGTGTCTGAATGTATTTGTTATAAATAGAATGGCTGGCTTAGAAAACATGAATTAGAGACTTATTTTCCAGGTACTATAAAAGTGATTCTTGGAAATTATTATATTTAAATAAGTGAGATTGTTGGGTGACTTCTTTTGGAAACCACTTTTGACCCATGACCTAAAATTTAGTCCAGAACTCAGATTGTAATGTTTTAATAAAGGGGTGTGTGTGTGTGTGTGTGTGTGTGTGTGTGTGTGTAGTATCTGTACTCTCCAGTTCATGGTGGTTATAGTTGTGATGCTTATAGTGTTAATTTGAGGAAAATAACTTTCTTAGACAGATGAACACCTCCCTTTGTTTTTTTACAGAAGATGGCCTGTTTCAAAGGTGTGTGCTCCTGGATATTGGGTCATCTTTTTTCTCTCTTTCAGGAGCATGGACGTTAAAAGAAAAAATAAGGGGGAATATGAGAAGTCAGCTGACATGAAACTGAGCACATCTAGCAGAGGTGGTCCTTTTTTTTTCTTTTTTCTTTTTCTTTTTTTTTTTTTTTTTTTGAGATGGAGTCTCACTCTTGTTGCCCAGGCTGGAGTGCAATGGCGCGATCTGTACTCACCGCAACCTCCGCCTCCTGGGTTCAAGCAATTCTCCTGCCTCAGCCTCCCGAGTAGCTGGGATTACAGGCATGTGCCACCACGCCCAGCTAATTTTGGTTTTTAGTAGAGATGGGGTTTCTCCATGTTGGTCAGGCTGGTCTGGAACTCCTGACCTCAGGTGATCCACCCGCCTCAGCCTCCCAAAGTGCCGGGATTATAGGCATGAGCCACTGCTTCTGGCCAGTGGTCCTTTTTTTAATCCTATATGTATATTTGCTTTTTGTCATGATGGGCAGATTTCCTGGAATCTAGAGCACTTGTGACAGACTCAGCCTTCCTTCATGAGCTCATTGCTTACGTCTTATTCTCTCCAGCTACACTCTTGGTAGCTTTCCTTTTGGTGCCCTTTCCTATTGCAGTGATTTTTTGGTTTGTTTTTGTTTTTGAGACAGGTTCTTACTCTGTCATCCAGGCTGGAGTGCAGTGGTGTGATCATAGCTCACTGCAGCCTCAAACTCCTGGCTCAAGCGATCCCATGGCCCGGTATCCCTTGCAATGATTTTTTTAAGAGAAAGTTTTAAAATTTTTATTCAGTAGAGTTGTTTAATAAAATGAGGAAATACTTTTCCTTGGCAGATGCTGACTTTATTTTATTTACTTTACTTCACTGTACTGTACTTTATGAAAGAGTCTTACTCTGTCACCAGGCTGGAGTGCAATGGCTGATCTCAGCTCACTGCAACCTCCGCCTCCCAGGTTCAAGCAATTCTCCTGTCTCAGCCTCCCGAGTAGCTGAGATTACAGGTGCGCGCCACCATGCCCAGCTGATTTTTTTGTATTTTTAGTAGAGATGGGGTTTCACTATGTTGGCCAGGATGGTCTTGATCTCTTGACTTCGTGATCCGCCCGCCTCGGCCTCCCAAAGTGCTGAGATTACAGGCGTGAGCTGCCGCACCAGGCCAATTCTCAAATTTTTTTTGAAAAATCTCTATATTAATGAATTTCCTAGTTAGTTTTGAATGCTCTGATAAGTGAGAAAGTGGAAGTGAGAAAGGAAGATATGAGGGGTATTGAGTGTTGTAACTCTAGTTAATTAATGCCTTCTGAGATCGCTGGATTTTGGGAGCCACATCCCACCTCACTCCAGCGGGCGTGATTTTGGCTCCTGATTGATATCCTATCTGTGATTTTTTGTTACTGTTTTATAAAGACTGAAAGGATACTAACTCAAGCCTTCCTTGGCATCTTAGTGTTGTCTTACTGAGCTTACTACATGCTGTGGTCCCAGGGCTTCCAGCTCTGACCCATTGTTAATCCTTTTTATTTATTTGTTTCCTTTTAGCTGATGAGCATCAAGATCCTGTTAACTAGATTCCCCAGTTTTCATTTTAACATTTGCCACATTGTCCTATCTTTGTAGATGGATAGATAGATAGATGATAGACAGGTAGATAGATAGATAATAGACATTTTTCTGTACAATTTGAAAGTAAGGTATAGAGTTTTTGATACTTCCTCAAGTATTTCAGTTTGCCCCTCCTGAAAAAACAAAGTTTTTCTCCTTCATAGCTATGGTACCATTATCACACTAAGACAATGAACTTAATTCTTACATTAATTATTTAATAATTAACTTACTAATCACAAGGGCAAAACTGTTCTGTGGTTCAACACCTTAACCAAATGATCCAATTTAACATCACCAGTAGTGCGACAGTCTGTCATGTGCCTTCTGATGTGATGCAGTAAGAAATACATATCACCTACATAGTGTCTGTACCAAGGTGTTTAAACTGAATTTGATCATTAAAAAAATCAGGTGGATTCAATATACAGGACACGCTACAAGCCCGCTGTCCTGAACTCTTCAAAAGAAGGCAGTCATGTGAGAAAACAAAAATGGAGAGGGTGGGCTGTTTCTAATTATAAGAAGCAAAAGAGACGGAATAGCCAAATGCAATGAGTAAAATTTATTCCAACACAGATATACAAGAAAAAGACACACAAGACACTTGTGGGGGCAGTTGGGTACATTTTAATATAGACTATAATGACAATATTGACTCCTTGTTATTCTTATATATAATAAATCCCTGTTAGTAGTTTTGGATTCCAGTTCTAACTTGGTTTTATCTTTTGCTATTGTTACTCTTGTTTCACTGAGCACATGGAACTATATATCTTATATTTTATTTTAAAAATGAATTATTTTCTGTTTTATTGCTTTGTGGAAAGTTTTGCAACGATTTGTTTCTTGGAAGGCTGCCATTTTGCTGCCTGTTAAGGTGTTGGATGGATCACTGAGGGAGCTCCACTCTCTGGGATCTTCAGGACCTTTGCATTGCTGATCGTGGACTGGAGTTTTTAGGAAAGGGGCCCAGCAAAAGGATGAGAGGAGTCAAGGCCAAGTGTGGGCAAGCCCCATATGAAGAAATAGATGACTCACCTCTGTGGAAGGTGGAGCCAAGCATCTCCAGGGCTGTAGATGTCCTAAAATACAGACTTGTAGAAGTCTGTTGTAGTTCTTTGTAGAATTTGGTCATCCTTTCATGTGGAAAAGTGAGTGGTAGGGTTTTTGTTTCTTAAAGGTGATCTGTTTCCAGATCCTGTTTTATAGCATTGTTCGTTCATTCATTAATTTCTCACTCAGCAAATACATATTGTCTGCTGTGTGTCAGGTACTGTGCCAAGTGAAAAGGATTATGGAAAAGACATTACGTGTCACCTCAAGTTTTCAATCTAGACAGGGAAACCAACATTAAACACAGGTAAACCTTCAGTTCCATCTGTGGTAAGTAAAAGCAGGGAGCGTGAGAATACCAGAAAGATGCCAGTCTGAGATGCTGTCTCAGAGTCTAGCTCTGACGATGCTTACCCCACAACTCCGTTCTCAGCCCCTAGTTACTTCCAGTCCCTGACTCCCTGATTCTGGCACATTCTCTTTCCTAGTGTAAGAGTGAGAACCAGCTAACTTAATCCATGAGTACCTTGGATATCAATTTATGAAGATAATTTGTTACCCTTGCTGAATAAAAGAAGCTCTTCCTGATTGCCAGAACCTCCCTATTTTTCAAGAGAAGCTGGAAATCTGATTTTTTTTTTTTTTTTTTGAGACTGAGTCTCTCTCTTGTCACCCAGGCTGGGGTGGAATGGTATGATCTCAGCTCACCGCAACCTCTGCCTCCCAGATTCAAGCGATTCTCCTGCCTCAGCCTGCAGAATAGCTGGGATTATAGGTGCCCACCACAACGCCTGGCTAATGTTTGTATTTTTAGTAGAGATGGGGTTTCGCCATGTTGGCCAGGCTGGTCTTGAACTCCTGACCTCAGGTGAACACCTGCCTCAGCCTCCCAAAGTGCTGGGATTACAAGTGTGAGCCACTGCGCTCAGCCGGAAATCTGAATTTTTATGTGAAATCTCCTGACTTATAAATGTTAACAAATTCAGACATTTGCAAACACTTTGTGGGCTAAACCTAATACATCTGTGAGCCTCCAGTTTACAGCTTCTGCTTGGGGGACACAAAAGTGTAGTTATGCAAGAATTCTAATTCAAAGATTAGAGAAGTTCCCTTCTTCTTGTACATACCCTTGTTCAGCATAGTTACCAAATAAAAGATTCAGAATACCGAGGACACAAACCAGAACTTTTTTTTAAAATCCCTTTTATTTTCTCCTCAATATAATATTAAGTAGTAAATAATTATGACTTTCACTGATCTTCCTTCCTTAACCTAAGCAGTAAAGATCCCCCTATCTTACAAGAGGCAGGTGAAGGAGATTTGTCCATGGTCCGCCTCCACTGACCACAGTCTGGTCAATGTTTCCCCGGAGGTGAGGTGACCTGCCTTCTATTCCTTTTTCTTCCTTTCTTGTAGGTAATAGTTTTCTTGAAATATGGTTTACACACCATGCAATTTACCTACTTAAAGTTCAAGATTCAGGGGTTTTTAGTATATCCACAGAGTCGTGCTAACATCACCACAATGACAAACATCACCACAATTCATTTTAAACATTTTCATTACCCCAAAAAGAAATCCTGCAGCCATTTACCATCAGGCCTCATTTTCCCTCAGCCCTAGGGCAACCACTGATCTACTTTCTGTCACCATAGATTTGCATATCCTGGACATTCCATATAAATAGAATCATATAATATGTCGTCTTTTGTGACTGGCTATATAGGTTTTTGCACTTAGGATAATGTTTCAAGGTTTGTCCGTATTATAACATTTATCTCATTTCTTATTATGGCCAAATAATATTCCTTTATAGGATAACACCACATTTTATTTATCCATTCATCAGTTGATGGATATTTAGGTTACTTTCACATTAAACTCTTATTATCAGTAATACTGAACATTTGTGTACAAGTTTTTTGTGTAGACATACTGTTTTCATTTCTCTTGGGTGTATATCTGGCGGTGGAATTGCTGAGTCACATGGTAACTCTATTCTTAACTTATTGAGGAACTGCCAGACTGCTTTCCAAAGCTTCTACATCATTTTACATTCCCACCAGCAGTACGTGAGGGTTCCCTTCCTCCATTCTTAATACTTATAATGATCAACAATGATGACAACCCATTACAACTTCATATTTGTCAGTTGGGGCACTGAAAGCTGTGTCCTCTCTTTTTTAATGGAAATGTTATAAATTGCTAGGCATACAAAATTTCTCATGAGAAAGTATAAAGACTTTGTTGAGCACCTTTCATTTTTGCCCCTTCTCTGGCTTAAGTAAGTAATCTCTTGAGAATGGTATGGGACCATGCTCTTTTAAGGACAGTGTATCAAGTTCACTTTTTCCCAGGTGAAAGGAGGAATGTCATATGGCTAATGACTTCAGAGTCTCATCATGTCTAAGCATTTCTGGCACATGCGTATTATACAGGTCCTGCTGTCAGAGAGATTCATATCTTATTTATTATTTGGATTTTTAAAGCAAATCCCAGACATCATGTCATTTTACCCATGAATACTTAATTACACATGTCTAAGTCATAAGATCTTTTTTAAAAAAGCCAATGTGTTATTACCTCACATTAACAATAATTCCTTAATGTCTTCCAGTACACATTCCATATTCAGATAACTCCAATTATTAAAAATGCCTTTTTGAGCTCATATAGCCAAGACAGTCCTAAGCAAAAAGAACAAAGCTGTAGGCGTCATACTACCCAAATTCAAACTATACTTTAAGGCTACAGTAACCAAAACAGCATGGTACTGGTACAAAAACAGACACATAGACCAATGGAACACAATAAAGAACTCAGAAATAAGACCACACGCCTACAACCATCTGATCTTCGACAAACCTGACAAAACAAGCAATGGGGAATGGTGCTGGGAGAACTGGCTAGCCATATGCAGAAAATTGAAACTGGACCCCTTCCTTACACATTATACAAAAATTAACTCAAGATGGATTAAAGACTTAAATGCAAAACCCAAAACTATAAAAATGCTAGAAGAAAATCTAGGCAATACCATTCAGAACATAGGCACAGGCAAAGATTTCGTGATGAAAATGCCAAAAGCAATTGCAACAAAAGTAAAAATCGACAGATGGGATCTAATTAAAGAGCTTTTGCACAGCAAAATAAACTGTCATCAGAGTGAACAGATAACCTACAGAATGGGAGAAATTAGTTCAACCATTGTGGAAGACAGTGTGGCAATTCCTTAAAGATCTGGAAGCAGAAATACCGTTTGACCCAGCAATCCCATTACTAGGTATATACCCAAAAAATATAAATCATTCTATTATAGAGATACATGCATTCATATGTTCATTGCAACACTGTTCACAATAGCAAAGATGTAGAATCAACCCAGATGCCCATCAATGATAGACTGGATAAAGAAAATGTGGTACATATACACCTTGGAATACTATGCAGCCATAAAAAGGAATGAGATCATGTCCTTTGCAGGGACATGGTTGGAGCTGGAAGCCATTGTCCTTAGAAAGCTAACGCAGGAACAGAAAACCAAAAACCACATGTTCTCATTTATAAGTGGGAGCTGAACCATGAGAACACATGGACACATGGTGAGGAACAACACATACTGGGGCCTGCCGGGAGCGGGTAGGGGGAAGGAGAGCATCAGGAAGAATAAATAATGGATGCTGGGCTTAATACCTGGGTGATGCGTTGGTCTGTGCAGCAAGTCACTGTGGCACATATTTACCTATTTAACAAACCTGCACATCCTGCAGATGTACCCCAGAACTTAAAATAAAAGCTGATGGGAAAAATAAGCCTTTTCATGGCACTTTGGATCTGGGTCCAAACAAGGTCCCACCTTTGGGGGGTTTTTTTGAGGCCAGTCTCGCTCTATGCTTAAAACTGGAGTGCAGTGGCTGGCGATCCTGGCTCACTGCAAGCCTCCGCCTCCTGGAGTTCCGCCATTCTCCTGCCTCAGCCTCCCGAGTAGCGCTTCGACTACAAGAAGCGCCCGCCACTACGCCCGGCGCAGCCCTGTATTTTAAGTAAAGTGAGTTTCACCGCGGTACAATCTCTGCCATGATCAACCGCCCTCGGCCCTCAAAGATACTGGGATTACAAGGCGTGAAGCCACCAGCGCCAACCACTTTTGGGGTTTAAAACTTATCTTTTATTCTAGATTAATTCTTTTCAATTACATTTAGACAAATAAAACAATTACAAAATAATATGATTATTTAGTAAGATATTCAGTAGGATATTATCAAATGTGAGGCATCCAGATTTCTTTTTTTTTTTTTTTTTTTTTTTTTTTTTTGAGACGGAGTTTCGCTCTTGGCAACCAGGCTGGAGTGCAATGGCATGATCTTGGCTTACTGCAACCTCCACCTCCCAGTTCAAGTGATTCTCCTGCCTCAACCTCCCGAGTAGCTGGGATTACAGGGGACTGCCACCAGGCCTGGCTAATTTTTGTATTTTTGGTAGAGATGGGGTTTCACCATGTCGGCCAGGCTAGTCTCGAACTCCTGACCTCAGGTGATCCACCCACCTTCGCCTCCCAAAGTGCTGGGATTACAGGTGTGAGCCACTGCGCCCAGCTAGATTTCTAACAGACTCTTCATTGGCCCTATTGGTAGGTATATGATATGCTGTAATAATTAAGGAACCAGATCAACTAGATTTGAAGCCCCAGTCCTATCCCTATAGGCTGAGTAATCTTGTGCAAGTTACTTTAGTGTTTGTTCATATTGAAATTATACATATGCATAGTTTACAGGGCTTGTTCCCAACAACAAAAAAAGCGCTTCCTCATTATCACCACTAGTTGACTTCCTACCTCTAAGAGGCATTCATTTTTAACTTTTAGCTAATTTGTTTGGTTTTTAACCACTGAATCTCTAATAACAAGAGTATGTTGCCAGTTCTTGATTTTTCTCTTTTGAGTATTACCTACTGACTTTCTTCAATGGAAGATGAATATTTAATACTCTGTCACACTTACCACTCCTCTACCATAGCCATGCAATCTATCCTCCAATTCTCCTAATATAGTTAGAGCAATATTGAATCTATATACCATGACCATAGAAACACTATTCATAGATACCATGATTACTAGTTTTTCACTGCATGCTTTGTTTTTCCTGAAGTCAGTAAAAGTCTTGCTTTTTACTTTCCTTAGTTTCCTGTGTATTTGTCACTAATTTAACCCTAAACTCTTCCCCAGTTGTGTAAATCTTTCTCCATATATTCAGACATGTTAGATTGTCTGTCAGCTTCATTTTCTTGAAGAACTCTCTTTGGGAGCCTCTGCATGCTCTCCTTGGGTGGTTTGTTTTCTGTGTAGCCGAACATCTGTGGTCTTGAAGTCCCTGTCACCATCCTCTTGTGGTATATATCATTTCCTGGGCCCCATATTTTTTTACTTCTTCATTTAATGGAACACATCTTGTACTAATTTCCTGAGAAAGGATACATGAGAAGTAATTTTTTGAGAACATACCTGAAAATGTCTTTATTCTGATTTCACACTTAATTGATAATCTGGCTGCGTATGGAATTCTAGGTTGGAAATAATTTTTCCTCAGTATTTTGAGGATACTGTCCCCATTGTATTCTAGGCTTTTGGTGTTCTGCTTGAGGAGTCTTAATGCTGTTCTGATTTTTAATTATTTATATAAAATCTGTTTGTTGTTCTCTCTAGAAATTTGAAATTTCATGATAATGTACCTTGATGGAGAGCTATTTTCATACTGTGCTGGACACTCAGAGGACCCTTTTAAGCACAAAAAACTCAAAACCTGTAGTTCGGGGACAACTTTTTTTGAGTTATTCTTTTCAGCATTTTTGCCTTTTCATTTTTTCCCCTTATTCTTTCTTTCTAGAACTCCCATATTCAGAAGTCATGTTTTCTGGACTTGTCCTTTAATCTTTTAAAAATATTTTCTTAATCGTTTTCCATCTCTATCTTTTTGTTCTATATTGTGAGAAATTTCCTTAACTTTTCCAATTCCTTTTCCAGCCCTTTTTATTTCTGCTATTATGTGTTTCATTTTCCAGGGTAACTTTTTTCTTTTTGTTCACCAAATATATTTTTTATGATATCCTCTACCTGTTTCATGAGTAAAATGTCTTCTCTCTGAGGAGTTTAATGTTCTTTTTTTTCTGAGTTTTCATCCCCCTGAGTCTCTTCAGTTTTTCCATGTTGCATTTAGATTTCATTAGTTTTGGTCTCCTGTCTTTATATAAAATACTTTCCTCTAATGCCTCATGATCTTGGCTGCCTGCTCATATTTAGAAACCGGGAATCTTGTTTTCAGTATCATCTTCATTCCCTCTACTAGTGGTACCTGATGCTGCCAGTGATTGAGTCTTTGGGGAGTTCTGTGATATATTTCACGTTCAGTTCAACTTTTCCCACTACCAGCACAGGATTCAGCTTTCCTGAGTTTGCTGACTTCCACTTGTCTACTTGGTTTCCAGTTTTGTGTCTCTTCTTTGTCCTGGGTGCTTCTGCTTTACAATGAACATGCAGTCGTTTCTGTCACTTGGGGAGATTTGAAAGGGGAGTAATCTAAATCAGGTCAGCAAACTCTGGTTCCTATGCCAGATCTAGCCAACAGCTTATTTTTGTGTGGTCTGACTTAAAAATGATTTTTGTGTTTTTAGGCCAGGTGCAGTGGCTCATGCCTGTAATCCCAGCATTTTAGGAGACTTTGGGAGGCAGGCAGATCATTTGAGTCCAGGAATTTGAAACCAGCCTGGGCAACATGGTGAAACCCCTACTCTACTAAAAACACAAAAAATTAGCCGGGCGTGGTGGCACACACCTGCAATCCCAGCTACTAGGGAGGCTGAGGCACGAGAATCACTTGAACCCAGGAGGCAGAGGTTGCAGTGAGCTGAGATCACGATGCTGCACTCCAGCCTGGGTGGCAGAGCAAGGCTGTCTCAAAAAAGAAAACAAAACAAACAAACAAACAAACAAATTTTTACATTTTTAAAGGGTTACTGAGCAAAACAAAACAAAAGCACAGAAGGATATGTGACAGGCTATGGCCCACAACGCCTAACATATTTACTGTCCACTTACAGAGAAAGTCGTTCAGCCCCAATTGAAATCTCCTATTTCAAACTGGAAAACTAGTTCCTTCCCTCCCAATGCCCACAGCCAGTGATCACCTCCCATTTCATAGAGAAAACCAATCTACTGGACAATCTATTCCTTACTCTCCCATCCTATACCAAACCACTGCGGTTTGCAGGTTACCCATAATACTTCATTAAGTCAAACTGCAATGAATGTCAGAGGTCATTGAAAACCTCCTTGTTAGTGAATTCAACCCCTATTTTTTCAGTCTGTATTTTACTGGCTGCTCTATGACATTTGATAACGTGTGGCTTCCATTCTCACGGAGTCAACTGAGCCTGCTCTTCCTGAGATTGCCAGTAGCATCCTAATTGCCAAACCCAGAGAATGCTTTCCACACCTTATCTTCTTCTTTCTTTTGCTACATTTAACATTATTACTGCCCATCTATTTCTGGAATATTTCTACTCCCTTATATTCTGTGATAGTATTTTCTCTTAGTCCTCACTATCCCACACCCGATCAGTTTCCCAATCCTGTCCGTTCTCCCTTTGAATTTCATCCCACCCCCCACAGCCTCATGTGAGACCCTCATCATCTGTCACCTGGCTTACCACAAAGCTCTCCTGCTAGGTCTTAGCCTCCTTGTGCTCTGTCTTTCACACTGCCACTAGAATGGTTTTTCTGAAGCAAAAATCTGTTGATATCATTGATTTTCTGAAAAATTTATAGTCTTTTTCTCTGCTCTGTCTGCTTCTACTCAATAAAATCCAAACTCCTAACTTGGTATTCAAAACCCCATCTGGTCTGCTTTTCTGCCTTATTTTCACTGTGTTTCTCCCTCTCTATATTCCTCCCCACTTATCAGTCCCCCTTTTACTTCAGCCACACTGTCATCAACAGTGATGATGCTGATGAGAAAAACACTAACAGCAGCATGTGTTGAGGACGTAACTACATGCCAGGCACTGTGTTCACTGCTTAATGTTAATTTGGTCATCTAATCCTCGTGACATGGCCTTATGAGGTGGGTTCTATTAATGGTCCACCAATATGGCAAATATGAACTTGAAACATCTTTAAACATTTTTTTTAAAAGGTAAGTGTCAGAATTCATTTGGCAGTAAAATCTGACCTGAAATGGTATGAATGTATTTATAGTTCCTTCTAGCGTAAAGATTCATTTCATAGAAGAAATATTAACATTTAATTACAGGATGCTGCCCCAAACCTCATAGGAGGATGTTAAATAATATATGGTTTGTGCAGTATACTGCTTTCCTAAAATCTGAAAACTTTGAGATTCTAATACTATCTAGTTTGAGGGGGCTCAAATAAGAGATTTTGATCTTTGTATTACTCTTTTTACAGATGAGGAAATTAAGGCTCAGCAAGATTAAGTAGTTTGCCCAAAGTTACGTAGTGGAAAAAACAGCGGAGCCCAGATTAGCACCATGGTGGCCTGGTTCAAACGCATACCTTGTCTGCTGTGCTGCACAGGTCCATGCCACCTGCAGGTCCCTGCCCTCAACCTCTTCTGGGTTGCTGGCTTTCTGCTCTCCCTGTTCTTCCAGTGCTCAGCCCTGGCTGACTTCCCTTCCATTCCTATTCACCCAGGCTGGCTTCTTTCAGTAGCAGCCTCCATGCCTTTACCCCCTTGTCCTCCTGAAAATGTCCCACTGATATCAAGCTCTGACCAGGTCTGCCCATCTGTCTCTGATTGGGCTGTCTTTCATTTGAGACTCGATAGAAAGGCGAACCACACTCCTCTCCCAGTTTCAGACTGTGCGCTATTTAGTACTTGGCAATATTGCCTTTTCCATTTCCTTTATCAGCTTCCTTTCCTGTTTCTAGAGCAGCTGTACTAAAACTTTTCCTATGCCCCTGAGCTCCAAAGCTTATCCATACCATCTTACTCTCAGTTTCAGCAGCACATGCCTAGTTCCATTTTCATTCTACCTGCTTGAGTCGTACACACAGGGGTTTGTAAGAACTGTCACCTTTTCACCCCCCCTCCCCTTAGAGGGCAGCAGCTGGTAGAATTCCAGCTACTCCCAGACTTCCTGATCTCCCTGTGAGCACTGTTGCCCTAGGGGGTGTCCTGCCCCTGATCCGCAGCCAGGTGCCTTTTGTCTATTGGCATGACATAGCAGTTTCTTCCTCAATTTCATGGTGACTCACTTTTTAAAAATAGTCTTTGATGTGTCAAAGCCTTTTTATGAAAGTCTAAATAGATTGTATTGACTGGTTCCCTTTCAGTCACATGCATTTTTACCTCCTGAAAGAAACCCTACTAAATCAGTTAGATATGATTTTACCTTCCTGAAACCACACACCCCTCACTTTCCATGCTTCAGTGCCTTTCCATAGCTGTTCCCACACTACTAGTACCGCCTGTCCTATAAGGTCATCTCATAGCAGCTTAAGTACTGTCTCTTCCATATCTTCCCAGTTTCTCCCAGCCAAAAATTCTCCTTGGATCTAAACTCCTACAGGCCGGGCACAGTGGCTCATGTCTGTAATCCCAGCACTTTGGGAGGCTGAGGCGGGTGGATCATTTGAGGTCAGGAGTTCGAGACCAGCCTGGCCAACATGGTGAAACCCCATCTCTACTAAAAATACAAAAATTAGCCAGGCGTGGTGGCACATGCCTGTAGTCCCAACTACTCAGGAGGCTGAGGCAGGAGAATCGCTTGAACCTGGGAGGCAGAGGTTGCAGTGAGCCAAGATTGCACCACTGTACTTCAACCTGGGCAACAGAGCGAGACTCCATCTCAAAATAATAAATAAGTAAGTAAAAATAAACTCCCATAGCAACTTCTATAGAGACTTGTGATATCGTTATTTGAATCTCTCTGTTATCTCTCTGATGGTTCAAAAGCTCTTTGATGGCCGGGCGCGGTGGCTCAAGCCTGTAATCCCAGCACTTTGGGAGGCCGAGACGGGCGGATCACGAGGTCAGGAGATCGAGACCATCCTGGCTAACACGGTGAAACCCCGTCTCTACTAAAAAATACAAAAAACTAGCCGGGCGCGGTGGCGGGCGCCTGTAGTCCCAACTACTCGGGAGGCTGAGGCAGGAGAATGGCGTGAACCCGGGAGGCGGAGCTTGCAGTGAGCTGAGATCCGGCCATTGCACTCCAGCCTGGGCGGCAGAGCGAGACTCCGTCTCAAAAAAAAAAAAAAAAAGCTCTTTGATGTCAGAGACCATTTTCATAACATTCTCTTGAGCTTAGCAAGAACTCTATATATTTGGTAAGTTAAATTAATGAAATCTAAGGAGAAATTTCTTGACATAAGCCTACTGCATCAACAGCTTCCAGTCACAACTGAGTCTTTGCATCGGATTGTGGTACAGAAATTATTCCCACTGAAGTTACAGATGCCCCCGCCCCCAGTGAATAATTCTGTGCTATATTTTCAGCCATCAGCTTCTTCCGCCTCTTTTCCACATTGGGATACTCCTTGTGATCAATTCTCACCTCCTTTGGCTTTCTCTGTCCTGCTGCTCCTGTCTCTGCTTATTTCACTGTTTTCTTGTCCATATTATCACATCCTCCTAAATTATTTTTTTTTCTCCTCAGACTTGACTTTTCTCTGTGTGTCTGCAGGAATCTCATTTTCTCAGGTTTTGTTTGGGATTGGGGTTGGGAGAGAAGAAATTGAGGGGCTAAGACTAGGGGTTAGATCCCTCCAGGATCTAAACAGTGGAGAGACTAAAAAACAAGAAACAGGTGGCAACATGAACACTGAGGTACCAGTTCTGTTAACAGACTGCTGAACCTCCAAAGTTAAGTGCTCTTTCATAAAGCTAGGTTGGAGAACAAAGTCGAGAGCCATGGTCCAAGTGGAGCCTCTGCTTCTGAGCTTCAGACTCTGTGGATGAGACATGTTTGGCTCAGATCCAGCCTGGTGGCAGGTTCACCTCACGCAGCCATCCAGAAGGCAGAGGCCCCAGGGTGTTGAAGCACGAGGCCTGGAAGGTGAGGTGAGCACACTCAGACCGCAGACAGCTCCAATATAGCAAGAGACTTGAAGTGTATCAACTATAGGCAAGGCCTTCTGGGAACTGCAGAAAAATCAAACCCCAAGGCCTTGTGGAAAGATGATCCATGGGATAGCTGGTTGTCACAGAGACTGGAACAGGGAGAACATTCTGAATCTAAAGTTGTCTTGCTGCCCTCAACAGCAGGGTTGTGACTCTTGGCTCTGATGCTCTGCCACTAATGTGGGCCCTAGGGCCCAGCATCTAATGCAGCCTACAGCATCCAAGCCTCTGCACTTCTTTGTCTGCTTGTGTCTCCTACCAAATCCCCCAACTCTCTGTACTTCCCAATTTAAATCCCCAAAAGAGAGACCCTATCTGCCTCATAGGTGGATGATGCGTCTATGGATTACCTTCCCTTGAGCCCATGGACCAGTTGTCAGTGGCCAGAGGGGAGGAAGGGTCACGTGGTTTGGATGCAGCCTACTTTCCGTCAAGCAACAGTCAGCATCCGTTTGCCCAAGCCCAAGCTGGATATCATCCTCTTCCCTTCCTGTCTCACTCATGTCTCATCAGTCACTACATCCTGAAGTTTTCCCTTTTAAGCTTTTTTTTTTTTTTTTTTTTTTTTGTCTTTTCTCCTTTTTTCTCTATTCCCATTGCCATCGACCCGGTTCAGGCCACCATCACTTCTCACCCAGAGAGTTGCATGAGTCTCTTCCTTATTGATCTCCCTGTCTTCAGTCTCTCTCCCCTAATCTACCTTTTACTCTGTTGCCAGAATAATCAATTTAGTTCCCACATAGTCGCCAAAGTTTATATTTAAAAATATAAATCCAACCCTGTTACTCCTGGGGTTTTAAGCAGGGCTTCTCATTGCTAATGAAATAGAACACAGACATCTTTCTGCGGCCTGTACACCCTCCTGCAGATGCGGCTCCTGTCTTCCTCTCTGGCCTCGTTTTCCCACCTCCTGTTTTCTGTGCTCTGTGCTCCAGCAACACTGACCTTCTGACCTCTTCTTTAGATGTAGCAGGACTGCTGCGCTTGCTTTTCCTTCTGCCTGGAACTCTTTCTCTTGATCTTTTCTTAGCTGGCTTCTGTCTCCAGGTCTCAGCCTGGTGCCACCTCCTCAGAGAAGCCTTCCTGAAACACCCTGTCTAACTAACACTGCCTGTACCTCTACCCTTGGTCTCTGTTACATGCTTTAATATTCTTCGTACCACTTATCACTGTTCAGTTATTTTGTTCATTTCATTTGTTTGGTTGTTTTGTATCTCCCTGACTAAAACAAAAATTCCTTGAGAATAAGAACATTTTTGTTTTACTCACCACTGTATTTTTAAGCCTAGTGTGTAGTAGTTCCTCAGTAAACATCTGTTAAATTGATAAACAGTGAAATCTCCCTTGTTACTGTTTTTCCCATGGCTGTGTCTTGTGTTTAGCTTTATATGTATTTTTATTTTACCTGTTAGGTTGCGAGCTACTTGAGGGAACAATTTTCTTTTAGTTCATTTTTACATCTCTCAGGCTTACACATGGTAGTTGGCTGAAGATAAGTATACCCCAAAAGGTAGCTCATTCGCTGCATAATTTGTGCTCTGGAAATTTGTCCAACAGCCAGAAAGACTGAGCCCCATTCTTCTTCATGCTCCCTTTAGATTCCTTTTATTCCACTTCAGAAACCAGACACAGGAAACATCTGACTATAATAAAAGATTGCCAGTAAATTCTAGGTTTCCTCATTGAACAAAGTCATGTGCAGCAAGGCTGTGCTGTATTTCGGTCTGGAATTCTGTTTGGTCACTTGTATGGCATGCCACATGGCTGCCTCTGGCCTGGGAGCCAGGAACAGCTGGAGCCTGGGATGACTGAAGTAAAAATGACATATTTGCTAGCCTGAGAGGGAGAAGTCGGGATATTCTTGCTCTGTTTCTTGCAAAGCAAACTTCTCAGTTTGTTGAATACTAAGTTTTCCCGTTGGCTGTCAAAGTGGTTTATAACTAAAATAATCTTACATCCTTTAGAATAAATCACAAATAATGAATGGCCAAACTGTTTCTGAAGTCAAAGCAAAATTCATCAAAACAAAATTCATCAAACCTTTAATGCTCACAGCAGATTTCATTTAAAAACTTACACAAAACATGAATATGTCACTAACTTCCTCTGAAAATATCTACTCTCTCACTTGCCTCTTCTGAAGTTTAAAAATGTATGATTGTAGGAGCATTCTACTACCATTGGAAATAATATTTGCAAAGACTTTGACTCTTTCCAGTAGACTGTCACCTGTTTGATGCTCCCCCTTATCACTTTAGTTTTATCTTAAGTGTTTATGAAGTGGTCTGTCTTCCTTGGCTTGAAGGCAAAGGCTATCTCTAATTTGGCTCCATGGGCCTGGCGCGTAATAGCCACTTGATAATATTTGTGAGAAGGAGGGAGAAGTAAAGAAGGGCGAGGAAAGCCCAGTCCATTTAGACTGATATTGTTGGGGAATATTTAAGTACCATGAACTATAAGGATGACCTCAGTAATTAAAGAGAAAAGCTCAACAGCATTTCAGCATGTACCGTGCATAATGAAGGCATTCAAGAACCTTCCATCCTTTGGCATTGGTACCAGTGAGTTGGAGGTTAAAATCCTAGAGCTGAATTCAGAAGTTCTTTTTTGAACTTTTTGTCCCCTCAAATGATACAAGTAATACATGTTTGCTATATAAAGTTTACAAAAATGCAGAGAATAAGCATTACTATAATTCTGCCACCCAGAGACAACCACGTTAAGATTTAGTCTCTTTTATCTTAGTTTTAGTCATTTAGTTAACTTTTAGCCTTTTTTCTGTACATGTAATTTGAAAAGTTTAAAAGAGACTTTATATCCAGACTGCTTGTGAGTACAAAGAAGATAAATTGCAATTGGAAAAATACTTGTCAACTGCAGTAAAAATTTGAGATGCTTGTTTTTACTGTTGCTCATCTGGGCAGTCAGCTCCTCAGAATTCCATTCCCAGTCTTCTTCAGGGGAATGTGATCTCTCACCTAGAAACTCTTAGGATGCTTTTCTTATTCCTCCTGTGCGGATACTCTGTGTGTGAGCACTCATTTTCCTAGGGTGAGGCCAGGTTTGGACCCCCGAACCTTCACAGGACAAGCACACTTCAGGACTGATTGGAACTGATGGGAGTCAATACCCAGAATGGATTTTACCCCCAACTTGTAAAATATCACTCAGATAACATCACCTTTGAAGGAAAGCAAGAATACTTACTAGCTTATTTCTTAGTTGAATAAACATGTTGACCACTTTGTATGTGTCAGTCATTAGTTAGGCATCAAAGCCTCAAAATGAATAGACAATCTTTGTCTTCAGGGAACTTTCAGTTTAATGAAAGAAGAAGAAAAGCAAACAAGGATTATAATGCAGTATAATGAATGCCATAATAGAAGTGCAGTGATGGCCTAAAGAAGTAAGTGAGCAGAATTGATCAGAGACATCTTCAGGAAAAAGGGGTCAATTGAGTTGGTCTTAGTGGAAAAGTGGGAGTTTTTTTTTTTTTTTTTTTTTAATGCAAACCTGCAGAGAAGACAATATGTCCAATGTCTGAAGATGATGAAGGCACACATCTCTTGGGAAATATAAGTAATTTTGCGTATCTGGAACTCGAGGTGGTAAATGCGGCAAATGGTAAAGACATAGAATGTCAGAGCTTGAACTTTATCTTACAGGCCACAGGAAGCCTCTGAAGGGTTTTATTGAAGAGCAGAGACACAATCTGTTATACTTTTTGGAGAAATCAGTAGAAAGGATGGATGGAAATGGGCTATGCTGGAGGCAGAGGTGTGTTTTGGGGGCAATAAGAGCAGTCCCAGCAAAAGATGATAGGCAGATGTCCAGAAAAGCAAATCTATAGACAGAGTAACTTGTTGGGTCCTGGGGCTGGAGGTAGGGGCA